>NW_025318906.1:12880357-13483214 GCF_018153725.1 Drosophila mojavensis | reverse complement strand
GGCCTCCACGCCCTCTTTGTGACAGTTCTCCAGTATCTTAAGGCGCTGCAGCAGGCTGTCGCTCAGAGTGGGATCAATGAACGGATTGGATGTTACAGCCGCTTCAGCTGCCTCAGGTGCCAGGGCTGTAAAGTCCGGAATCAGGATCTTAAACGCTTCCGAATACGACTTGTCGTTGCATCTGTACATCAGATCCTTCTCGGTGCACCGCAGACTCGCATTGATGTACCAGCCATTGAGCGGCGTTTCCCCCTCGGAGCGTCGCCCAAACACCACGTCCGTGCAGTTCATGCACATGTAGAAGCGCCAGTTCTCATTCTGCTCATCGAAGGGTAAGGTGTATACCAATTCACGATGGACGATATTTATGCTCACATCCTGAATAGGACCGATTGCCTATAAGTAAAAGAAAAAACAAATATTAATTACAATTTATTTTACATGAATATTGATCAAAGTGAAATTGTAATATAGAAGATAGAGAGAAAGATTACTTATTAAAATTTATTATAAATATATTTAAATATATTTGATTTATATTTTGTGTGGTCCTAGCTGAATATTTTGAAAATCGCAGAGAAAGGCGTGTTTTAAGAAAGTACGTTTTGAAGCGAGATTCCAAAAATGATGCGAGAGTATGAGTGAGAGAGGAACAGAGAGAAAGAGCGGGTCAGAGATAGACAGACAGATAGATAGAAATTGCCGTTAGCTTTGCCATATGGGTCAAACATAAAAAAACATTTAGATAGAGAAAATAATTGAATTTGATTCGAGTCTAGCCAGACCCTGACTATTGATTTAGATCATAGAAATATACCATATACGCTATAACAATATAAAATTTCGCCAAACTGTCTGCTGTCCAATGTTGATCAATGAACATTGATTAAAGCTAATGATAAGAACAGACCACAATTGCAAATGGATGACCAACTTGGACTTGCACAATATTTCCTAGGTGTTGGCAAATATATCGATAGAACTGATAAATAATTGCTGATTAATTATCGAGCGGTAACGTTGATTTCCTTTTGGTGCGCTCATTTCTTATCTACTGGTCAATGGCTGATTAGCGCTAAGTGTATTTTTTTTTTCGCGGCCGATAAGCAAATATATACCCTATAAATTCTGTGCGAGTTGGAAAAATTCTTTTGAAATTTCAATAATAAATTATTTAGAGTATGTACACATAGGTATATATCTATATCTATATCAATATATTTATTTGTATTTATATTTGTTGAGGCACATCGCACAGTAGTTCAAGTGCAAATTTGTCAATTATGTTTCAGAGAATGTTCATGTCAAGTGGGCGTCGCTTGTAGCGCCTTATCAAAAAATGAAGAACAAAACTAGAGCGAAAAACTGAGCCATCGAGGTAAACAACAAACAATTAGTGCAATGGCAAAATGTTGTAGACTCCAAAAAGCAACAGCACTACTTGATTTTCTTTCTCCTATTTCATTGGCAGTTGTGGCTAAAGGGGGTAATATATATATATATATTGATATATTGGATCTGCAACACTAACCTAGTCAATTTCACTCTCTTGCTATTTCTACAAAATCGATTAAAATCGATCATTTTAATCAAATTTTAATCTATAGATTCGCCTTAAAATACAAACTCGACTGTAAACATATAAAATACTGTTTTGTTAGCCAAAAGGGTTTGCGCTTTAAATCTACGTATACATATATAGACAACAGCACAGTTTGCAGGATATCTTCTAGTCGTATACGCCAAATATCACTCTTATTTGTTAGCATGCAGCATAATTATTGGCACAATCAGAGATAGTTCCCTCTCCCTCAGTGTCACTCTCTTTCTGTCTAGAAATAAAAATCTTGTCAAGAGCAAAAACACAGACGTTTGTCTATCAGACGAACAGACAGACAGACGATAGACAGAGAGCAAGATTTGAAAGATAGCATTAAGGTAAATACATCAAATTGTCTTTTGATTACAATGGTGAGTATAAATAAATAGAATGTAATGTATTTATAATCAACATATTATACAGGTATAAGTTGGGAATGGTAGAGGTATATTCATAGTCAGATATACCTTTCTATAAACTTAACACTTCTATATTTGACAATTGAATGCAAATTTCTTAAAAAATTATTTTAATTTTAGCATTTTCAATTTCTTAGGGTATTCGATAGTCGCTCTATTGCTGTTGCTTCTGTGAGCATAGCACGTGTTGGCTGTGTGACAGCAATGCTAAATTTGACACTTAGTTTAAATACAATACCCCAATACCCTTTTCGCCTCTGCTCATTCTGCGGCATCCACCAATGAACTAACCAAACAAACAACCAGCCCGGCAATTCAACTGAGTAAAAATTAAATTGAATTAAGGTAGAAAATGCAAACGTCAACACAAATCAAATGACAATGTGCTTTCTGTCTCTAACTGTCGGTCGGTCGGTCTGGCTTGGCTTGGCTTTTGGTCAGCATTCGCTCTAGTGCGAACTATGTAGATTGATATACTATATATATATATATATATATATATATATATATATATATATATATATATATATGTATATGTGTATATATAACGAGTGAGAGTAATCTAACAGGTAGTATCAAACATAACATATACCAGACCTATTTAATGGAGTGAATAGGCATTAAAAGAAATACTAAAGTCATTTATACTTTATAGTAGATTAATATATATTTGAATAATATATTGTATACATCAAATGAATATGTTTCAGAAATCTAAAAATCTAAAACTGTAAGATATGAAACATATGGCTGATTCTAGGTTATACATCTTACAGTAAGCTGTAGAGGAATTATCGGACATATCTAATATATATATATAGGTTTATGTACTCATGCTAAGCCTGTTACATTCACATTCAGATAAGCTATATACCCAGCTTAATCATTTTGAATGGCTTTAGTCTATAAATATACCCAAGAGTATTGTCAACAACAATATCATCATCATCATCATCAGGTGGAATTTAAATGCATAAATAAAATGTACAACATGTTCGAGCTGTCCGAATTGTGTTTGATATAAGAAATACATGCATATATAGAGTATATATAGTCTAGTATGTATATATGTACATATGTAGATTAGTGTGTGTGATTCGTATTATTTGTGAGCATTATCTAAGTGCTTCCGCATTTGCCATTGCAATTGCGACCAAAGCCAAAATGTTTATGTACACGTGATGCGTGTGTGTGTGTATTTATGTGAGTGCGTGTGTGTGTGTGTGTGTGTGCCAGCAGAGCTGGATAAACAGTGTGACCTAAAAATCTGCTGATTAATTAATCTATATGATATATAAATATATATTTAAGCCCATATATTGTTAACATTTTGTTCAGATTCTTAATCAATGTCTTAAAGCATTGACAATTAATTTAACATCTTGTTAACATTTGCATTTTACGAAAGATAACATCTGCTTTGTAAATAAAAACCTTTCAATAATTTATCGATTAACTGTGACAACGTATGAAAATTTCAATATAACCACAAAAATTGCAGACTTTTTTTCTTATAATAATAATTATTATTATTATTATTTTACATATTTATTATTGACATTCTGATATCAATTCGATATCGATAAATTGTTGACTCAGTAAATTTGATATTAGTTAAATGTAGTGCAAATATATAGTTAATATATATAACTAATAATAATAAATATTTATTATTTATTCATATAAATTACTAGACTTTGCCTTGCCAGTGTGACCATGCTCTCTGTCTCTGTCAGCTGGGTCCATAAATTTGTATTCTTATGTAAATATTTTGATATTCCTTCTAAATATCAATTATGTTCGCCTTGCCAGTGTGACCATGCCCTCTGGCACAGTTTGTGTCGCCTATGCAAGCACATTAAATTTGTTGTGCATGTAGATTTTCATATTGTTTTTAACGACTTGTTTACTTGGTGCTGTAATATCTAATCAGCCAAGACTATTATTAATTTTTATGTACTGTTTTGTTTTTTTCGTTTCTCGTTTCAGCTTTTTTATTTTTATTTTTGTGTGCAAATAGCAGCAACAAAGCGATTGCATTCATTAATGTCAAGTGTTGTTTTGTGTGTTTTGGACGCGCCTTTAAGCTCATTCACACAGATATAGCAAAATGTATTTATTTATATATATATACATATAGACAATTTTATTGGCCATGCTTTAGCAAGCTTCTTCTTCTTCTTCTAGTCATATCAGTTTCGAGTTGTTGTTGTTGCCTTTGCAGCAATTGCAATTTTTATGAGCTGTTGTCATTGCTATTAGAGGCAGTTCTTGTGTTGTCGATTTGCCAGCCTTTACAGTCATATTTACAAACAGTTTTTATGGTAAGCTAAACATGTCGCGACACGGAGCCCGTATGTCTAAAGGCTTTGTCGCATTGTTAAGATACCCTGTACAATATGAAAGTGAGTTCAGAAGGTATATAGAGACATTGAATACAGTTTTTCTGTAAAGCATATTATTAAAAAAGGAATAGTTCGACAGAGGACATAGATAAGAGTCAGTAAAAACAGATTAGCACATTTTCTATACCTTTTATATATTTACATATTTTATTTATTTTTATTTTTTATATTTTAAATGTTATTTATCTAAAAATACTTTAACAAATATAACATCTTATTTAATAATACTGCGCAACACTTTGCAGGGTATCTCCTAGTCGAGAATACTCATCTCTCATAGTCTCATAGATTTTTCTCTATCACACTTTTGCTAAATGTTGACAACTGCAACCGTTAGCCCGCACTCGCCCACCCGCCCACTCTCTCTCTGACTCGCTCGCTCACGCTGCTGCGCTAACGCCCTCTGTTGTCTGTTTGCACAAGTTGGCAATACTAGCATTTTGTAACGCGCATCTCTTGTTGCAATGTGCAAAATGTCAATGACTTCCCCACGCGGCAATAACAATTGAAGCCCAGCAGCAGCAACAACAGTGAACAGCTCTTGCTGCTGCTGTTGTTGTTGCTGTTGTCGCTTAATTAACACTAAGCAATAACAATTGTTGACTTTTTGTTAATTGAAACTAAATGCGGTCGCTGTTGTTGCTAATTATGTGCTGGTGGCGCCATCTACCGCCTGCGTCCGCTCCCTGCACTTGCTGTCTAATTAAAATGCCATTTATATTGAGACGCACACAAATACACCCACACACATACACTCTTATACATGTATCGATACATTTATGGCTCATTTGATGAATCGTATTTGTTCTATGGCCAAGAGCAAAACGCATGCTAATCGAGCCATGTTAAATAATAATAAATAAAACATCGCATGTTCTGCTTCCTCTTTGCACTTTTATTCTTTTACTTTTGCTGCTGTTGTTGATTCTTCTTCTTCTCCCTCAGAAACGTGCCGACCCGCACGTAACGTCAGGCAACAACAGCTGACCACGAAAATCGAAAATCAATTTGCGAAAAAAAAAGTATTTATATATATAAATGTTTTTATATATTTATTTAATTTAAATTGCGGCAAATGTTTAACAGTTGACTTTTTATCACCAATTGCATATAATAAGAGGGGTGTCTGCTGTTAAATTGATATTTAATGAGTTGCTGTTGCCGCAGCTGCAACTGCTACTATTTACTGTTTTCTGTTTAATTTAACATTACATACAATTGTTTACAGCTGACTGCATTGCTGGCTTTATATGAAATAAGACTGTTAAGATTTATGTGACTGTTAAATAAAAGAGCGTAAGCAGGAATGTAAGTAAATCATTCATAAAATGCAAGAATGTAAGTTAACAGCAGCATGAGCTGACTGTTAAGTCTTAACATTATAGCTTAACTGCTAGAAAACTCTAGCTTTAAATAAAATTCAATGCATTCCAAACTGTATTGCCCCTCACAAATCTAATCAAACAGCACAGCTCAAACTGTTCGAGCAGCTTCAGCTTAAATGCATTCTCAACTGCTTGCTGCACACTTAAAAATGTGCTTCGAACGAAAACATACAAAAACAAAAACAATTGGTATTCATATCAGACTGTCTGGCTATAGCCGCCACGCCTCCGCTCCCCAAGCCGCCCCCTAACGCCTGTCTGCGCTGAGGGAGAAATATAAAACAACAATTTTAACAGCTCGCTCGGGTTATGCAACAGCAAAAATAATAAAAACAAACTGCATTGGACAGCAGACGACAGGCGACGGCTGGGAGAAGAATTTGCCATAAAAATAAAATAGTAAATAAATACGAAAACAACTTCAAATATGAATTTGCACAGTTTGCATAATTTATTTATTTGTTATTGTTGTTGTTTGTGATGCGGAGTCTGGGCCTGGCCTAACCGGGTCTGGTCGGGCAACTATAATTGATTGGCCCGACATTAATTATATCCAAGGCGTTAGTTTTAACTAAGTGATTCGCAGACTGCGACTGCAACTACGATTGGGACTGTGACTGTGACTCGTTCTCTAAACGTCTCTAAAACGCAGCGCTTCAATTAGCCACGCGCGACAATGCGAAACGAAACAACAACAAAAAATATGCGAATTAATCTGTAACGCTTATTCGTAAGAGATTCGCAAGGTGCTATAATCAAAGCTAACAGAGCAAGGCTAATCGTTACATGGTCTGTTAAGAAGTGCAGTAGAACAGTTACTTGAAGGCTTTCTAACAGAGTAACGGAAGAATGCTAATAACAGAGAGTCAGGCAGCAAAAGAATAACAAATTAACAGAACTCACTTTATACGAGTAGTGTCTATATAAGGAGTTTTTAAAATAGCAATGTTAAATAGCAGACGTTAACTTGCTACATTGTCATGTTAAATAGCAGCTGTTAACATAACTTGTTGCCTGGCAATCTTAGGTCGCAGCTATTGTTGCATGTGACCAGAGCAAATATAAAGCTCTTACTCTTGAAACAATGAAAATTTTAGATTAATCTTTAGCCTTTTTTTTTCACAACCCTTATCTCCATCTCTCTCCTCCTTGGTCTTTTTCGCACTTCAGTTCCTAATTTAGCTTTTGTTTTGTTTTTCCAATTCTATTTTCGTTGAACTTTTTTATTGCTTTGTGATAACTCGGCTCATTTCGATTCATTAGCCAAAAATGAAAAAAATCGAGCATAACTGACTGCACAATACTTGTTCAGCTGATAAGTATGAATTTTATTATTTATATAGTTATGATGTCTACTACTCTAAAGTTATTTAGGCTATAGAGCTATTGATTAATCTAGATTCCAGACAAGATTTCACAAAATTTAGCTATAAAACTGTAAAATATATAGGCGTAGTTCTCTCAACTTGTTATTCTTATCTATTTTTACACCGGACATACATTTTCGAATTCCAATTCTCTAGCTTTAATGGCGCCATGAAGAAGTGGGCAAAAATAATTAAATTTTATTCTTAACTTTAGTACAAGTCTCTAATATACTTCGCTTCGCTAGCATGAACGAGTCTAAGAAAAGAAAAGAGAAAAGGAAAATAAGTTGTAAACAAATCAACGCACAAAAGAAACTACGAAAATAATCTTTTATAGATTTGCTTGACTGTTTTTTTTTTTCATTCTCAACTTTTTTTTCTGCTTTTTTTTATTTTTATTTTCTTTTTTCGTTTTGGTTCGATTTGCTCTTGCGACTTAGTTCAGCTCACAAAATAATTCCATTTTTTGCTGAATTTATTTTGTTGCCTCTTCGGTTTTGTTGATTTTTTGCTCGGTTTTTATATTTTTTGTTTTCTTCTCTTTTTCTTCTTTTTCTTTCGGAAAGCGCAAACACATTTTGCCCAGTCGGTGGGGCTATTATCATAAACAACTTTAGACAGCTGGGGCCCTGGCGAAGCACGCGTGCACAGCGACTTGGCGACTGCGTGGGGGTCGGGGGAGAGGGCGTGGCGATTGGAGGCGTAGCATGCCGTAGTTGCCTCTCTTTTGGATTACGAACGAATTGGCAATTCGGATTCCGATTCTTTTCCGTTTATTCTCATTTTAGCTGTTGTTTTTATAGTTTTTTTTTTTTTTTTTTTGCTTTTGCTTTTGTGTTTTTGCCCGCTTTTATTTTTCGTGTTTTTTTTTTGCTATTTTGGTGCCGGGTGCTGAGCAAAAATTTTCCATTGGTTTTTAGGTTTTGGTCTCTTCGGTTTTGAACATGGCTCTTTTACATGATGACTCACACAATGACAAAAGGATATATTTATGAGTATGGCTAAATATATTTGATGTAAAACGTTGAAGCTAGTTTTTGTCTATGATACTATCGCTTTCTCTCTTGGCAATCCCTAAAATAAATTAGATTTCTTACATTATGAGAGAATATTCTGGAATATTTTTCGGATACCTAGCAACAACTAAATTATATTTAGCTAGTCAGTTTAACAATATTCAATGCCCGTTAGCATATTTTATTATTCCTTAAAATAATAAGGATAATCATAATTAACATTCTTTTGACATTTTATCTACATAGTTTTTACATTTTATCAACATTTAGCAGCTTATCGGCCTGTTAAGTTTTTTTTTTTAACATTTTTATTACATGCTTTATCTTTTTGGTAAAGATATTTCACTTCTGATACTCTAAAAATTCTATTATGTCAAAATGTGGATTGTGAAGTAAATATACTGCATTTTGATATATGTAGCTATAAAGGAACTGACTCGAGTTGAGTCAATACTTTGTTCAAAGTGCAATCGATTGCCTCGAGATTTGCGTAATCGAATTTGAGTCATTATTTCGATGATATTTCGCTCACATCGAACCTTAATCATTGGTATTTTTTTATTTTATTATTTTGGGTTAGCTTTTCTTATCACTGAGTGCAATCAGTCCGTGTATGTGTAGCCTTTCAGCTCAAAACGTGCACACGTGTGCTGAGGGCTCGCGAGCTTCTAATGCCTATATGGCGTCTGATTAGACATATGTTTATATACCTCTATTATAGAATATATAAATTAAGGCTATATTTGCGCCCTAGGTATATATATTGAGTGTGCATTATAATAGTTCAAGCCCATGGACCTGGTGCCAGGTAGACGTGCGCATAACAGTAAATTAAGCGCAACATTGTTTACACACCGGCTGGCTATTGTGGACCGGGTCCGGTTTGTATACCCTGTAATTAATGCAAATTTGGAATAACAACGGGTATATTGCAAATATGCATTAGCCGAGAGAGATTATATTTAAAAATTCAACAGGTTCCAGAGTAGAAGAAATATATCATTGTAAACTAAAACATTATATATGTTTGTTAGAAAATAGTTGCTACAGCAAAACTTCCAACTACATATGTTTTCAATCTTTTCTGAGGGCAGCTGTTCGATTATTTTTGTGCTTAGTATAGGGTATCATATAGTCGCCTACAATACTCTTTCTTATATATTTTTTTATAGTCTCGCGTAGTGGCAAGTAAGCGAGAGGGCGGGCCGGCTCGACGGGCCGAGGCGTGTTATCGAAAAACTTTGACAAACCATTTTCGTTTGACGTGCGTTGTGTATATTCATAGAGTTGGGCCTATTGCCATATCTTTAACACACAGAGTTGTATGCGTGTGTGTGTGTATCTTTATATGTATATATGTGAGTGTGTGTCTAACTCAAATTAAATATACAAACAGCGGCAAATTTGCGCGAATGTGTACGTGCGTGTGTTTGTGTGTGTGTGTGAGCTTTCTGTGACTGTCTGCATTTAATTGTTGGTTTATAGTATGATCTCATCTTTTGGCTACGCTTTGACATTTGCTTGAGGGTATTCTTATTATTATTTCTTTTTTCAGTGGCTAAATGAAAGCCACGATAAGCCTGGCTATTAATAGTTTCTCTTTTGAACGATATGTAAAAAAGGAGAATAAATAAAGACAAGCCCTCTTTCAAAGCCGTCGTCTTACAACTGAGTCACTGTTAAGCAGCGCAGCTAATCATCAAGATCAACATTTAGAGCACTGTTAAAGCAGCTCAAGGCGCTATAGGTAAGTCACTGTTAAGCAACAGTTCTGCAACTGTATGACAACAGCTGAGCTACTGTTTACTAACTGCGCCATCTTGCTACTCACTCTCATTTATCTATGCGTGTGTGTGTATACTAGGTGCACTTCTTACGTTGGCTTGGGTGTGTGTGTGTGTATTCCGTGTGTTTATTTGCGTGCGTTTGTTTTGTTTGTTTTACGTTTATTTGCAGCCAACAAATCTTTTTTGACATAAATTCAGCGCCTGTGCGTGCAAGAGAGAGAGAGGGAGGCCATAAACCCCTACGAAAATCACCCCTTAAAACACGCAAGCAATATTTATAAATATATAGAGTAATTAATATAGTCAAATTATTCTGAATAAATTAAATTAAAGCTGTGCTGTGCCAGAAGGTGTTTTCATTTTCTATTCGCCATGCGAATGTTGTTTCTGTTCTTGTTGTTGTAGTAGTTTATTTTTAGCCATTTGTGAATTTATAGTTTTGTTTACATGCAAATTGGCAACACTGGCAAAGGCGGCCAATCGAGTGCATGTGGTCGACGCCTGCTGCTGCTGCTGCTACAACGACGTCTGTTAAGAGGTTAAAAGTTTAACAGTCTGGCAGCATTGGACAATTGTTGTTGCTGTTACTGCTACTGCTACTGGTGCTGTCAAGGTTATATTTGTTAAAGATTAACATTGGTTTTCAATTAAGCGACACGCGCTGCTCTGCTTGACTGAGAAAGAGTGGCAGACAGAGAGAGCAAGACATTGGGAGAATGGGTGAGAGCAACAGCGCTTTGCTTTCTTACACTAATAGTAACGGTGACCTTGCATACTCAGTTTTGCGGTTTATTATTGTTGTTAGAGTCAAAGTTTTTCCTTGTCCTTTAAGCTGTCAGAAGCAAAATTTACAACGTTTTCATAATCCAAATATATTTACATATATATGTATATCGATATATGTCATAATTTGTTATTCTAATTTATAATATAGGTACACATTTCTTTTACAAAATTCACTCAATATAAATTATTTTAATCATTATTTATATTTCCTCTTGGTTTCTTTTTACTTTTTGAGAATGAAATAATTTTGCACAAACAATCTTTGAATTTTGCTCGTCATGCAAAAATATTAAAATGTTGATTAGAAAAAGTATATACGTATGTAAATATGTATTATCAAATATGCATTATAATAAGAGATAATTAATATAATCATTGCAATTAAAAAGTCAAACACAGCACAGTTTGAGTGTCACGTATAGTTTGTTTATTGATAAGCCAGAGTGTGCCAGACAGTTTGATAAACAATGCAACTGAGACAATTGGAGCAACTAGCATGTGCGCCAGTTTGACAAGCAATGTAAGTTTGACAATCCCAGCCACAGCCGACAGTTTGCCAGGCGCTGCAACGTATATGGGGTTTAATAGTCACAGCTGTTGGTAGCAACAAGTGGAGGCTTGATACATAGTATTGACAAATTTTTAGTGTACTAGTTTGAATGCCACTGAGCTGATAACAACAGCTGCCTTCGACAGCAACAAAAACTTCTTTTAATTCCCATTTCTTTCATTCACTTGCAGCTATCATATTTTCACTATTCCACTTCGTTCTTTATATTTGATTTGATAATAACTATATTTAGAACATTGCATTGCACTGCACTCAGTCTCACTCTCTCTCTCTCTCTCTCTCTCTTGTTGATTGATTGGCTTTTGAGTGTGGGCAGAGTTTTCTTTGCATTTCTTTTGATTTCGTCAGTCATAACTATAAATAAATTAATTATGCAAATGTAAACAATATATATGTATCTATTAGCATTTTAATATCTTTATTATTGTTATTTGAGCGAAGCGTGTGTTGTTTTTTTTTTTCTCTCTTCTCTTCTCTTCAATCCTCCGTTGATATACATTATTTAACAGTGTTTTGTCATGCTAATTAAATGTAATAATTTTGTTTTTGCTCTGTCTGCAGGTGCGGTATTTCATTGAATGCAGAGAGCGAGGGAGATGGAGAGTGAAAGAGAGAGAGAGAGAGAGAGAGAGAGAGAGAGAGAGAGAGGGACCCAGAGGCAGCACCAGCAGCAGACGTACAATAAACAAATTTGTAAAGAGCTTAAAGAAATACGAATAAAAAACAACAACTAATTATGAATCTAATCATAAATAAATCAATTAAGGCACGAACCAAGCGACGCGACGCGACGTCAGCAACAAATTTACTATATTGTTGTTGTTATTATTTTTACCGTTTGATAACCTAGAAAAAAAAACGTCTGTAGCGTGAGTTTTGCTTGGGGTGTTAAACTGGACACAAACTAAAAATGTTGATAAGAGCACCGTGTCAGCGTCACTGTTTATGTGTGTGTGTGTATGCTTGGGAGATGTTAGGACTTTGCATCAATCGCTGCTAGCTAACACTAACAGACTGCACTCTGTTATTGCAGAACATTTTGGGAGCTGTGCATGGGACCAATTCATATGTACATTTGTATAACAGACATAGACTAGACATAGTTATATTATATTATATTAGTATACAAGTTTATATAACAGCAGTTTCAGTCTAGCACGTGTACGCTACGCTTGTTATTTACGAATATATGCAAACATTTGAAATACGTTGAAAAGTTGTAGTAAATGTATGTAAATCTGTATTAAAATATATAGAATAACTCTTTTACATTTATAACAGTTCATACATGTGCTCATGCAATATGCAAGACTCGGGTATAAATGGAATCGACAAGACAGAAGAATAGATTACATACATACATATATACATGTTCTGACAACTGTTAACTGTTTATCTGCTGCTGCTTCTGTTGCCTCCAACTCAGTTGCATTGTCGCCGTAGCTGTTGATGTTAATGTTGTTGTTGTTGTTGTTATTGCTGATGATGCTGATGATCTTTTTTATGTAAATAGATCTTTTTATAGCTGGTTGAATGAATGCGGAGTGCAACACACGCGCCGCACACGTCTCACATTTGGCTATTAAAACTCTAAATAGCCTTGTTTATAACGTTACCAGACCACATTTGGCTTTTATTTGTATTTTAATTTTGATTTCTTTTATGCATAATTTCGTCTTAAACTTCAACTTGAGACAATCAAACAGAGGCCTACGCATCAATACATAAAGACAATCAGTTGAAGTGTGTGTGAGAGAGACAGTGAGAGAGAGATAGAGCGAGTGGGGCGGGAGTGCTGCAAAAGAAGCTGCTTGTCAACTGCTGCTCTGTCCTACACCCTGCCCTACATATGACAGGCTAGCTCACTCCCTACTCTTCTCCACTCTCTCTCACTCCTCACTCACCCATACCACTCCACCCCCCCGGTCGACTGCTGGCCATTGGTCGCGTTTGGAAATCTCAAAACTTGTTTATACAACAAAATGTATAAACAAGTTTATTTTTTTGTGCTCTGCCTTTGCGGTTGCTGTTGTTGTTGTTGCTTTTATTTTTCGGCTGCTGCTGGTGCTGCCTTCCTTCTTCTGCTTCTTCCTCTTCTTTGCCTTTGCTTGTGTTTGTCGTCAGTTTCGTAATTTATTCTAAAAGCGTTCCGTTTTGGGCTCGCTACACACACACACACACACACATTGAGTATTTTTTATACATATTTATGTATGCACACGCACACACACACACACACACACACACGCACATGTGCATACATAAGTATTAAAATACTCACGTTTTATATGTATGGATATACAGTTTTTTTTTTTTTTTTGCTTCTGCTGCTTTGTTTTGCGCTTTGAATTATTCAATATAACACTTTTGGTCTATTTGTTGTTAATGCTGCTTCTGCTGCTGCTGTTGTTGTTGTAGTTGTTATTGTTATTGTTGTACGCCTCAGCGCTTTCAGCACTGAAGAACTTTTGCACGATCTCCAGACCGCAACAAAACAATCACAACAACAACCATAATAATAATAATAATGCATAACAATTCAATTTCCATCAAAATAAACGCATTATGCAAAAACCCGCAAGAGCAAAAGAGAGGCAGAGGTGGAGGGGTGGGGTGGCTGGGGTTTAGATTTGAATTGCTTGTGCAATGGGTGTGGCCAGCCCAGCTGCTTAACATATGCATATCAAATTGTTGTTGAAGCTGCTCGTCTGCAGTTTGAGCAGCGCGATCGTCAAACTGTGACACGTGCAGCTAGTGGCTTGGGCTGCGGCGAAAGACAAAAACATAAGAAAACGGCGAAGCGGCGAAAACGGTCAACTAACAGCTGTTATTTGATTTAACCTTGAAAACGACATACACACACACACGCATGAGTGTAGAATCAAAGTGTTTTTTGTAGCTTTACGCGTGTCGCGTCTTGTCTTAAGTATTTTATTATTTTTATTCTTAATAATTTTTTGTGTACATTTTTGCGTTGTCATCCTCAAAATAATCGAGTTTTGATATTCAAACATTAGTCACGATAGACAAATTCTATATATCCCATATTCTATTGATTTTTGTTTTTTTTTTTTTTTTTTTAAATACAGTAGTCATTCGCTAGGAGAGAAGTTTTTTATTCTTAATTAACTAAGAATTTAAATGTATTCCTTCCTTTTTTTCTTCCCATTATTGTTTATAATATTAACAACAAAATATATATAAATGTAAATATATATGTTCAAACTTTATATTATATTTTTAAATTTTAGTTTTGCACATAACAACATTCTAATCTTAAAATATCCCTTACTAAATTTTTGTATAAATGTTTTGATTTTTTTTTTTTTTTTTTTTTTACCATCCTCAAGATTATTCCTAATTACTTTAATAACTTTATTATCATATTTTTGCATCTCTAATTAGCTCGTGTATTATTAAAAAAGATACAAAGGGGTTTTTGTTAAATAATATACGAACTCTTCATAGAATCTCGAACAATTTAAGTATTTTTAAGGCCTTTCTGTCTAAGAGAGAGCGAAATGAAGTCATGTTTTAAATTCTACATGGGAATTACCTGCTGATCTAAGAGTTCAGTTGATGGTAATAATAGAAGATAAAAATAAAATGATTAAATAGAAAAAATAAGGTTTTTATTAAACACAAAAAAATAAAATACAGCAAAAATTCAAAGCGGAAAAAAATGCGATCGGTTGGAAAGGGACAGCAGTATAAAGATGCATACAGTAAGCAAAAAAAAAAATCCGGCACAGGCAGAAACGAGCATATATGTATGTAGGTATACAGGGTGTCTCTAGCGAAGGAGCGATGAAGGCAAAAACAGGTGTAGGGCAAAATTAAAGCAGTGCGCACAAGCACACCATATACACCGTACACAATCGCACACACACTCACATACAAGCACAGGCACTGCTAACTGTGCATTAAATACAACAAAAAAGTACCAATTGTCAGGCAAAAGGAAGAGAGGCAATTTCTTAGGCCGACCAACAACAAAAGGCAGTGTTTTTTTTTTTCTTTTTCATGAATGACCCTATTTTGTTTTGCTGCTCCTCGCACGCTGGTTCACTGACGCATACATATCTATGCGTGCGCCTGTGTGTGTGTGTGTCAAGAATAGGCAGACAACAGCGGCACTGCCGGCACACAAAGCATAAAGAACGATAATACACACGCACACAGCATACGTATATATGTATGCATATGTGTGTGTGTGTGGAAGTTTGGGTGTGTTGTTAGGCCCTATGCTGCGTGGAAAATGGTTACGCTGCGCATAAAGCAGAATGCGATAAAATGCTTATAATTAAATATACGCACAAATATATAATGTATGTGTATGTACATATATATACTATATATTATATACTATATATTTATGTTAGATCTACTTGTATATTTGAATAGGTATTTATATGTATAAATATATGCTGCAACGACTTACATTGGTGAAGAAATCTATAAATTTTTCGTAGTAGGTAAAATTCGGATGTTTCTCCTTAAAGTTCATAAGCATCACAGTCAAATCAATCGCTTCGGGCTTATTGTTATTGTCGCTACTAGAGTGGCTGACCTGTACATTCATGCATTTGCACGAGTTCATGATGAATTTATATTGGTTGGTGTTGTTGTTGTTATTGGTATTCTGTTGCTTAACGGTATCGTTAACTGATTTCTAACTTCACAAATTGCACTTTATTATTTGATTTGGTATTTTAAGTTTTTGCTTATTTTGATTTTATGCGTGACTTCCTCGTTCGTCCTCTGCGTTTTGGGCTGAAGCGGCGCGGGAGCGTACAAAATCACTGTATAAAAAAACACCCACAACTATCTTCAGTTCAGCATTTTAGCGTCCGTCCCGTTCAATGTTATTTTTTCGAATGAACTCTTCGATTATCGGATCTAAGCGATATTATGTTAAGGCGCTGCACAGCTGTAAACAGAAATGTTAAACGCCAGACCGGCATTATGCGGCATGTTACCACACTTTTTGTCGAAAACTAATATATTTTATGCAAATTGATGACACGTAACGTAAACATTATTTTTCTGCTGCCTTTTAGCTAGTTTAAGATGATTTTCACATGTTTTAATAGTTCTTATTTAAAACGGTATTTCAGCTTGCAACTAGCTGATTTTTGCAAAACACATACGATAGGGTAAAAATTCATCTGGCTACTCAGATGGCACTGCCAACGCAAAGTGAGCAATGATAACGCTGAATTATATCGCTCTCGCTCTTTACAAATATCGATATATTTCTCAGTGCATGGTTACACTGTGCAATCAGCTGTTCGTTGGCGCAAAATTTCAAGTGTTATATTAGTTTTTTGTTTTTGTGCAATATGTAAATATTAAGAATATAAAAGCGTGTGAGCGTCTATTTAATTATAAAAAAATATATGTTTTATTGGTATGCTTATGTTTGTTTTGTTCATTGTAATTAACAGGAATATTTGTGTCTGTCTACTTTTACCGAGCCCTATATAAAAAATGCATTCGATACTCCTTGCTCTTGCACCTGCAGTTGCTTTGCTATGCAAAAATGTATTTTTGTGTGGCGCTTGATTAAATTCTAAATTCGCCCCAATTGTTGCGCTGTGAACATCAAAAATACATGCAACTAGCTGAAAAGAAGAAGAGTAAGACGGAGAACGGCAGTAAAAAAAAAATAGAAGTAGTAAAACTACAAGAAACTCGGGGCGAAATTCATAAAGACCGACACGTGCCGGGGTTAAGCTTGGAGGCCATTTCCATAGTCCAGTTAGGAGTCTACTTTTTTGTAATACCCTGTAGCTCGAGAATGTTGTGGGGTATGTTATGCATATATGTTTTTTGAGAATATATATATATGAATGTACATTTTTATTTATATGCAACTGTGGATAATTGCCAATCAAATTGTTTCCTTTTTGTATATATGCATGTATATCTTTTTCATACAGGGTATTGCTAGTCGCGCAATTCAAGAATTTATACATACATATATGCATAGTTTATAACAATTCTTGGGCTGATTTTGATTTTGTTGCTTTTGTCAGGTTTTTTGTCCTCATCATTTTGCTGCTTACAGGGTATATGTTAGTCGTACAGAGCTTGTGCTTATGCACATACATTTATTATTATATGACTCATATCTTGCTCAATAATACAAAATGCGTACTGCTTACTCTTCTTGTCGCCCTCTGCTACTTTCCACAGTTTACAGGGTATTCGCTCGTCGCTCAGTCTTAGCCTGCATATTTTTCATAAATTTTGCCTTGCTCCGCCGTCCTGTGTTTTGTTTCCCTTTTGACACCTGGAACACGCTGCAGCAGCCTAATGAAAGTGTTGGGCTAGCCATAGACAAGTGTGTGTGTGTGTGTGTGAGTGTGTTACCTTTGTGTGTATGTGCGTAACTGTTGGATAGAGCTTACAACTGTAGTTGCGACTCGCTGGGTCGTCGCATTGGTCTGTAATTGAAATTGCGTGGCGTACGCGGCATTAAGTCATAAAAGCAACAACAACAACAACAACAAGAGATAACAGCTTACAGCAACTGACGACAACAATAAAAACAACAAATGACAACTGACAACAACTTGAACCAGTTTGTCACACTCTGAGGCCAGGCACGTACCCAAGAAGAGGTCAAAACGCACTTGGCTCTTGGATCTGGACACAGCGCCAGGGCCACAAAAAAAAAAAAAAAAAAACTAAATAAATGAAGACCCAAGTAAGCAAAATTGTGAAATTTTTTTATATACACATATATTTAAAGGAGTGTGTGTGTGTGGGTCATAAAAGGCGAACGTAGAACAAGTTACCAAATTCTGGCTCAAAACTTAATGAAGGTCTTCAGTTCTGACGAATCGTTTAAATCGTCTTTGTCACAGCATTCACACTCTTAGTTGGAACTTATGTAAACCCTATAATTCCACCGATCCATATAGCGTGCATTGACTTGAATGCCAAGAACTAAATGAACTTGAGCTTAAGATTGTGAAAGTTTTATGAAAGATATTCTTAAAGCTGCATTAATTTCTGGGTAGATTAGTCTAAGAAATGCTAAATTTAGAATACCTATTGCCAGACTCAATTAAAATATATTTTTAGTTTTATGGCAATATGAAACCTTAAAGCCTCTTTTTGACCAACAATTGTCAATGAATCCTATATATAGAATATAGAAGCAGTACTAAGAGTAGTAATAGTAGTAGAAGTAGTAATAGTAGCAGTAAAAGAAGCAAGTCCTTAAAGTAGTGGTAGAAGGAATAATACAAGCAGTAGAAGTAAAAATAGTGGTAGTAGAATCAGTACCAATAGTAATAGTAGTAGAAGCTTAAATTGCACTAATAAGAGTAGTAGAAGTAGAAATAGTACTAATAGAAGTAGTATAAGCAGTACCAATAATAGTAGTAGAAGTAGAAATAGTACTATTAATAGTAGCAGAAGCAGTACCAATAATAGTAGTAGAAGTTGAAATAGTACTAATAGTAGTAGTAGTTTTTGTAGAAGCAGTTCTAATCATATTAGCAGTACCCGCAGTACTAATAGTAGTAGCTGTAATATCTCTAGCAGGAGCATTAATAAGAGGAGGCATAGTAGTAGCAATAATAGTCGTAGAAGCAGTAGTAAAAGTAGTAATAGTAGTAATAATAGTAATAGTAGTAGTAAAAAAAGTAGTAAAAGTATTAATACTAATAATTCTTCAGATGTTCTATGATTTACATATATTTTGCATCTTTTATGATCTATATGACAAAATTACATAACTCGTGTCCTGCTTCTCCATGAACCACACGATTGACTTCAGTTACGCCCAAAAAATCTTATGAGTAATTTCATTCAATTTGTTTTCGTTTTTTTTTTATGCTTATTTATATTTAGTTCTATAGAAGATCCAGGCACATCCTTTCCCAGCGTTCTCTCTTGAAATTTGATCTGTGATAAGGAATATAAATAAATATATATATAAGGAGTAAGAGGAGAGAGCGAGAGGGGAGAGACAGAGGGAGGGAGAATAAGGCGCAAGGAAACGCTGCGGCTCCCTATTGTCTTTAAGGACCTTTTATATAGCCTTGGAGTCTTATCAAGGCGACACAGCTTGGATCTCCCTCACTCACTCTCTTTATCTCTCTCTGTCGCTCTCTCTCTCTCTCTCTCACTCTCTCGCGCTCTCGCTGTGTCTCCCTCTCTAAATGGTAATACAATACTTTTGCGCTGTAGCTCCTTTTTAATTTTTCGCGAGAATTAAAGGCGGAGGTGCTTTGGCTTGGCTCGATCCTTGGTCCTTGTCTTGCCTGGCCTGGCCTGGCCATACCTTGGCGTACTCTAACCGTGCTCCTTGCGCTATCCTGCCAGCTATTATATTGTGTCAGCAACTTTATAAATTGCGCACAAAAACAAACCGCCCGCAAATGCCAGCCAAAGAATTTCGAATTCTCTCCGTCTTGAGGTCTTCATTGTTTTGGCTGCTGCTCCTGCTGCTCCTCCTGCTATTTGGTGCTGCGTGTCCTGAATGCCAATCAATCAATCAAACTAATTGCGCGATCCATAACCAGATCGATATCGATTTACATAACACAATTGTGCGGCACGCTCGAAACCAAAGGAATTTCCATTGAGATGAGGCAGAGAGTGAAGAGGGAGAGAGAGAGAGAGATGTAGGATATATATGGAGGCTGATCATGTCCTATGAATAGCTGAAAATCGTGTGCTGATCAAATTGAATGATAGACTCCAAGTTATTTAATTGATGTAAATATTATTAACAGTTAACGAGCTCAGAATACCTCGAATATTAACGGGAAGTTCAGCGAGGCAAAGAATAAGAAATCGTAGCACAAGGTAGTACTGGGAATTAGATGAAATTTTAAGTTTAAACTGTAAATTATTTATCATTTGCCTGTGAAACGATTAATCTTATCGATCAGTCAGTCAATCAATCGATCAGTCAATCAGTTTGTCAGCTACTCTGTCAATCAGTTAGCTTACGAGCTAATCAGTCAATCATATAGCTCAGTCTTCAGTGCAATCAGTCCATCAATCAGAGTGTCAATCGAATTGCCAGTTACTCAGGCCATCAGTAACCCCGTCAATCAGTCTCAATCAGTTAACGAGCTACTCAATATTTCAGATAGTTTGCCAACTGTTCAATCAGTTCTGATTTAGCTGGATTTTTATGCCCAGAACCCATTGATGGGAAATCTGGGGATAATACTGTACAGCAGTAGAATAAATATAGTATAACGGTACATCGAACATTTATACAACTGTAGTTTACTTCAGATATGATCTCTTGACAGCTTAAATTTTTACCATGTCTCCATCTATGTTTATATATAACTTAAATCTCTTCATAGCTTCAAATTGTCAGCAGATTGCGTAAGTTTTCCCCAAGAGAAACTCTTTTGTCGTCTTAAATTCGTTTACTTTTATTAAATTTCTTCGTCTTCTTCTTCTTGGATAAACTCTGACTAGATTTGTCTACATTAATCTTAACTAGAAATGCTTTTGTGCCTTGCTTTTGACCTGCTTTTGTGCTGCCAAACGACTTGTATCTGTATCTGTGGCCCACCCATGCCACGCCCTCAGCTACGGATGCAGATACATAAACGAGTGTCGGCTACATACATACATACATACATACATACGTATATATAGCCGATAGCTGACACGAATCTTGTACATAAATATATGCACATGTGTGTGTGTGTGAGTGTGTGTGTATATATACCTGGTTAGCCAATGAAAGAGGCGCAATTTGTTAGCTGTAAATGTGTATCTGTATCCAAATAGCTGTGCATGTATCTGTATCTGTAGGTGTAGCTGTATCTGTATCTGTGAGTGGGACTCGGACTGGGTCTGTTCTTGAGCATCTTTGAAGTGAATGCGTGCAGTTGGTTAGCTCGTGCGCATTGTCATAATTAAGACTTGGCCAGCGGATATATGCATATCGTATATCTGGCGAGATCTGCTTATTAATCATGACAGATAAACATCAGACAAGTTTATTAATTTAATTAAGCGCCTACATCAGAGATGCGACTGCCTCTGCAATTGGAATCGGAATTGGAATTGTAACTGCAATTGTTGGGGAGGAATCATTTAATTAGTTAGGCGCAAGAGACAAAAAAAGAAGAAGAAGATAAAGTGGAGAGAGTAGAAATAATTAGCTAGGGAAAGGTCGAAGTCGCAATGCTCTAGGGGAATTGGAAAGACTTTAGCTGTGTTAAGGAGATAGAGATAAATAATATTATGAGCCTCAAACTAATATGAAAAATATTTAAAAAACTTAAATTAAATAAACGAAAAGTTAATAAAATATGAAACAAAAATAGATAATCAATAATAAATAATAATAATAATTTAAAATGTTATAAAAAAAAGTAATAATATTTAAAAATACATTTTATTACAAATAAATATAAAAAAGTAATAATAGAAAATTATTAAAAATAAATTTTTATTAAAAATAAATATATACAAATAATGACACAATAAAAATTTTAAAAAATTTAATATTTCAAAAAAATAGAAAATAAATAAAGAAATAATAAAAAAATAAATAAATAAAGAAATATGTTATCTGTTATTACTGATAATATAATTATAAAATTAAAAATATAAATTTAACAAAATATAAATAAAAATAAAATATATATTAATAATGAAAAAAATAAGAGACTTAAATATAAATACATATAATTAAATTATAAATTATCATCATTATTATATATTTAGCATTTTATTTTTTATTTATTTTTTATTATAAAATTTATTTTGGTTTAATTGGTTTTTAATTTTTTTTTTTTTATATATATATTTAAGACTTGAAAAATAAACAAAAATATGTAATAGTGAATTGCAAATTTAATTAAATAATTTGGCCATAAATATAAATATATGCGCTATGTATAAAAATTAATAATTAAATATAAAACTAAGCTCTTAGAATAACAGTTTATTTTATTGATTCAGCCAAGCCGATTTCTTATATCTATATCTATAGATCAAGGCCATAATAAATATTGATATATATCTCAAATTTCACAGTTAGACAACAAACCAAACAGAATATGAATATGCTCAGTTTAAGTGAAGAACTCGGATCTTGAAATTGAGTGAGCGGAAATGACAGCTAATTGATATAAACCTCCCTCTACTTTAGACAGTTCTATTAGACTTTTGATGAGCTTCCAATTTGGATTTGCATATGACAGCTATACTATATCTCGAAATACCTTTCTCCATATATATTCATATATTCCTATGGTTAGCCAGAGCTGCAGAGCTTGACACATTTGCTTTGTGGAGGCCATCCATCAAGTGGTTCGCACGGTATCATTAACAAGCTTTATTGACAACGGATATATGCATGGCTATATGGCGCTTGAAAAGTCAGTTTCCCAGCCGCTGCCACACATCCTTGAGCATCATATCCTTCACACACACACACATAACTAGCATCACCCCCATCGGTAAATCACGTTAATAAGCCGGTAATGAATATTGGGGTACTGCATACTCCCGCCCGCTTCTCGCATGTTTGGCACACATTCGCACTGCGAAAAGTCTTCTCCCCTCTCTCTCTTCCTCCCTCTCTCTCTCTCTCTGACCCTGTTCTGTATGCCATGTTCCATGCGAACCGGAAGGAAACATTTGCCCCTTGTCTAACAGCGCTAAGCATTTGGCTGTGAGGGTCGTTTGCGTGTTGTGTGCGGGGGCGCAGTTACCCTTGCGAAAAAAAAAATACGAAGAAGAGAAGGAGGAAGAGCTCTTTCAAGACAGTTAGTGTATAGCTACCCTGTAAGTTGTAAGAGTGAAATATATTGTTCTCAAAATTATTATGTTAATTTTTACATAGCATTTATATTCATACTTGACTCTTTGGCTTGTTAAGAACTAAAGGAATATACAGATTATATACAAAAGTATCTATTATCTTATTATCTTATTTTCGTATATATTTTGTTCAAAATTTGTCTGCAGTAAGACTTTAAAGAGCAAAAACATATAATCCCAATATCTAAAGTTTTGTCTTGGATCTTATTTTTTCAAAATTTTCAACATTTGATATCATAATGAACAACATTAGATATCATAAGATATCATAATCATAACATTAGATATCATAATGAATCCAACACCATATCAAACTTGTATAATACCCGAGTTTCCCTGAACTGTCTCTCGAAAGAACTCCGATTAAGTAAGAATTACTTACTAAGGATGGTAATCAATTATTTGTAAATATTCCCGATATAAAGAATTCATAAAAAGTAAAAAATAAAAAAATAATATAAAATATAATATTTCCATACGATATATTTAATAACTAATAGCTTGAGCAATATTTCTAAACCAAACTCAAGACAAATACTTATAAAAACCCAACACTTGTTTGCATATCAAATTTCAAGAACTTTGCTCCTATATTGCCCAAGTTCACTGGGACAGTCCCATGGAACTAAGCTAATCTAAGAGCTGCGCTACTAAAATTTGCTATGCAGCTTGATTGAAACTCCCCAAGCACATGCCACATTCTCCACAGCGTAAGAGACTTCCATTTCTCACTGTCACATACAAACCCACAACTTTATCATGCACCTTTTCACGCCGTTTCCACGGTATAAAAAGCTCCGGGCATATTTCACTTTACCAGTTGTTTAATAAGGCATGCGAAAACATTTTTGCTCGACATTTGTCCATTTGAAAAGCAGCTCCCAAATCAGCGAGGCATAGTTGATGGGGTCTCGCCTTTAGCTTTATCATCATTTGTATCCATTATGAGGCGCTGGTTTTGGTTTAGGTGTTCCTCAACATCATCAACATCATCATCATTGTCAGCATCATCAGCTGGCCAAATATGTCTACTGCTCGCTTCTTCATTTGTCAAAGTTACGCGCGCAACAAATCTAAAGACTTGCAACGCTTTTCCAAATGTTTTAGACGCTCACATGCCACAATTGTAGCACAGAGTGAGAGGGAGAGAGAGAGAGAGAGAGAGACAGGGAATGGTTGCTGCATGCCAGGCGAAGGCCAACACTTAACTTTAATAGAGTAGCTCAAGGGGCAGAGGGGTCTGGCCTGGCTTGGCCTGGCCGGGCTGCTTGCAACAAGGAGTAGCTGCTAATGCGTCGCCAAACAGCCAAAGAGACGTCAAAACATGCAGGTGAGACAACAACAACAACAACAACATACTACTACAACAACAACAACTGCAATTGTTGCTCCACTTGGCTGTCGGTGCGGCAAGCAGCCAAGTAGACTTTCAAACGCCGCACAGTGGAGCAAAAGCTATGATAATTCTTGTTAATGAAGTTTGGCTGAATAAACAAAGAGCTTAAATGTGAATCAAAGCTTAAATTACAGCTAAATATTTTTTAAATATAACTTGAGTCCTGCTGAAGCCAGAAAGAATGTAATTTATTGCCCAAGCTAAAGAAATAAAAATAAAAAATAAAATTCTACCAAATACTTCCTAGTATCCTTTGTCTATAAATGAATTTTTTTTGACTTTTTTTTATTTTATTTATATTTTTTTTATTTATTTAATCTTTGCCGATATTGCCAAGAAAAAGCTCTGATATAATATAAAAACTATGTACATATTTTTAATATATATGCATAAATATATAAATTTTAAATTTACAATTTTTTTAAATTAAAATTAAATTGATTTTCAACCACGGTGCGCGCATGCATCAGTCGACTGTAAAAACCCGTCAAATGCCGCAAATACCAAAAGATAAATCGACGCGAATCGATGCGTGATACTCGGGAGGTGGCTTTTGATTTAGATCCAATGGCTCTCGACATATTGGTGACGTTTTCTGAGCTAAAAAGAAAAAGGCAAAAAAAAAAAAAAAAAATTGTAAAGAAAAAAATAATAAAAACAATTCGCGGAAACTCGGAGAGCCAACGCGCCTGGCGGTCTGCATGCGATGAAAACCATCAATGGAGCTGCAGTTGCAGTTGTAGCTCGACTCGGAGTTGGATTTTGAGTTGGAGCTAAAGTTGTTCCTTGGCAGGCTTTCAATTGGAGTTGCTGCTGCTGCTGCTGCTGCTGAGGTTGCCGTTGTCGGAGATTGGTTTTTCAAGTTTTCCATCGGTCGGAACGCATTGGCATGCCGGGCATGGCGCTAATTAACTACTGCCGGTGTTTAGTTGAACCAATTGCTGATAATAAACATTTTTATTGATTTGTGATGATTGCCGACGTCGGCGAACGGCCAACAATTGTCACCAGTGCACAGGTGCACTGAAAGTGACATCCAACATCCAGTTGGAGCTCCTGCTCTCCGCCTGGGCAATTTATTAAATGCAATTTATTTGCAATTGCTTCCCAGAAGCAGGAGGTGCTGCTAACCCTGTCCCGGATTAGCCACTGTCCAACTGGCAGAGCCCATTGCCAGTGCATTCTAGGAAGTCTCTGTCTCAGTTGCCGTCTCAGCTTCAGCTTCTGCTTCTTATCTTTTGTCTCATTTTTCGCCAGGCATAATTGCCACCGGTCTTACAGATAGGCATCACCCAGCGCCAATTTGTTGTGTCGCCTCAGCAAGAGGAATAAAAAACAACTATATATGCACATCTACATATACATATATATTGTATATATATATATATATGTATATATCTTGTGTATATACACAAAAACGAGTTACCCTCGCGCGCACCTTTTTTATGGTCGTTACGTGTCGCGGCCGCCGAAAAGCACCAGAAATTAAAAACGAGGAAGCCTCTGGCAGCTAATCACAGCTAGTCGATACCCTAGAAAGGGCAAGCATGTGCCATATTGGCTCAAGAGTTTGTTGAAACTCCATTGAGTTAAAGACATTTACTCTTTAAATTCACCTCAAGCGGAAAGTGTTTTATAGATAAATATACGAATATATATATATATATTAATAATATTCAAATCAGCCCTGGTCGACTAGTAAATACCCTGGTTTAGCGTATTGGAATTTTTTGAATTTTATTAATTTCTATGGGAGAGAAAATAAGCAACTATATCTTCTTTTCTCCAATAAGAAACTATATCTTCCTTTCTCTCTCTTCTTCTTTGAGCTACTGACTAATCTCTAAGTTACTTGGGCTCAATGACTAATGACATATGTATCTAAAAATATTCTTAAGTTAGTCTCAGGCTTTACACATTGGTTAATATTATATTTTGAGATGGTTTTGGTATTGTTTAAGTATATGTTATATGAAATTGAACGGGTGTTTAGGTAAAGTTTACAAAAATATATCCTATAATTACAATTATGCTAATAAGCCAGCTTATTATGACAAGAAGTCTTTATTAACCCTGATATACCGCAGAAAAATATCATATACTTACAGCCATGTTTATATGTCAGCCTAAGAACATCAAGAATTATTTAAATACAGTTTACATAAACCTGAAATTTAACGGGTCTATTTAACTTGTGACTATACTATAAATTTCACTGTAAGGGAATAAACTCTTTAAAAAAAGTTTAGTATAAGTGTACAAAATCTTATAGCTAAAATTGCTTAGCTTTACCTCTTATAGAAGCTGAGATCCATTGAACTAAAGCACACCAAGAGCAAAATCTCTGCCAATTGCCATTAGAGATCTGAAATCAAGCTCAAGTCACCTTCAAATGGCGCATGATACCCACATGCTTTCATGCTGACAGGGTATCGAAAAGCCACACAAAATATTCGCCATAAAATTGTTGGAGACGCATGTCGTCAGCTTCCATAAAAAATCTTATCAGATTTACAGGCGAAACTTCTAAGTAAACCCATAAAAGAAATTACGCGAGGTTTTTGTATTTTGGTTTCAACTTCTGTGTTTTTGTTTTTTATTTCATTTACTCTAAATATTTTGTAGTGTCTCGTGTTGGATTCCTTTTTTATATGCTACACATTAAAAATGCTTGGTGCTTATGTAAGACATAGATCATAATTGTAGTTACCATGCGTTGATTATTCAAATGTACACACATACATATACATATATATATGTTGTATGTTATATATTTGATAGGTATACATAAATACGGAAGGTAGCGCAAGGCGCTTTAAACTATATAAATTAATATATTTCTTGGTTAGTTTTATTACGATAATACAAACTAGTTATAGAATAGAAAAATTCATCATGTTTACCTTTTGAAAACTATCACACATTAATCAAAACTACTCTACTCGTATTTTAATTATGATATTACTTAGCTAGGCATTGTTTTGTTTTAGTTCTTTATAATTATGATGATTCTCTATATATATATTTATATATTATGTATTATTATATATGTATATATATTATGTCTTTAATACTAGGCTGTTCCTTTGATTTAAACCATAAACTGGGGCAAGATTTTTGTTTTTAAATATATGAGGGGCACATTAATTTATAGAGCATACAATAATTCCGTATTTATATAATTATAATAAATAAATTTAATTGAAAAAACATTTTTAATATATATTTATTTTTTGTCGGTAAATTTTTGTTCAAGAAATTTAATTTAATAAAATATATATTTTTATCAGAAATGTTACATAGAAATTATAAAAATTATATTTTAATTACAAGAGAAATTTTTTAAAAATTTTAAATATTTTTCCAATATTTAAAATTTTTCTAAAAACATCCAAAAGATTTTATAAAATAAAAAAATGTATTTTAAATATGCGGAATTTGGAATATAAAATTTTAAGTAGTTTTAATTGCAATTCAATTTTATACTTTATTTATTTATTTTTTTTTTAAGTTTATCATTGATTTTAAATAAAAGGAAATTAACAACATAGATCTGAACAGTCTTATATATAAATACATATATTATCCATGTAGAGAGCATGAAACTAGCTGCATAGAATTTCATTTTAAGCGGGAATACCATTGATATTTTTTTTCTTTTCTTTTCAGCTAGATATAACTACAACATACATAAATATATCCGTAACCTCAAGGACGCTAGAGTTTTAAAATGCCATTAGATAGATTCGTTTTCTTTAATGTTTAGTATTTAGTTTAGTATATAGTATTTAGTTTAGTATTTGTATTTAGTTAAGGGTAATAATACTTAGGCGCTGCTGCTGGAACGCTCGGTGCTTAGTAGTTCGGCAGTTCGCAGCGTCTCCTGCGGCATTTGCTCCACTTCAATGTACTCCTCCTCCTCCTGCTGCGCAGGAGGCAGCTCCGCGGCGTCGGGCGAATTCGCTGGCTCCGATTCGTATAGCTCCTGCTTGACATGGCTGGGACTGAGCGTCACTGGAGAGCTGGCCGTCGAGCTGTGCGCCTCCTGCTTAGGAGCACGTGTTGCTGCTGCTCCTGCTCCTGCTGCCGCTGCTGCGGCTGCGGCTGCTGCTGCCATCGCTGCCGGCTGAGCGTGCAGCTCGTGCGCTCGCTGATGATGCTCCAGCTCAGCACGGAAGTAGAATTTCTCCGGGCACAAGTTGCAGTCGTACGGACGCGTGCCGTGCTCCGCTATGTGGGCGAGCAGGCCAGCGGGCGCCGTGAACACAGCCGAGCAGATGTAGCAATTGTAGCCACGCTGCTCGGTGCCCGCGAAGGTGTGCTCGACGAGATGCTCCTGCAGCTTCTGGGCATGGGGCAAGATCATCTTGCACAGATTGCAGCGATGCTCCAGATAGGCGCCAGCTGCGGCGGCTGCAGGGGCAGCGATAGCCGTGGGCTGCACCTGCTCCTTGCGCTTGCCATTCAGATTGTGCTTGCGGCAGCATTTGTCGCACAGCTTGGCCGTCTCCCCCGCCCCCGGCAGCGGCTCCAGGCAGAGGGCGCAGACGGGCTCCTGCAGGCTGTTGCAGCTGGGCGACTTGGTGTGGAATTTGGCATGCAGACTCAGCTCAAATTCCGAGTGCAGCGTCTGGCGGCAGCAGATGCAGGCCATGGGCAGATTGCCATCGTTGCCATGCTCGCTGAGATGGGCACGGAAGGCGGCCACGTGCTCCAGCTGCTGGCCGCAGTGGGCGCACTTGCCGGACTGGCCCACCTTGGAGTGCTGCAGCTTGTGCTCGGCGAGAATGGCGGGCGAGGGGAAGATCTCGTCGCAGATGAGACACTTGTGCTTGCCGCTCGAGTTGTGGCAGCTCTTCATGTGCTGCTCCAGCTCGGCTCGGCTCTTGTAGTTCCCGGAGCAGTACGCGCAGCGCAGGCTGACGCCCGTCTTCAGATTGTGGGCGAGCTTGCGATGCGAATGGAGCTCGGCCTCGCTGCGCAGATCCTGGCGCTCGCACATGCCGCAGCTGTAGCTGTTGTTGTTGTTGCTGCCGCTGCTGTTGCTGCCGCTCGCTGCTGCTGCTGCTGCCGCCGACGCGGCCTGCGGCGTGGACAGCTCCGCTGCGGCGCTGGCATTGGCTGGCGAATTGGCCTTGGCGGCGTACATCTCCATCAAGTAGCGCTGGCTCAGGCCGTACATGAGAGCAGGATGCGGACTCTGCTTGGTGTCCACCTGGAGCGGGCTGTTGTAGAACTTGCTCGGCGGATTGCCGCCGCCAAAGAGACCCTTGAAGGCGACATTGTAATCAATATTATTATTGTTGTTGTTGTTGTTGTTGTTGTTGGCATTGTTTGCCGCGGCAGCGGCAGCAGCAGCCGCTGCCAGTGGCGGCAGCAACGCATTCACATACAAGCTGCCCATGCCGCCTGGAACGGGCGACTCCTTGTCCTTGATGCCGCCGTGCTGGCTCTGCATGTGCCTGTCCAGCAGGAACTCCACATGGAAAGTCTCCGGGCAGCTGGGGCAGCGGAACTGTCGCGCATGCGCCGCCAAATGGAAATGCATCTCCAGCTCCGAGGAGCAGACGGCGCGGCAGAACATGCACTGCAGCGGATTGGCCGGCGCAGGGGGATTACCGGGCAGAGTGCCCTGGTTGCCCAGCTGATGGCGTGTCTTCACATGCACATGGAAGTCGCCGTCGTTGCGGAAGAGCTCCAGGCAGGCGCTGCAGCGCAGCAGCTTCGACTCCTGGCTATGGGCGCAGGCCAGGTGCAGCTGCATGGACATGCGATTCTCGCAGAGCTCCGAGCACAGGACACACTTCAGCATCGTCTGGACGTGCTCGGCCAGCAGATGCTGATGCAGCTCCTCCGCCTTGGCATAGGACTTGCCGCAGCTGGCGCTGCAGCAATTGAACTCGGAGCTGCTGATCAGGAAATGGGCGACCACATGGCGCTCGTACTCGCACTGCTCGGGCAGACTGAGGCCGCAGTGCGGACAGATCAGCTGCATGCCCTCGGCGATGTGGCTCTTCAGATGATTGCGAAAGCTCTCAAAGTCCGGCAGGCCGGCATTGCACTGATTGCAGAAGAAGATGCCAGGAGGCGGCGGTGGAGCTGGCGCCGGCTGCTGCTGCTGCTGTTGTTGCTGCTGCTGCAGCTGCGTGGGCGAGGTCAGCGGGCGGCGCTTGTTGCTGCTCAGATCGGTGGGCAGCTCCTGCTCGGGCTTCTCCGTTGGCGCCAGATCCGACTTCAGCTTCGACTGCGGCGAGCCCAGGCGATGGAAGTGCTCGTAATAGGAATTGGGGCTGCTCAGGCGATCCAAGTGCGTGACTCTCATGTGCTGGAACAGCGCAGCGATATTCACAAACTTCATCGTGCAATATTCGCAGCTCAACTGGAAGCCATTCGTCTGGCCATCCGACTCCTTCGACTGCTGCTGCTGCTGCTGCGGCTGCTGCGGCTGCTGCTCGTGTGTGCTCTGCAGATGCGCGTTGAGCTGCTCGAGGCTGCTGAACTCCGTTGCCTTGGGGCAGTAGCTGCAGCGCAGCAGCGGCGTGGGCGTCGGCGTGGCTATCGTTGTGGCCGTGGGCGTGGCCGCCAGCTGGCCACGCGCCCGCTTGGGAAACTCCAGCCGACTGGGACTGCTGTCGGAGGCCAGCGCCAAGGCATAGCGTCGCTTATGCAGGCTCCCATTGCTCGAGATCGAGGCGGAGCCCGTGGAGCGTGGACTGTAATTGAGTGCATTGGGATTGCCGCCAGCTGCGAGGATTGCGGCGTTCTTCTTGTGCTTCTGCATGTGCGAGGTGAGGGCGGCGGCCGTGTTGTAGCCACGATTGCACATGCTGCACTGGAAGGGCTTCTGTATGTCGTGCGTCTTCATGTGGATCTTCAGATGATCACTGGAAGGGTGAAAGGCGGAGAGAGGGAGAAAGAGAGAGACAGACAGAGAGAGAGAGAGAGAGAGATGGAGATTGAGATGGTAGAGCATTAATTATTGAATTACATATGCTTTAGAGTCTTAAAGTATTTTTTATGGCTATGTATATATATGGCTATGTATATATATTCCATAGGCTTGAAGGGGGCGTTAAAATTCCACAGATCATAAAATATAGAGTTTTGTACTATACTAAACATTAGACAAATGAAAGGGTATTCCAAGTAATTAGCAAGTTAGGATCCGTACTTTACTTCAACTACTTAAGAACTTTCATTTTCGATCGATTTATTTACCCAACAAGCTACTTTTTGGATGTCTCAATATGCTTATGCAGTTCTGCTCTCTGTATGCATCTATTTTAGCTCTCTATACATATTTTAAGTCCTCAAATTATTCTCGTTGAATTGCCAACAAAATAAGCAGAAGAAATGCTAATATGAAGAGGATAAGATGAATAAAAACAAATATAAAATTATTATTAAAAAAAAAAAAAAAAACTAAGTATAACATATATATGAGATATTATATCCCTTATATGTAAAAAAAAAATACAAAATATTAAAAAGAAAATTATAATAATAATTAATTAATTATTATTAGTTCAAACAAAAACTTTGTATACCAGATATTTAAGAAATTGCATTTTTTATGATAAGATAAATAAATATATAAAATAATAAATATTTATAATATACATACATATATGAGAAGTTACGTCTCTTATGGAAGGATAAATAAAAAATATAAAATTATTATTTTATAAAACAAAACCTAAGTATAACAGACATATGAGATATCATTATTAAATTATATAAAAAATTATAAATATTATTAATTAGTATAACAGAGTATAATAGTATAACAAGTATAACAGATATATGTATAAGATATTACAGCTCTTATGTTTAACTCATCCTCCTCATATCAACATTTGCCTTGCTCAATTTCTTGCAGCTCCCCAGAGCTTCTTCAACTTTTCTGCCCCAATCAGGCACTCTCTACTTATCTCCCTTATCAGCTCTACCTTCGCTCAGCACACTTACCTTCTGGAGAAAGCAGCCTCGCAATGCGGACACTTGTAGTTCCTCTCATTTGTATGCAGCTTCTTATGGCGATCTCGGGAGCGTTTGTGCTTGAACAGTTTTGCGCAGTACTCGCACTTGAAAGGCAAATGCTCGGCATGACTCTAAAAAGAGAAAGAGAGAGAGAGCGAGTTAGAGAGAGATACGTATAGTTAGAGATAGAGACAGTGTTTAGTGAGAGCTGAGCTCAGCAAGTGCTTTGTGCAATCGCTGCACTGATATCTTTAGTTCCTCGAGTTAGGCCGAGGCTCGCTAAGCTAAGCGCGTCTGACTAACCTATTTGAAATTCTTAGAAGTTGTCGAGCTGTTGTCGACTCGCCTGATTCCTGTCTTGAATTTATTGCTGCAGTTGGCTAAATAAAAAGAAGCAAAAGCGATTCAAACTGATTCAGAATCTGCATAGCAGCCAGTGGGGCGGCAGGCGAGGCAGGGCAGGGCAGGGCAGGGGCGGGGCAGGGCGGGGTAGGCGGGACAGTTGGACGTAGGTGTTTCTTTGCTTGTGGCTTGTGGACAAAAATTCATCTAAATGCGCAACGCAAACGCCACAAAAAGGCGAGAGGGGCGTGCCAAGGGGGGAGGGGGTACAGCTGTATGTTTAGCTTCGCACACACACACACACACCCGCAACCGGTTTACTTTTTGGGTTCTTTGGCGGTCGGCGCAGACGCTTTGAAGTATGATGAAAAAAAAAAATACGGATTTTTTTTTTTTTTTTTGCAAAAAATTAGCCCATTTGTATGCAAGCCCCCGCAGTTGAAGTTTGGCTTATTGCACAATATGAGCGTCGCGTTAGCCTGTGCAAAGTGTTTGCCTGACTGGGGGGATTCTCGTGTCGGTTATGGTTTTTTAAACTGTCGCGCCAATCATCCACATCATCATCAGCATATGAGCAGCCCCTCTCGCCCCGGAGGATCAAAGGCAAGCGCAGTATGTTTGAGCCGCGATAAGCGATCATCGGGCGGTAGTCCTAAACACAGTTGCAATTGGGTTAACAACTTGTTAGCCGCTGATGTCATGGGCGTTCTTATACCCTCCCAGAACAACAACAGCAACAACAACAACAACAAAGAGAGGATGGGACTGAGAAACACATCAACATGATGAGACATGCCTTCAAGTGGGTGAACATCGAGAGTTACGTGTTTGGGTTTTGTTTGAAATGCTACCGAAATTGTATTCCTCTCTCTCTCTCTCTCTCTTCCTCTCTTTGCCTCTCCCTGCGCCACCTCTTTAGCTTTGTACCGCACTTTGCCGTCCTCTAAGAATGCTCTGTTTTATATGTATAAAGGCCGCTAGATATGCATCGCATATAGAGGAATTTTTTTAGTTTTTGTTTTTGTTTTTGTTTTTTTCGCGTAGAGAAACTTTTGCAGGCAATGAACATTTTTGCACGAATGCGATCGAACGGATAAGCAGGGCGGGAGCTTAGAGATTAAAATAAATCATTTTTATAGGCAAGATCCAAGGCTGATAGATGACTCTCTATATATAGTTTGGAATAGTCTATAAATAACAATTGGCCATTAATTGAAATAAAATTTAGATGAGATGAGGAATATCAAGTGAAGTAGATTTTGGTATATGACTGAAAATATTATGAGAGAAACCTAAGAAGTTTTTATTTTGTCAGAATGGAATTTTTTTTCCATAAACGAATAAAATATAATTTAATAATAAATCTGAGACATATCTAACGCAAATAAGAATTATTAAATAAACTATAACTGCAAGTAAGTACAGGGTAATATAAAAAAAATATATATTCTTCGATAATGCTGAGTATATACTTTTTTTTATATCGAGTAAAAAATGTGAATTTATTTTCATTTTATAAATCGAAGCCTTGAATTGGAATACTTTTCTACGCAAATTTATTAAAAAAATGTATTTTATGTATACTTTAAAAATTTATGTTTAATTCCATTTATGTTTATTGTGTACTAATAAAATATTAATACATAATATACTATTAAAATAATGTATTTATTTATCTTTTCCATTGTTTCTATAATTTCCTTCCTATTTCCAACTTCATTTTATATAATAAAAATTATTATAACAATTAATCTACTAATAAAATAATATATAAATGAAACTTCGTTTGATTTCTATATTCCTATTATTTCTTTCATATTTCAAACTTCTATTTAATTGTAAGACAAGTTTCCATGCTTAAGAAATATAGAGATCATACATGTACATATACTTAAGTATGTAAAGCATACTTCATACATACTTTTAGAGATTAAATAAATGAGATTATATAAATAAATAATCTTGAATGCAAAGATTTGAAACTTATTATATAGAAACGCTAACTGCAGGGAAAAATCAACTCTAGTTTTCCTAGCCACTCTTATAAGCTTACTTCACTTGCTTCTTTTCTTGAGTTCATATTCGACCTGTTACTCTTTTATTACTCGGCTTCACTACTCTCAAAGGTTTTCATTATATTTTCTTTGATTTAGGTGTGTCCTTGATTAACTAATTCTAGTTATTTTACTTAAAGATCTCTTTTACATAAAAATAATTATTTAGTTAAACACTTAAAAAACTTTAAAAATCTTTTGGTCTGTCATTTCTTAAATTGTTATTCCAGCTGTTCTCATTATGTCTATCTTAACTTTTCGCATTTCGAATTTCGTTATTCGTAGCCCAGTTCTTAGACAATCGATAGCAATTAACGAATGAAGCGCCTTGACATTTGATTACTTAATGTGGCTCAAAAGGATGCCGCAGTGAGCTGACTGACACCAAACATTGTGGCCCACTTGGAGTCACCCCAAAGGCAGCCGTGCGTCAACCACCCAGAAGAGGCAGTGAAATGCGCTAAGCGCCTTACGTAATGTCACGTTGGGTAATTAACCCATTCGCCGTGGGGTCTGTCACCCAGCGGTGGAGCAGTGCTGCTTGGTTGCTATGAACTCACCTGCACGTGATGCTTCAGGTAGCCGAGCCGTGGAAATGATTTATCACAGAACTGACACTGATAGGAGCCGTCGCCTCGACTTTTAATCCCCTCCCCTGTCAACTTATCAAACTTGGCGGCTGTGCCATGTCCTTGTCCTTGTCCTCCTGCAGCCAGCTTTGCATCCTTATTGATTTTGCGCAGCTTGTTCGCTATTTTCAGCGCCTGCTGATGATGATAATGATGATGATGATGATGATGCAGCAAATGTGCCGGTCGCTTCGGTTTGCTCAGCTCATGCTCCAGCTCCGTTTGCTGTGCAGCATCGCCATTCGCCTTGGCCGACTCCTCGCCCGCCTCCTCCGAGCCGGCCGACGACTGCTGCTGCTGCTGCGACTGCGACTGCGACTGCTGCTGCGGCTGCTGCAGCTGTGAGTTGGGCGTCAAAGTGCCATCCGAGATGCTGGGCGAATAGCTCGACGAAGTGTGCGTGCTGTACATATCTGAAAGGCACATAAGAAAACACAATTTATAGGGTATCAAGTAGTTTGTAATTAAGCGCATGGCGTGTGTGGGCAGCGACTGCATCCTTATTAGCTTGCCGGCTCTCTCAGAGGTCTCACTGTGACTAAGACAGGAAATCAAAATTGGTTGCCAACACTTAATTCAATTAACACATGCAACATGTTTTTGGTGTTGCCTCCACCCCAGACACTAGTCAAGCAGATTCGCCTCCCCCCATCCCCATCGCCATCCCCATTGTCTGTTGATCTCCCACTCTCGCTGACTGTAAATGAGCCGCACGTTTGTTTCATGCAAACTAATTGCGCTCACTGTACTTAAGAGCATTTTAATTACAAGTTCTGACTGCCACTTGACTCCGCATCACACATTAGCATTAGCATCGGGGCAATGAGGGTCACTCCAATAAATACACTGAGCGCAATTGTCGAGAGTGAGAGAGTGTGCTGAGTGTAAGGCTTAGCAGAAGAAGCTGTAGAGGGATCTGGGTTCATGGGAAGTATTTATTGAAGAGCTCTGCAGTCATCCATTGTATATATACTTTTATACATGTATATATATAATAAATATATTTTATATTAGGCTGGATTTCTTATATACATATATTTTATTTTAAATATAAATAAAATATTTGTTTTTATTTTACATATGTATATATAAAATAAAATATATATGACATATTCAAATTATATTTTCATATGATAATCAGAAATAGTATATGAATCATAACAGTAAAACTGGCTTGTCTTCTCTTTTTTTATGAAATATGTTAAGTTAAGAAAATTATATATATAATTTATAATTTTTAATACATAATTTTTCTTACAATTGTTTCTACATTATTATTATTATTATTTTTTTTTTTTTTGCATGTTTCTTTTTATTTCTGATTAAGGTTATTTTCTAAAAATTATATTAAACTAAAAAACATTCATCTATACTTCGCATTTGGAAAAAATCAGTATACATATATAAAATATACAGAACTATATTATATATTGTATATACTGCATATAAGAAAGCCAAAGATCAGCTCCTCACATTTTTCACTAATCTTGTTAATTCTCCCAGTAATTTCTCCCAGTGTATATACATTTTACTCATCTATCACCACGCGCCAAGTGTCGTCTCTTATTTTGCTTTCGGTTCACTTTCCGTTTTGGAAAAACTTTAATTGAAGCTAATTGTAGCCGATGCCTATGTCCGTCCCTCTGTCTATCTATACTGGCATACCTACATACATACATATGTATTTTTATCTGTCTAGCTATATCAGTTAACTATGCAGCTCTGTTTGTTTTGGCTGGCATCGCTTGAACTCTGATCCGAGTGGGTCGGATCAGAAGTGTGGCTCTTCTTAGGAGCTCCTCAGGCAACCGCTTTTGGCCCCTTAATGAGGAAACATGAAAATAATGCATCAATTTAATTAATATAGGCGTCAATTGAGCAGCATCTGCGGCTCAGTTGACAGTTCTCAGTTTCTGGAGTTACTTGGGTCAAAGAAAGTTTAAAGAGATTTTGTAAAATCTTAAGATTTGATGATGGGGGATGTCAGATGTCAGTTGAAGGGGTTTAAACAGATTGCAGAAACAGTTATGAAAAGCAGTTGTAGTGGGATTTGAAAATAATTATTAGGGAATATTTATGTAAGTTGGACCATTTGGATTTGAAGAAGAAGAAGAAGAATGTAGAGTTATGGATGCAATGGTATTAAATATATTTGAAATCAATATAGTATATATCAATGATAATATGCTCAATAATAAATGAGCTTTAATTAAACAGATCAAATATTAAAATAGAATAAGATTTTATTATATTTTATATATTGTATTATATAATATAATTGCCTGAATGAATCTGGGAGTGTATTATATTTATGTATAAATTCCATTGAATTAATATGTTCGATGTTTTAGCTAACTAACCCATAGAAGAAAACCTATATAAATCTATATGGCATATACATATATACACGATACATAATATTGAGCTTTGTATATATGTACGTCTAGCATCTTTTATATAAGTTAAGCTAGCTAGTTTTCCAAGCCTTTTTATGATGTTGGAATCAGCTCAAAAGAGTTTAAAACAAATATTATGATTAATACATATTATTAATTTAAATGTTAACATGAAGCTTGTTAGTAAGTTTTTTTTTTTTTAAAGACTTAGGGCTTAGTCGCACTTATCTAAATGGCTGAACGGTTTATAGAATCCTGACAGCATTAATGCAATTATTTACGGCATTAAAATTTATGTAGATATATGATTATATACATATTTAAAAACATATACATACATACGAAAGTGTCTAATAATAATTAGAATATTTATTCAAATTCAGATAGAGTTTTTCATTTAAGCCTTCCAATTGCCAGGGACCAAGACTCTCCCCACTCTATTTTTGCATGCCCTGAGCGCATTGGAGAATTGGAAATTCAGGGTATAATCATTTAGTCATCTTATTATTCTCTAGTTAACACCCACACTAATTACCGTTATTAGTTATCTCCTTGGTCGCTTGAATCTTTTCAATTAAATTCTCTAAACGCGAACTGGGACCGCGATACAACATCTTTAAGGCCATCATGGCATTGTCAGCAAGCATGCAATCAATCAATCAGTTGATCAATCAATCAAATTGATTTCGGAAACAAACACAATTCACACTAAACATTTATCACTAAGAACTTTAAAGCTGCTCCATAGGAATTTGCGGTATGCTTTGTTGCCTTTCGCTATTCGCTTGATTAAAATTACAAATTTTGTTATTCAATTAACGCGCGCGACACCAAAGGATCGCAACGGTTGTTGTTGTTGTTGTTGTTTAAGATGTTGGCGCGACAATGAGGACGTCCTAATGCCGCGAGCACCAAAATGTGACTAAATCAGAGCCAAGAGCCAAGCGCCGTAGGAAACCCGAAGCAGTAAACGCCGTCGCTGTCGACGCCGTCGTCGTCGCAGCAGCCAAAAGCAACGGGCGTCAACGCCTATTCAACCAACAGCAGCAGCAACAACAACAACAACAACAACGACAGCAATAAATGCGAGCACTTGGCGAACCAGTTGGTTGCCCAGCGCATGCGTGTCTGTGTGAGTGTGTGTGCGCTTGCATGTGTTGGTGCGTGTGCGGCCTGCCTTTTGGGATTCTCGCACCAAGCGCGCGGCGTCGGCGTCGCTGCTGCGCTGCCAGCAAATGAGAAGCAACAAAGCAAAGCATTAAATGGCGCCCCATACAGAAGCGCACACACACGAACACACGCTAACGGAAGCCGAAACGCAGCCATGCGTGAGCGAGCGAGCGCAACCCAGCACACAGAGAGAGAGCAAGAGCGTCAATGTGTATGTTTGGGCATGTGTGTCGGTGTGTGTGTGTGCTGCCTATGTACAGCCAGTCAAAAGGCGGAGCATGGGAGCCCCTATGGTGCGACTGTCACATTGGGCGTTCATTTAGCTTATGGGCGCGGAAGAGAGAGAGAGCGGGTGAGCGCGCACATACTTTGTTAATTTGCTGTGGAAGGGGAGGTAGCTGTACATTTTGATATATATATTTCTTATTTATGTGGAAAAAAACGACGAACGAAGTTGAGGCCGCAAAGAAATATGCAAATTAGACAAAATGTCAGGTGTTGAAGCTTTTGGAAAGTTTTTTTTTTTTTTTTTAACTGCTATTGTGTTTTGTGCTTCTTCTTCTTCTGCTTGGTTTCTATTTGCGTTTAGGTTGGTCGACTCTGTCGACAGGTAAAATTAAAAAAGGTTTCTAATTTTGTTGGAAGCTGAGATATTGCGTTGGTTTTCTAAGAGGATATTGCGCAAATTAAAGGATTAAATTAATTAAAGTATTAAATATTTTACATTTTATTATTTATGAATGACTCTTTCATGTAAATATATCTGAGCCATTATTGCACTTAATTTAAAATTAATAATAAATAAATAATATGGGAATGTATTTTTTTTTATATATATATATATTAACATGCTTTCAGTCGACAATTTAGCGAATTCATACTGTTTTTCTCATATTATGGCATTTATTATTTATGCATAATTATTTTTAATTTACTTTCAAATCATCGCATTAATTCAATAAAAAGAAATTTTAGCCATATAGGATTATGCATCTTAATAAAATGTTTTTCAATTTATATATATTTGATAATGCAATTTCACTGCATTCTCTGGAATGTTTAAATGCATTGGAATAGTCTAAGATTAATACTTCTTTATTGAAATTAGCAGAATTCGACCTCTAATAAAAAATGCTCTTAAAGATAAACCAATAAGATTTGTTATTAAGGAACCCAAAACTGACATAAGCTAAATATCTACAGAAATCTGACTTGCATTAACTATTTTTCATTATATGCATTGGATTTCACTTACAAAAATACTTTTTAATTAATATTTATATAATTGATACTCACTCTAGTTAAAAGAATGTTAAAATAAATTTTCAATTTATTTAAATCGCATTAATTGAGTAATCAAATGAAACTTTTAGTGATATAAATAATATATTCTACATATAATTTATCACTCTATTACATTAGGTCACAGATGTCCATTAAAGTTTTTATGTACATGCCAAAGATGTTTTTATCATTAGATCCCCTCTCACTTTCTTTCCTGCTCTTTGCCTTTGTTAATATTTATGAACTACATCCATTTGCATATAAAAGTAAACGCATTACAAATGCCGCCAATAAAGCGCCAACAAAAATTGACTGAAATTGACACAAAATAATGAGTGAAAAAACAAGAGAAAACAGGAAAAAAAATCAATTGAAAAGGCCAAAAACGGCAGCGAACACGTTTAAGCCATTAGCGCTAAAAGTCAGCAAATGTCGCCCGTCAATATGGCAAAAATTGCGGCCAACAAGGACAACGAGTGCCAGTGGCAGTGCCACCACAGGCTACACTCAGTGGCAGTCAGAGGCAACATGCTGCATGCCACTAAAAGCCAAATTAATTATGCATGCAACAGCAGCAGCAGTAGCAGCAACAAAGCCCCAAAAAGTGCAGCAGCAGCAAAAATGATTTTTTTTCTGCCGTTGCTGTCAGCAGCACTCAACACAGCACGCCCACAACCGACCCACCCGCCCCCTGCTGCCGCTCACTTTAACAAAAAACTATTAGAGCAATTAAAAAATCACTTTACACATTAGCAGCTTTTGTTGCTGCTGTTGTCGTTGCTGTAGTAGTGCTCGGCTTACTTTTTTTTCTCTCATAAACTGCGCTGCCCAATTGCCATTGGTCGCAGGGCAGCCAATGGCATTCGTTCGTTGCGCTGCCAACGCATGCGCCGCTACTGTGAGCGTGATAGCTATAGACACGCTGCTCTCTCTTTCGGTTATTTACTCTGCAGCCGTTGGACAACTCTCTTGGTATCGCTCTACCTGCTGTTGTCGTTGCCTTTGTTGTTGTGCTTTTTTTTCAGTTCGTATTCGGCGCATTCATTGACAGCGCTGTCGATTGCGGGATTTGCTTATGCTTAATTACAGCGAAAGCTGCGCTAATTGTGCGGTTATGTGTTGAGCTCTTCGTTCGGTTGTTGTTGTTGCTGTTGCTGGTATTGTAACTGTGTTATGTTTGCGTTTGCGCGAGTTTGTCGTTTGAGTCTTTGGTTTGAGTTTGGAAGTACGAAATTCCTCTCCCTGTAGCTCAATTACTCCAAAACTAATTTAGTTTTTAGTGTATTATAACACTTTTAATTATATAAATAAAATATATAAAATACTATACAAATGTAATTTAATAAAATAAAATATATGGTATATCTATCATTTTAAGTCTGAATTTGTATTTTTTTTTTTTTTTATTAAAAAATTAATAAAAAAATATCTTGGCATTTAAAGAAATTTTAAAATAAAACATTTACACCTTAACCTTTACTCAACCAAATATCAGCTAAAATATCAATTGGCCAAAAACCAAAAATTTCCTAGAATTGAGACAACTTGAAATTGATTAAATAATAGATGTAGAGCCCATCAATCCAATACATCCAAAAAACCAATTAAGGTTAATTTAGCATCCTTAATTTTTAATGTTTTAGCGCAGAAAAAACTTGTTAAATTGGAAAACAAGAAAACAAATTCATGGCCGCCCCCCACAGACGAACGCCCAAAGTTTTCGCTCTAATTGCAGCAAGAAAATCATGAAATTTGTCAAGCTAATTGCTCGAGCAATGGAAAATCGTGTTGCTAAGCGTTTTCCAGTGTACTCAACATATCTGTTTAGCGCCCGTTCGAAAATGCTCAAATGTTCGGCGGAAAAATGTAAAAGTTTTTAGCATTTGAGTTGGGATTTTTGGCTCTTTGGCTTTTTGCCTTTTTGTCTCTGTGTTAATTACGTTTGACTGACAGTTTTGTGACAGCAGCAGCAGGAGCAGGAGGCAGCACGTTGCAGGACGACGACCACCACGAGCCCAGAGTCGAGGCTTTTTGTATTGCTGGGCGGGGTAGGTTGCTGTGTTTCATGTGGACTTTTGGCGTGGTGGGTGAAAGGGTGACCAGATGCCAGGTAAATACTAAATGCGCCCTGACACTGAGTCTGCCTTAGTTTTGACTCCTTTTTTGTATACCCAGCGATTGTTGTTGACGTTGGCTATGGTGTGCAAACTAAAAGCAGTTGAATAATAATAATAAAAATAATTTATAAAACTGAAGCTTTGTATACAAATTTGGTTTTTTATTTGGTATTTTACTCATGGTATTTTTCCAGTTTCTAATATTATTATTATTATTATTATTTTTTTTTTTTACTAATTTATAATTATTGTAATTTTTTGTTATATAACTTTTATATTTTTATATCATTTTTTGCTTACAATTTTGATATGATTTATTGATTTTTTAAAATTAATTTTAATTTGATTATTATTTTTTAATAAATAATAATTTAGTATTATTTTAATATTTTATATGTTAAAAGAAAGCTACTTTTTTTAAATCAAATTTAAACAAATGTTTATATAATTTTAATTACTTAGTAAAAATATATTTATATATTTATATTACCATTTATTTATTTATTTATAGTTTTTCAAACATACTTTATTTATTTCACCTGTATTAATTTTATTTTTATTCAAAAAGTTCTCATTTATACTCATATTGTTCCGACAGGGTATCTGCTGGTCGCTCACCCTTTTCAGCTTGTATTGCCACATTCTAGGTCTTGATTTCTGTGCATTTTTAATGCGCGGCTAATGTGACGCCAAAAACTTTTGACTTTGACTTTGACTGAGATTTGTTGGTCAGCGAACAGAGAACAGCGAGCAGGGAGCAGAGGTGTAGATGAGATTGCTGTGTGGGTGGGCAGGTGGAGGGGTGGGGATGTGGGACTGGTGCTTCCACTCATGTGTCAGGCTTTTTCGGCTGCTGACAGGCAAAGGGTTTTTGGTTTTTTGTTGGCGCCCTCATGCATAATAGATAAATTATAAAAATAAGCACATCTCACACACACACTCGCACACTCATATGTTGCAGCTGTGTGTGTGGGTGTGCGGGGTGCCGCTTTAGCTGCCTGTCAGCCATTGTCCTTCAGCGCAAGTGTCCTTTTGTTACCACGTCACCAGGTCGCAGCGCATTTTAAATTAGCCATTTCTATTGCCGCTCGCTGCTGAAGTCACTCAAATTGTCACTTTGATGTACTGACAGCTCCAAGCCCAAGGACCACAGCTCGAATCCCGCTGCCCATGTGCATAAATTAATGAGTATATATACGTGTGTCTCTCTCTCTCTCTCTCTCTACTTTCCCTCTCTCTATCTGCCTCTGTAGATTTGAAGCCTCAACTGCTGGCTCGCTCATTTTTAACTGCACAATTAATCAGACGCTTAAGACCACATTTAATTAGAGGCTTTGCTCCTTTTTTAACTGACCCAACAAAAAAAATATATACAAAAATATCAGTAAACCCAAAAAAGGTTCAATTGTTCTTTATTTTTGTACTTTATGCTAAAAAATTCTATATTTTTGCTGAGCATTTAAATCGCATTAAGTCATGCAATATTCTTATTTTAAATATTTCTGATTGGTGTCAATTAGTTTAACTAATTTTTTTATTTTTGTGTATAGTCTAGTGTCTAAAAAATATAGAAATATATATTATTCTCTCTTTAAAATAGAAATATATAAAAAATAGAGAGAAAAAAAAGAAATGAAGGTTTGAAAGGCTCTAAGAACGAAGCACGAGATTTTACTTGTAAAAAATGTATAATATTATAAATAAATATTTTCTAAATATATAACACTCTTTAAAGCTCTTCTATAAATTCTTAGTGGATTCATAATTTTCACTATAAATAGGAATAAATAAAAAAAATATTCGATTGTCTTACAATGTTAAAAAGTTAGAGAGATTAAGTTGGGAGTATTTCATCAGGAGATGCCAGAAAGCTCGGACAAGCTGCTGAATTTTTAAGCTCTAAAAATTTTATGATATATAGGGAAAGTAATTAGAATTTATATATAACTAAATATAGAGCTCGACAGCTCTAAGGAACAACCTCAGTCAAGTATTAAAATAGATTATAAATACTAAAGATTCTTCAAAACAAACCCAACCACACTCAGCTACACTACTCACCTGGCTTACTCCTTTCAGAGCTCACTTCCGAGCATAGCATTTGGGCCACGCCTACCTAACCAAAGCCCAATTAGCTGGGCGCCAGTTGGAACCCAACTGCGCAGCCTTTCAAAACATTTGAGACAAAGTCAATTCATAGACAGAAACCAAAACAATAATTAGAGGCACACAATCAGATAAAGATACAGATATATCTCTATAGATGAAGTGAGGAGTCATCGGGATGCATAATGATGATCCTTTAAGAGCTATTATTCTCGATGTCAAGTTGCGTAAAGTCCTGTTGAATGAAAAATGAACTGAACTGAAGTGAAGTGAGGGAACTCAATCAGGGAGCGGGCATCAACATCAGCATCAGAATCAGGTCTACGGGCTGCAGGCGCTGACACAAATCAATCAAGGTAGTTAGGGCAGGCAGGTAGAGGCAGTTCAGTGCAGTTGCGATTCAGTTCGGTTCATTGATCGAGCACTGACTCAATCTTGATCGGCTGACTGTCAGTCATGCTAATGATGATGTGGCTGGCGACGTGTCGGGTGCGTAACGCCTGCCCCTAACTGACGCCCCGCTTTTGAAAAGGGTTCGACTAAAGGTTTTTGAGCATTTCGTTTCAGCCTGACTGACTAACCTGGCCATAATTGACTTTCGCACCTGCCCAACAAAACCGCAGCATAGTTTGAGCTTAGACCTTAGAGCCCCCCAAACAGCTGGGCACGTGCCCTCAAGCTTGTGGTCACGAATGGGGCAGCTGAATGTCCAAGTGTCTCTGTATGTGTGTGTGTGTTGCCACAAACTGTGGCAGCTGTTGTGCCACTGGGCACGCGTGCCATAAAGCGTTGAAATTGAGGCACTCGTAATTGAAATGCAAACAGAAAAAATCTTGAGCAAACAGATTAACATGTCCGATTGCCACATCCGTTTTTGTGCTTTGTGTGCGGCGGCGATTCCGGTTCCCGATGGCTATCTACACCTCTCTCGCTGCCGTGCAAAGCCCCGGAAACTAGAACTCCATGGTCGGGCGTTTCAAGTACCGCTGTTAACGGAACAATCCACTAAAGAAGCAAACACAAGAACCAGAAGGGGCAGAAGAGGCAGAAGAGGCAGCAGAAAACTAAAGGGGTCGACAATTCTTTCGGGTCTTAGCGGCTTCGCTGGCGAAATTGGGTTTACGATGGCGAACGCACGGCCGCTGCTTGTTGATGTTGATAATAAACATAAAATCATTTTATTGCCCATCATCATTTTGTCGTCGACGTTTGCCATTGCGTTTGACATTTAACTAATAAGCCAAAGGTAACCAAGGCACAGCCAACCAGTTGGGCCAAAAACTATCGACTGAAGACTTTGCAATTGCATTTGCTATGCATAGCCCGACTATGGGCATAAAAGAGCGAATGATGCCCGCCTAATGCCTGGAGGTAAATAAAATTATTTATGGCTTATTACGTTCACATGTGGGCGATGCCCAAAATACTGTAAATGGCCAAATTGGGAAATGCACTAAGTGCACTAATCAGTTAGCTGGCTTAGAGAGCAGAACTTAAAGGCAAAGGCCTTGCTGCTTTTAAAATTGAATAAAAATATTAAGTTAATGAGAGACTTTTTGATAAAGCTTACGTGTAAATTAAAAAATCATTGCTATATACATATATATAAAGTTGATTCGGATTTTACCCCAAATCTAATACTAAGCACTTTCGCAAATTGTTAAAATTTTGTTGTTCACTATTCATATTTAAATATAGAAAATTATAATTCATATTTAATTATTATTATTATTTTTATTTATATATTTAACTTAAATATAAATTTTATTATTATTATTATTTTTTTTAATTCTATAGTATTTGTTTATATTTTTTATAATCAATTATTTTGTAAGGTATTTATTTGTTTTTATTTATATTTATTGATTCATTTTAGTATAATTTTATAAATTTGTTATTTATTCCTAAAGAAAACTATATTTGAATATTATATATTTTTTAAATTAAAATAAAATTTATTTATTTACTAGTCATTTGTATATCAGTATATATTGTGTTTTAAAACTGTTCATTATTTATTATTCATAATTTATTTTTTATTTCTTAATTATATAATGCCATTGCACAAAACAGTTCTTCAAAACATTATTATTATTATATATATTTTTTTTTATTAATTATGCATATAATTTATATAAAAATGTGTTCTATATTATTATGTATTTCTTGTATTTATTCTTCTGACTATTATATCTTCATATTATTAATAATTAACATAATTAATATTAATATTGATATAAAATATTTATTTTATATATTTAATATTAATATTGATATAAAATATTTATTCTATATATTTATTTTATATATTCTTCTGACTAAATATTTGTTTTATTTAATCTCCTATTAATTATTCATTACATATTATTCATATAAGACTTTATTCTATAAAATTTATTATTTTTTTATAATTTATCACTTTTATTAATTATTCATCATGTATTATTTATATAAGAATTTATTCTATATAGTTTATTAATTAATATTTTTCAGTCTTATTAATTTTTTCAAAGCATGTTATTTATATAAGAATTTATTTGGTATAATTAATTATTTCAAGAAATCAAGTTGATAGTTAGCAAAGCTAAAACTGCCTTATTTAATATACGAAATTCCTTAAGAAGTTTGAAGGAAAAGCAAAAAAGCTGTTTAGGCTTAGATAAGAATTTTTCAAAAATTTCTTCTGCGGTTAATATACACACAGTAGAAACTATAACCCGATGTCTATTCCTAATTTCCACCTTGCCCTCTGTCAATATTCACCTTCCATATCATGGCCAGAGATATGCAAAGGCAATTGCAATCATTTGATACGAGCGAGTTACGAGCTGTGGTAAGAGACAAGGGGCAGGTCCATTGGCCTGCAACCACCGGCCTAAATAATGTATGGCCGTATATAAGATTTATGCGGTGTAGAGGCGCAAAGGAAAGCAGAGGACAGGAAAGACATAACAATACGTCCAAATTAAATCCTTTAATGCCAAGGAAATGGAAGCGTAAGAAAAACATTTCAGCGTGTATTTCATTTAAATTACCAAGAATTTATCTTTCCAGAGAATACGCAAATGTGAAGAGCTGGGTTAGGTTAGGGTGGGTGTGGAATGTGGAGTGTGGAGTGGAGTGTGGTGCATGGTGTGTGTGGAGTGCGTGGAGTGTGTCCCCAAGGAGCGGGTGGTGCGCGAAATTGTGCCTTGGAGTCGCATAAGACAAGCAACGGCGAAAGTGGCACCAAAAGTATGCACATGGGAGCCACCAAAAAGGGGGGCAAGAACAGGGCGAGAGCGGTAGCGGGGCACTAAACCAATTGGCGTCCTCTGCGCGCGTGTGTGTGTGTGTGTGTCGTAAAACGTTCGCAGACTTTTTATGCGAAATGAAAACGTCTTGCGCGAAAAATAAGAATAAGTTGCCTGGACTTCTCGGTGGGGGAAAGTCCTGCTGCTGGCAGAGGGGAGGGAGGGTAGGGGTGGAAAACTTGGCCAGGCAACATAAATCACGCACATAAATCATGCAAAAGGTGGCAACAGCCAGCTGAAGACAAACAGCAAACAAAACAAAGCGCTGGGCGTGTCATAACTTTTGCTCGAGTCCTTTTTGGCGCGATTCCCAGGACATGGTCAGGCAGCCTCTAGCAGGACTCGCGGGAAACAGACAGCGCGCCAGCGTCTCGCGCGTCCAGCATTTGCTTGATGCTGCAGACAAAACTAAGACTGTTTCAAGCTAAGAAGTGATCCACTTATGAATACCCTGTAATGAGGGTGTTTTCTTATATAGTTAGAAAAATTATTATATGATATTATAATATCGATTTTTAAATATTTTTATTAATTAGAGGGTATTACAGTCAATACTAAGTCAAGCTGAAGGCCTTCGTTGCTCTAGCTTTAAGTTAAATTGTTATTTAAAATTATTTCGCCGTAACAATTAAATAAATAAATAAATACAATTTAATTTTCTAAGCAAAACTAACTAATCTAAAACCTTCAAATCAAATCTTTAATAACAGATAACTCCCATGGCCCATTACCTCATTGCTCCACAGCAACAATATACCCAAACTCAGCTAATTTGCAGGGTATATGAAATTGGTAAAAAGTAAGTCGCTGCAGCTGACAGGGCGTGCCAAGTGCAGCTATAACCCTACCTTATATCCACCCCCTCTGCCCCCTCCAGGCCAACTCTCGAGCGCTTTTCAACACTGGTCTATGTGGAACAACTTTTCGCAGCGTTTTTCTGATTTTTGTTGTTGTTTTGCTGTTTTTTCGCTCCTCTTGTTTAGCTTTGGTGTCAAGGCGTTTGTACACCTGAGATTGCAAAGTTGCGTTTTAGTTTTTGACTTGTTGTTGCTGTTTTAGGCAGTTATTATTTATGGGCAATACGAAGCCAAGAAATGGAACTAAGGAGGGCGTTGCCAAGGGCTAGACTACGTACAGCTAGATAGAGATATACGTATCTATAGAGAGTGCGTTTAGCTGTGAGGCACATTTGATGCGTGTTGACCCAATTAAGTGCGGCATTTTGGTTAGAGATCTTTAGCTTAAACGTGATCTCGGCCCTTTTGAGTGCCACACGCACACAGAGACAGTGTATGTGTATGTGTGTGTGTGTGTGTGTGTGTGTGGTTCATTAAACTGTGCCATGTCATCTCCTGCTAACCGCTTTAGTGACCAGTTTTCCACCAGAGATTGACATCTACAGCAATTTGCGTTCATTTCTTGTGAAAGCAACGGACATCGAGCAGCTCGAGAAGCCGCGGGCACTGTGAGAATTTTTCGCCACTTTAAGCACAAATCTTCAGAAGCCTCAACATATAATTGGGAACATTATGCTTTTCTCTTGAACTGTAGCAGAGTGGGCCTAGCCAGCAGATACCCTGTAACGAGTTTTTGAATGCCTGCTAAAGCACTTTAGGCAGGAATTTTACAGTTGTAAATAAAATGTGGTAAGTGCCTGGTAAGTGGATACCCTGTAAATGTTGGCATTCCGATGGGTAAATGATTATTAATATATTAACTGACACTTGAAGCCATAAGCTAATATGAGCTTCTTTGAAACATGCGCGACTAGTAGATACCCAGTATAAATTGGAGTGCGTAGTATTGCTAGTAAATGTTCTAAATGCGTTTGCTGTACGCTAATGAATCAAAATTGTTTTTTAGGCATGCTCTACTAATAAATACCCTGTAAATTAAGGTTTTCAATAGGGAATGCTTATTCATATACCAACTGACACTTGAGCTCTTTATAATGAAAGGATAGAACGCACATTGTCTAAAAGTAGAGCCTGCTCGACTAATGCATACTTCTTAATTTCTCTAAATTATTCTTAGAGACTCTGAATTATCTAGCATTAAAGAAAATCTACTACAATTACCATTTCTTGTAAATAGTTTTGCTGTACTCAAGTGTGAGCGACTAACAGACTCCATTTACTAAAATAAAAGTACTAAAATTACTCTCCAAATCAACTCCTTAACAGAAGTCTCTTCTAGAGCCCATAAAACTGAAGATATTATAATATATAGTATTTATATTTTGTATATATGTTGACAATATAGAATTAGTATAGTAATATACCAACCACTAGACCAAGACAACAGACCTACCCCTACTGCCACCCCCTGTAACAGGGTATTGGGCTGGTCCACAGGCAAATCCACAGGGCTGTGGGATAAATTGAAGTAAACAAATCCCATGCTCTATTCTCTTCTTTTCTCTTCTCTCTTTTTTTGGAGACAAACAGCAATTATTTATGGTCTTAGTCGAGGCGGACATGTGAGGCGCTTGCTTTTTGCACTCTTTGGGCTGTGCTTGGGCTTGTCGTGTTTGTCTTGTAAGACAAATGTGTAATTAATTGCGTCGCATCAAAAGGAAACTTGAAACGGAACTAACTAACTATTTGCATACAGCATGTCTTAATAAAGCGACCTTCGTTCTAACACTGTCGCCCCTGCCCCCCCTCTACTCAGCTACTCCTCTGTTAGCTTGTCAGTTTTTAAACTAGTTGGGGCCGCTGTTTCCTGCGTCTCGTACACGTGCTATTAATAAATCAAAAGGACACAGGCTCTCCGTCCGACCGGAAGTCCAAGGCAAAGCCAAACAAATGAAATGACTTGAGTGCAAGTTTCTAGCGCAGACAAAGAAGTAAGCCACTCTCTCACTCTCTCACTCTTACACTCTCTCTCTCTCTCTCTCATTGTCTGACGGCGCTGCAACTAATTGCATTTCATTGCATACATTTAGGCGCTGCAGCCGCATCAGCTGCACAAATTCCGCAGCACAATTTCTTCAAATCACATCGCAAGCCGTAAAACGTTTCAAAATTGTTGCCAAATAGTCGTGGCGCACACGAAGCCACAGAGCTAGATTTCCATGGAGCCAACCACACACAACGGCTCCTCGGCTAGCTGGCCAAGGACCATCAAAACTGCCCAAGCAGCCGGGCCGGGCGGGAGGCACAAGACTGTCTGGAGCCGAGGGGCGGGCAGGGTCCTTTCGACTAGCCAAGTGTTGAGAGCTGTGGTAGGTTAACTAAGTGTGTGCACTGAGCGAAAGAAATATATTTAATATATATATATATGTATAAAAAAATAAAATAAAAAAATAAAAATTAATTTAAAAATAAAAATAAATATATAATAATAATAAAATTAAAACAAATATATTATAAAAAAAAAATTGAACAAAATATACATAAATATAAATTAATAAAAGATAAATAAAAATATGATATAATATGTAATATATAATAAAAAAAATAAGTAAATAAAATACAGAAATTAGATAACAACTAAAAATAAATATATAATAAATATATAATAATAATAAAATATAAATAAATAAAAAATAAATATATTTTTTAAATAAATATATTTGTTGAACAATTTAATAAGTTTAATAATAAAATAATATACATAAAAATAAATTAATAAAAAAAACTTTAAGTAAATAAAATATAAAAATAAATTTATAAATATACGCATACAAATAGACTTTTTATAAATAATATAAACTATTTTTTGTTCTTTTTTATGAAAAACAGATTAAGGTAAATAAACACTAATCTAAGAAGGTAGTAGATCTTCTTATTTTTTGTCTAATAAGCAATGGCTCTACACAATATAATTGTAAAACTTAATAACTCAATCATTACCCTAACATTCGCATTCATTTCGCTCAGTGTACTCAAGCAGAAGGAAGCCCGATAAAGGCATTAAACCAACGCCAGCTCAGTCGACTTATTCAAGCAGTTTGCCAAGTGAAGTCTGTCTACATGTGTGTGAGCATATGCATGTGCATGTGTGTGTTTGTGTGTGTGTGTGCTTGGCTAGCAAATGGACAGCCAGCAGCAGGACGCGACGTTCGAGTAGAAACAAAAAGCACAAGAAAATTGTGCAAAAGAAAAAACAAACGAGATGCCAAACAAGAGGCGTGGCAGGCATGAGGGTCGAGTCGAGTGGAGGAGCCAAAGCAGCAGCAAACGAAACAAATAAACACAGGAAAAAGCATACGAAATGGCACTAGAGAGAAATGTGGCAAAGCAGAGCTAACAGAGCGAGAGGGGGCGGGCGGGGCAGCTGTGGATGCTGTTGCTGTTGCTGTTGTTGTTGCTGTCTCAGACTCCGGCTCAGGCAGCGCTCGTTCGACAGCTCGTAAATGCCAACGAGGATGTATGTGGTGAAAGTGAAGTGGCTTTCGCTCTAGCTTCAGCTCCAGCTCTGGCTGTGGCGCTGTCTGTGGCTGTGGCGACGGCGACTCCGACTTGGTGTTGATTGCTGTTTGGGGTTTTTAAAACGTAGTTAGGCTGCCCCAGTTCGGTCTCAGTCTCGCACTGTATATCTCTCTCTCTCTCCCACTCACTCTGTGTGTGTGTGTGTGGCATATGGCAACGACACCCGCGGCACAGGTGTAGAGCACCCAGGAGTGTCATCGCCGGCAGCCATATAATACCCCATACGGCAATTTCAATGGTTATGGCAAGGTTAACACTGGAGCCAAGAGGAGCTGCCACTGATATGTGACAAAATATATGTATATACATAGACATGGACATACACATACACATACACATATTTATATAAATATCTGCCTGTCCATGTTTGTTCACTTACCCGAATAGAAACTGTCCAGGCTTTGCAATTCCTCATCATCGTCGTAGTCCTCATCGCCGCTCAGGCTAAGCAAATCATCTTCCAGCTCGTCCTCGGCATCTTCTGGAAATGAAACAAGAAGAAGAAGCAGAAGTAGCAGTTTATTGTTGCTGTTGCTGTTGTTGTTGCAGCTGCTGCAGCTATAGCTGCTTTGAACTGCGGCACGTTCCACACAGCCGCTAGCTGCATGCCACGTCCCCAGTTGCAAGGAATTTTGATTATGCTATGCCCCTGGGTGCCATAATTCCATGCCCAAGCATAGCCTCAGACCATGCCATGTCCCAGCACCACCTTCTCCGGCTTCTGCTCCTCCTCTCTCTCTCTCTCTTACTCACTTTTGCCTCCAGCCTTAAGAGCATTTAAGAGCACCTTGGCTAGCTGCTGCGCATGCGCCTGCCTCTCATTTTGCTGAGCGCACAAATTTTGTTTTGATTTTTGACCAGAAACTCTCTCTCACACACACACACACACTCACACACACACAGAACAGCTGTTGGCTTAACACGTGTTTTGCGCCTCTGTCTGAAGGCACCAAATTCTTGTTGGCTTTGAACCCGTCTGCGTTTCGAGACGTGGAATGCCTGGCGCTACATTTGCCACACACACACATTACTCATACGCACCGTTTGACGCGCCTTTGTCTGGACTCTGGACTGACAACTGTGCCGCAGCTGAGCCGTCTGGCAGCCCGTGAATTCATTGAGTTATGGTATTTTTGGCTTTACTCCTTGAACTGTGCGTTAGACAATCAGCGCATATTTGTCTTAAATGAATTTTATAGTGTGAAGGGATGATGGTCGAAGGAGGGGTGTATGTAAAGGTGTTTTATTTGGCTACTGAATATGAGCCAATAAATGGCGAAGGTGGTCTGAGATGTTGGAGACATTAATGCGGGAAATAATATGAGGTATTGAAGAAAAGCGAAGCCTAAGAATGTGGACAAATTTCACTGAAACTGGCTGAGATATGCCATGGAGGTCATGTGAGTTCTATAGTGTATTAAGATTGTCTATGTTATTTAGTTTCTCTTGTCTCTCTAGACACTACCTCGATTGGACATGTTTTGGTTATCTTTAATTTCAGATTAGCCCCAATTCGAATTTAAGCATCTGCATTGAATTTTGGCCAAGAAAATAAGGAAATAATGATGCCTTAGTCATCGTATAGCCCAGACAGAGCTCTTAGTGGTTTTTTCTTGTTCCAAGAAACAGAGTAGGACACCATGAGCGATGACTATTGACCTGATAAAGAAGGAAGAGCTGTATAAGATCCCAGATAGTAGTATATATATAGATAGTGGTAGATATATTATTCGAATAGAATATCTTATCGATATATCGGTTCATGCATGGTATTGGGTAATATTGATTGATTAACACTAATATCGAGTGAGGTCCTGACGATGCTAGTGAAAAATCGGACAGCTGATTAGCAAGAGGAAGAAGAGAAGAGAAAATTATCTAACCGACATATGTATATATAGTCTACATTTATTTGAAAAAGGTAATCATTAATAAATAAATAATTTTTTGGGAAAAACTCGTTAACTGAATAAAGTAAAAAGAAATTTTAGTTATGGAAGTTCTTCTTCATTATCTCTTCTATTTCTGTTTACTTTATAACTTTACTCTTCTATATGTATCTGCTTACTTTATTCGACTAAAACAATATCCATATTTATAAGAATTCACTCTTCATATTCTCCCTTAGACCTACCTACAATATTTCAAACAATCTTTATATGATCTCTAACTCTTCTTTTAATTCATAACATTCTTTGTCTCTCTTAGCTCCCCCTTGTCATACTCCATTTCAATATCCAACTCTTTCAGACTTTAACAATCCATAAAAACTAAACTGAATTTTATTTTTAGCTTTTTACAATCTACCCTTACAGCAGGCGCACTCACACCCACCTTGAACACTCACAATTTGGTATCGAAGCATAATTAGGCCAACTATAGATCCGTATAAAGAGCCATCAACTAATTACTAAACCCAATTGCAAGTGGAAAACATAAAGCTCGCTGGCGCCGAAACGCATTTGCCACTGGCGTTTTTATTAGTTTCTAATGACAAAATGAAATTTTGGGCGGCAGCAGCCGCAGCAGCAACAGGGTGATTCGCATGGTGTGGCATGCAACATTCTAAGCGCAGCTTCAGCCATTTCTTTGATGGTGCCAATGGCGACGTTGTTGACGATGTGCTTTTATGCCGCACTTTGCATACCGCGGATAAACTAGAGCCAGAGAGAGAGAGAGAGGGAGGGAGAGAGTGGAGTCGGGGCTGCGCTGCAACTGCGAACGTTGCCACACGTCCAATAATCCTTGTCCTGCAGCTGGGGAATACTTCATCAGCGGAAACAAAATTTTACGAATTTCACTGCATGAGTGTGTGTGTGTGTGTGTCTGTGTGTGGCATGTTGCACGTGCGCTGAGCGCCATCTAGCGGCGAGCACACGAACAACTTGCTACATGCCAGCGAACGCAAGTGCAACGTTCGCCTGGGCGACGCGTCCAAATGGCGACTTTGACACGATGCGTCGTATCTGCCCCCCCCTCTTCCCCCGCGCTTCTCACCCCTCTGTCCACCTTTTACTCTCCGCTGCTGCACCTCTCGAGCTCGCCGTTGCCCTGCTCCTGATGATTATTCAACATGCGCTCTATGGGGAGCCGTATGGCCTGTGCTGCCCCCACCCCGAACTGTAGCCCGCTCCACCCCGCCCCTTTCTGTTAGGTGTCTTCTTTAGCTACACTAACCTGTTCTAGTCGAGATCTATACTCTAGTCATGGGTATTACGACACAGATCAAATCTAAGCAGCTCTTTGACGGCATAAATCTTGCTTAACAATTTACAGAGCTTCCCTTATATGGATGGACTCACATATAAATATAAATATATGTCTTAAGTGGATGTCTTACATTTCTTATAGGCAGTATTTAGAATTTCTAAAATTTTGGACTTTCCTCTATCTTTCTGAGTGTTATTCATCGTAATGACATAAAAATATGTATCACTAACCTAGACATACTAGCTCAGATGAAGTTATATATAAATATTATTGTATAAAATATAAATACAATATATAAATATTGTATATAATAATTTAAAATGGAGAAAAAAAAGAACAATTAAAATTATTAATAAATAAATAGAAAATTATTCAATTGATATGAATAATTTTCTATTTAACAAAAAATATTGAAAAATATTTATTTCTTAATAAATTTATTTTTAAGATTTTCCCCATTTTTTTAAATATGAATTTAACAGCAATTTTATACCCTGAAAAGGGGAAATAAGTTTAATGCCTTGTAATAATTTTTTTAAATTTACTTATTAGACAGAGTTACATATAAAAGTAAGTACTTGCTGAATGGTAATTCGACTTATATAATAAAAATATATTTATTTATTCTAATATTTTTTATTACTTTTAATATATTTGTTAGTATTTTTCTACCTTTCACGTCTAGCTCCCCGCTCAAGTGTATTAGATCTTCGTCGCATTGCACTCAAATCGACTTTCTTGTGCTCTAGTTGGCTCTCACTCACACACACTCACTGCCTTGCCCCCTCCCCCGCTCGCTCCCACTCACACTCGCTGCCCTCTCGCTCTTTGTGGCGTGCTGCTAAAATTGGCTTTCGTCGAATTGTTGCTTTGAGTTTTGCAAATTTTTCGACACCGCTCGCCGACGCTCATTGCGTTTTTATGGATGGCTAGAGGGAGGTGTACGTGTGAGTGAGTGTGTGAGTGTGTGTGTGTGTGTGTCTGTGTGTGTGCTTGTTTGGTTGCATTCATCAGCATCGACAGTCGCCTGGGCTAATTTTATGGCTCGCATCTTGCGCGCTCGTCATGTTAATGAAGCGAATGCTCTCTGTGTATGTGTCTGTATGTGTGTGTGTGTGTGTGTGAGTATGAAAAGTATGTGCATGTATATGCATGTGTGTGGCCTGTGTGCCGCTCATAAATCGAACGAAATTTGCATATGATGCCAGCGCCATCTTGCGGCCATTAGGCGAAGCGCGGCTCTGCGCGCATTTTTATGTTGCTGGCCAAGAGCTTTGATGCTGCTGCTGCTGCTGCTGCTGCTGCTGTTGTTGTTGTTGCTGTTGCTGTTGCTGCGACTGCTGCTTATGCCCTGCCACGCCCACATATGCCATTGCAGCAGCGCAGAACACTCGCGCAAATTTCCCAAAGCGCTGCCTACAACACAATGCACAGCGAAGCCCAAACCCAGGACCTAGTCCCGACCCAGGTCCAGCTGTAGCTATAGCTATAGAAGAACCAGTCCGACAACAACAACAACAACAACAACTGGCTGTTGGACACTGCAATGTGAGCGCGAGTCCACGCTGCGCCAGTGGCGCCCGCCCCCAGGGAACGGCTGAAGCGGCCGCCAACTGAGTCTGACCCCAGGGAACAGCCGAAAGACAGCAAAACAGAGACGGCGACCAGAAAGGGTGGCCAGCGGCGGGCATTGTGGGGGTAGGGGTGGGGGGTCAGCCCCCACCATGTGGACGTTGTTCGCCAGCCCTCAACAGCGACGCTGTGTGACTCGCTCTTAATTCGATTCGTTTGCCTCAGACGCTGCTCCTTTGCCTTATCCCCAGTGCTCCAAATTCTTCCTGCTCCTTACCTATCGCCCTACCTTCCAGCTCCTCCCTGCTGGCGGCCCCTGCCCGAACCGCTGGGAATTGTTGCGCAAATGCTTTTTGTGTGTTTCACTGTTTGAAAATTATTGCAAGCAAAATATACAAAAACCAAAAAAAAAAGTAAATAAAAGTTAGAAGAACGAAAATATCAAACGATATGATATGATAGAGTATATAGAGAGATGGGAGCATGTGGAGCACATAGGTTGATGTCGATTTGCTTCAATGTGTCTCTGATGCAATTAGCAGGCTATAAATTACTTATGCTGCTAAATGAATTTGTGCTATGAGGCGTAGTTGAAATAATTACAGTCGATAGCTAATTTATCGATTACCGATAAATGGGAATTTTCATTGGATTTAATATTTTGCGATTGCAATTAGTAAACTAGAAGGGCCTTATGAATTTATACTTTAAGGATTCGTCAATTTGTTAAAACCGATATATGTTATCGATATCAATTTTAAAGCACGTTGCTCTAGTTTCGTATATCTGGGTGGCTGAACTGATCTTGAGTCCAACATGTGTTTATTTATTACCAGTTTTAAGCGTACATCTGCTTTTAGATGGCTATCGATAAGTATCGATTACATATTTGTAGGCTCAATGCTCTTTTGTTCTTTGGATATAACTAAGTTAAAAGCATAAAAATACTAAACGCATATATTAGGCATGAAAAACTTATCGATGACAACTTATCGATTAACATCCTAACAATTAATGCTCAAAATATACATATTATTGTATGTATATTTTGAACATTTTTATAAGTTAAAATAATGTAATTTTTTCTGTGTATAATAAAGTTTAAATAATCATCTATCGATAACAGGGATTTGGTCAATTTTTCGTTTAGCTTAGCTTTTTAATAGCCAACGATAAGCTGAAGAAATGACTTGACATTTGCGGCCAACAAACAAAACATATAACAAACAATAAGGTTATGAATAATTCTTGTTGGCGTTGCCAGACAAACATAATTTCCCAGCAATTTATCGATTAATTTAAGACACAGCCAACTATAATCGAGATAATCATTAATCAATATGTGGAACGGGACGCCAGGACATGTGAAGCCATCAAAAATTTGTCATGCCATTTGTCAAAATTCCAGACAACATCAAGGCAAACAAATGCCCACACATAGAGAGGGATAGGGCGAGGGATATATGTATATAGGAAGAGAGGAAGAGAGGGAGCGAGCCGCACAAACATCGACTCTATGCAATTCCCTAATCAAAGCCACTGAAAGCAATGAAGTTTTGTCATAAAATTTAACGCACCTTTCGTGTGTTCCCAGGGGCGCAACCCAACCGCTCATATAAGGGGTTTCTGCACCTGATAATTTTACTATAAAGCAGACAGAGAGAGAGAGAGGGAGGTAGGGAGGTAGCGACAGCTGATAACTCACTTTTGTTTCATTTTTTTCGATACACAACGGAATAATAATGGCAAAATGAGCAACTTCGCTATGCAACAAGAAGATGTCGCTCTGTCTCGGTTTCGGTCTCAAGATGCTCCCCAATGAGCATACCAATAAACATGCTACACCCACACTCGCACACACACACACGTACAGTGGCACATTGTGTCAGTTGTTGTTCCCCACTCGAGTCGACTCGACTTGAGTCGACTTGAGTCGCCTCCGCTCGCCTCGTCTCGTCCCAACTCGACTCGACTCGAATCGACTCGGCTGCTTATATGGCAATGTATAATTTTTATTCGCACCCAGGTTGCTCCCAACGGATGTGTCGTCCTCTCTAGCACACCAAAACGTAGCCAAGCTGTCATAGAGCACCCCCTACGCAGCAGCCAACCCCTTCCCTGCAGCGCCACCGCCCGCCTCATCGAGTGTGCAACCGAAATATTGCAACATAAAACTTTACACAAATATAATCTATAAGCAGCAAAACTCATATTAATGTTATAGCATATGAAAGAGGCCAGAAAGAGACGGAAACTGAGAGGGAGAGAGAGAGAGTGAGCCAGGGAGAGAGAGAGAGGATATGTGTATTATAGCCATAGCCTTGGATAGCGAACGCCACAAGTTTCTGAGTGTGTGACACTGTGGCATTTGCTGAGCCGCACAGTGGTGCGAAACTAATTTAAATTTAATGAATATAAGACTAAAATGAAAATAAGAATTTAAAAAATAAATAAATATGTATATAAAATAGTGCAGATTTTTAAATGGAAAAATACAAATTAAATTTAAAAATTAGAAAATAATTAAATTAAATATATATAGATATTAATTAAATTTAATTTATAAGTAAATGCAAATAAATTCAGATATATAATTTTAAATATTTTACTAAATTAAAAAAAAAAATAATAATAATAATTTTGCAAAATGTAAAAAATTATAATTTTATTTAATTAAGAAATATTTTCAACGATTTTGTAAAGTATTAATTTTTTTATTTTAATTTAAATAATTTTTTAAATTATTCAAGAATATATTTAAAATAAATCTACTATAAAATATAATTATTATTAATCATATGTAATTCAGTAATCAAATTAGATATTGGATTAATTTTCGAGTGCTTCACTGTCACTGCGCTGGTGCCTGATGGTGCCTCAACTTGGGCCGTGTTGTTGATGCGCACAAAAGGGCCAATTCGTTCTCGCCGGGTTTCGCATGGCAGCAACAACAGCAACAACAACAACAAGCAGCAGCATCAGCAACAGCAACAACAACAACAAGCAACAGAAGCAAAGGCAGAAAGACAATTTTCGGATCCCCCAAACTTATCACAGCCTCTCGATTTCCCTTTAGAACATTATACAACACACTGGAGAGCACTGGCTGTAGCAAGCCAGAGCGAAGTGGGCGACGGACGATGAAAGAGGCGTGGTCATGGAGCAGCAGCAGCAGTGGGAGCAGGGACCGGGGCAGAAGGCAGACACAGTGTGTCCAGGGCTACAATGACAGTAAACGAGGCAGCCAAGCAGAGGACGCACTGCAGCAGAGTACTTGTCATATGCGAAGAGTGCGAGCGAGAGTGAGAGAGAGAGAGACAGAGAGAGAGGTAGGGTGAGAGGGCGAGCGTAAGAGCGAGCGAGTATAGCTGCGCGCACGGGTGATAAAGTTTTGGTTCTCCATAGTGCCGTTAGTGGAGGCCCGCTGCTGCTGCTGCTGCCGCTGCTGCTGCTGCTGTGCGAGCGTGAGGTTAAAACCGGCTTGGGTCCAGAGCCCATAAGCAAAACTTGAGCTGCCAGGTACAACAACAACAACAACAACAACAAGAGCAGCGCACCCAGACGTACAAAATGCCATTCGACTCGCTCGTCCAGCTTGGCCTGCTGCATGTGCTGCTCCCCATGGCTGCCGCTCACTAACTACATGTATGTGTGTGTGTGTGTGTGCTATACTCTAGCCTGGCTGATGATGATGTTCTATGCCGCCATCGCCGCTTGGCTTGTCTGTTTGTCCGGCGGGAATACGTGGCCCGGCAATGGCAGCGGCAACAGAGAAAAGAGCAACAAATAATGAACACACAGGCACACACACACATATGCAGCTGTGTGTGTGTGTGTGTGTCATCGGTTTGTGCTCCATTTAAACATGGCGCTTGCTTTATTACAACTACAGCAACAACAACAACAACAACGGGCCACACCATAACGAGCAGCGCTTTGAATCGATGGCTTTACACACCCAAGTGCCATAATCCAATGACGCACAGGAATATCAAATACAACAACAACAACTGCACACACGTGTATTGCCAATGACTGTGATGTGTGTGTGTGTGTATGTGTGTGTGTGTGTGTGTGTATGTAAATGTGCGCGTGTATGACGCCGCATGGACACATCAAACTTTATGCAGCGCCAGCAACAACAGTTAGTTACAGCCTCCTATGCGTCGGCGGCGGCGTCGACGTCAGCGGTGGCTGCTGCTGCTGCTGCTGGCATGGCCATGCTTGCTACAGGGTGTTTCGAGAGTGCTTGAAGCAAAATGTGTTGCCTACTTTGCAGCGCAGCATTTACAGAGTAAATGCGAAGTGGCAGCGAGGCGAGGCTAAGTTAATTAGTTTAGGGATATTAAATGAATGAAGATAATTTAATAAAATTATTATTATAATTAAAACTGAAATTTCTTAAAAAATATATATAAATATGCAAATAAATATTTGTTAAATTGAATAAATAAGAACGAAGAAAGAAGAAGTTAATTAGTTTAGGGAAATGTAATGAATAAAGAAAATTAAATAAATTTATTACTATAATTAAAATTTCATATAAAATAAATATAAGTAGGCTATTAAATATTTTTTAAATTAAATAAATAAGAACCGAATGTGAAGAGCAGGCAAAGTGAGGGTAAGTTAATTAGTTTAAGGAAAGTCAATGAATAAAAAAAAAAACTATTAATTTAAATTAATTAAAATTATTAAAATAGTAACTACATATAAAATATATAAAAATATGCAAATAAATATTTTTTGAATTGAATAAATAAGAATCTTAATATAAGGCAGAAAATTCCCCGTCTTTTTTCCTGTAGTATAATACATATAGCTAAAATATGCATTTAAATATCTATCATTATATATACAATATGACATGTAAATATTATTAAAATTTACATTAAGCAAAATAAAATAAAAAAAAAATATTATAAAAATTAAAATTTTTGATTTCAAATATATATATGTTTTTTGTTTGTTTTTTCCCTTTTTCCCTTTTATATTTACTTATACTAAACAATAAGCAAATGTATTTACAATAATGAATATTTAGATAACTGTGATACTGCCTACTGGCTGAATGACTCAGTTCACTCTCTACTAGGCTCTGATTAATTCAGTTTAACACACACTTAACTGGCAGACAAATTTGAACACCCTTTGAAACAGTTCGCACTATAACATTATGCAATTTACTAGCTAGTTGCGCACTTTTAAGCAGCTGAGCTGGAGTTGAAGCTGTGAGAGCTGGAAGCTATAGCTAGTTGCCACACGTAGCAACAACAACAAAACTGCAACAGCAACAACAACAAGTTAACATTTGCTATTTATGAGACTGTCGAGAGTTATTAGCTGGACATGTGAATGCCTCAAGGGGCATGCCCAAGACGCAGACTCGGACTGGCAACGTGGGCGGGCAAAATGTGGAGCTCACTCTCTCCCTCTCTCTCTCTCTCTCTCTCTCTATCTCACTGGGGCGGGGCGGTGCTAGCCCTGGTTTAGCAGTTCATATATGGGTAGATATATATCTTTTGCCAAAAGCCAATAAAATATGCAAATTGAAGTCAAACTTACCAGCGGCAGCAGCAACTGTTGGCTCTGTCTTGCAGTGCCCGTTGGCCACGTTCAGAGACGTTGTCTCCTCTGCCTCTGGCTCAGTGTCTCCAGGGTGTTGTACTTCAGCTGCAGTTGCTGTTGTTGCAGATGTTGTTGCTGTTGTTGCAGTTATTGCTGTTGTTGCTGTTGCTGCTGCAACATCAGCTGCTGGTTGCCAGTTTTGTTGCTGTGATTCATTGGGCACTCGCGCCTGCCTCAGTTTTGCCTTTCCAGTCGTCTCCTCCTCCTCCTCATCGCCAGATAGCTCATCATCCTCCTCCTCGCTCTCCTCCTCATCGGCGCTGAGCAGCTCCTCTTTGGGCTCCAGTAAATCGGAGGCTTTGGCCGCCTTGGCGGCATCGCCAACGTTTTCATCCTCCTTTTCGCCAACTGTGTGTAAAAATAGCATCTTATTAAAGCTAATCAATCGAAAGGGCACATAAATGTTACAGTTGTCAATAAATGGTAGGTAGTCGAGTTAGATATACCCTGTATGAGTATTTTATTCACAAAGAGCAAACAAATTATGGAAATGCACTTGACATAGTTATATAATGTTAACTGCCTTTAGTCAGTCATACCCTACAATTTGTCTAATCTGAGTACAGGGTGTAGAACAAAGGTAAAAGCAATGTACATACTTTCCAGAGGCTCTGAGAAATTGACTCATACTACATTATATAAACCTATTTTAATTTATCTAATCGGAAATACCCTCTGTGCTGCTTAACTACAGGGTATTATAGGAGTTAAATATGATGTTATCGTTATATTGATTGATCTTAAGGCAGTAAAAAATCTTAGACTTATTAATCTCCATGTCTCTATCTCTCTTTCTCTCGTATTCTCTCTCTTTCTCTCGCTTTCGCTCTATCTCTCTCTCTTTCTCTCTCTCTCTCTCTCTCTCTCTCTCTCTCTCTCACTCTCTCACTCTCTCGCTTTCGCTCTATCTCTCTATTTCTCTCTCTCTCTCTCGCCCTCTCTCACTCTCTCTCTCTTTTCTTTCTTTCCTTCTCTTTCACTCTTTCTCTCTCTCTCTCTCTCTCTCAGTCCTAATTAATTCCAGGGTATCACAACCCAATATTTATAAAAATCGCAACTAGCTTCTAGATAAACTAATTTACCTTTTATATGTCTCCACGTACCCTCCGATCTATTTGAGTACAGGGTATATACCAAAATAATCGAATGCTCAATACTCTCACAGCAATTGCCTAATTGTTTGCACCGCTCGCTGTGCTCGATGCTTAGACAGCGAGCATTTGCCGCTCACACACACAAACACACACACACGCACACCGTAGACACTCACTCACACACACACACACACAGAGTCATATTAATACTCGCACATACACACACACACACACATGCAGATTATGCTAAAGCACTCCCCGGGCGGCCATCGTGCCAAAAATTCTATTTACACGTTTTGTGTTTTATTGTTGGAGCCGGGTCTAAAGAAAACAGTTGCCAATAGCTCAAACTCAACTCCAGCGAATGTGGAAGGTGTATGCGAATGTGTGAGTGTGTGTGTGTGTGTACGTGTGTTGGTGTGTGTGTGTTGGGCTCTGGCAAAGCCACACGTGATCGATGGCGCTCGCTTGGCTCGACTGCCAAATCTTGAGGGGGTCGTTGGCATTGCCAAAAACAACTGCCTTAAAAGTAATTGCAAGGGGTGCACCACCAACAACAGCAGCAGCAGCAACAGCAACAACAACAACAATAACCAACAAACAACAAGCAAAGTACAAGCTCATACGAAATGGAAATGTGGAACATGTGTAATTGTGCAATTAAATTGAATTTTTCATAAATTTCTTTACCTTTTTTTGCAGTGTGGTGCAAAGCAAATGCAAAGGTCTTATGTGTGTGCATGTGTGTGTGTGTGTGTGAGAGAGAGTTTCCTTTTTTTTTATATTTTGTGTGACCATTGGGCGTGCTACAGGTGGAATATCATTTGCACAGGTGTCTCGCATCTCAGTTGAGATGTTCAGTTAAAGAGAGACAAACTCGGATTCCATGTCAAGTCTGACAAGCAGTTAGTTAATAACAAAATTTAACTGCTTGTTAAACTGATTTGTAATTAACAACTGTTAGCAGCTAACATCAACTAATGTGACTGTTAACTAACATAAATTTTAACAATAACTTGGCCATAACAGCTATCAGATCTAAAGTTAACTTCAAAGTGCGTTTCAAATTTCTTAACTTAATGTCAAATTTAAATTGCATGTCAAACAAACTGCCAGTTAGTTAACGTGAATTTCAGCAACAGCAAACTCGGAACCAATTTTATAAACTTTCTAAAAATCTTCATAATTTATGTTCATTAATTTATACAAAAACCGCTTGTCAAACCTCTTGTTAGCTAACATGCACTTTGATATCACAAGGCAAAAGGCTTTCGCCATGCATATGACGATACCAAAGCCAGCTGTGAATGATTCACCCGCCCCCCAGCGAAAGGTGGGAGCACTTAAGGGCAGCTTGTAGGTGGGGGCGTTGCCCGTGTGATGGTAGGGATGGAGGCAGGAGTGGGCGTCGCATATTGGTGACCGCGGCAAGGTAACGGCTTAAAATATATTGCCAAAAGGACATGCCGGAATCACACCGCAAGGAATCGCCGCGAAAATCAACATTATGCCAAGCCGGACGATTGCCAGAGCCGCCCATACAGTGGAGCAATTCGTTCTGCTGCTGCTGCTGCTGCTGCATGTTCTGGTCAACATAATGGAAACGTCGACGACTTTGCTGTCCATGCGAAAACATTTGGTTATTATTTCCATATAAAAGGCCAGCGCTGCAGAGCGAGCTATAAAAACAGCGCGAGCCACTTGAAAGGATGTGAGTGAGTGTATGTGTGTGTGCGTGTGTGTAAGGGTGCCGGGCATGGGGAATCAATGGTGGGCAATGAAAGGGGGCTGCGGGGCAAGAGATGGAAAGCTGTTTGCGGCGGAAGTGCCGCGTATTTTAAAATAAATGCGAGCAAAAGCAACGGCAAGGGGTTGTGTGTGTGTGTGTGTGTGAGTGTGTTGGTATGAGAACCAGTTATGGTCGTTAAAATTGTCGAAGCAACGCAACAACAACAACAACAACAACAGCAAGAGCAGCAGCAGCAGAGACGTAGTCAAGTTCTTTTTGTGCAAGGCAGCAAGGCATGTACATATGTGTGTGTGTGTGTGTGAGAGAGTGAGAGAGAGGGTGTATGTATGTGTATGTGTGTAAGCGCCCATATGTATGCAAGCGATTTTCATTTTTGTTTAAAGCCCCCCAGAGTGCATTTCGCACTCGGTCGCTGCCAGTGCATGTGTGTGTGTGTGTATTTGTGTGTGTGTGGAGCGCAAGTGCCCGCATGTGTGTTTCTTACTTGTTTTTCGGCTATGGCATGTTTTTAAGCGTTTTACCCCAACCCCAGACGGCGAACGCCAAAAAGGTGCGCACTTACACACTCGCACGCACACATACACACACACTCGCACACATATTTGTAAACGTAATAATAAGCGTTGTCCCCTTTGACCCATCAATCCGTTGCCACTACCCAGAAACCCGCCGCTTGCCACTTTTCCAGCTCCCAAATGGCTACTAAGCGTGTGTAGAGAGCGACGAGCGAGCGAAACGCTCTGCAATCGAAACCAAAGTGTAACCAATGTGGAGCAGGGGGTGGGGGCCACTGTGCTGTGGGCGGTACTGTGGCAGCTAAAAACAAAAGCCAACGCGCCAAAGCCTGCAACTTTTATAATGGCGTTGGCATGTACATGTACGTGTGTGTATGTATTAAAAAAAAAATAATAATAATGAAATAACAAACCCGAAGGTGTTGTTAAAAGCCCCAACAATAAATTTCATCAATAGTTTGCGCGTAAAACAACTAAAAGCAAAAAGAAACCCAACAAACGGCAAATAATCGATAAGCGTTGGCGATCACATGTTGGGGTTACCTGGGGCGCAGACAAAGGGCCCAAGGCTTTGAGTTGATCGATATATCAAGTTATGCCTTATTGAGCAATTATTTGCTGCCGGCTTAACATAGGATAACTTTAAGGGACATTTAAAGCAGCATATGCTATGCTTCTTATCATGTGTATGACAAGGCCAGCAATAGCAGCAGCGATCACGCCTTGCATTTGCGTGTGCAAGGGAGCAAATTTCCCTCTCCACTCTGTCGCTGTCATGGGGGAATTACCGATTCCTCTCTGTGAAGCGAAATAATTGCCTTTTAATGCATTTGCTTTACTTTACACACACACATAAGTTAGATTATAGCTGCATGCGCATTGTGGCAAACATTTGCGATCATATTGTGGTTTAAACTCTGCTATAGTCTACATACATATATTTTTAACTATATCGATAAACAGTTTAGGGGCATTATTGAGAAATGAAGCTGGTTTAAAGTGCAAGCTGAGGAATTTCCCTTGAGCTTGCGCTTGACAAAATGTTGCTGCCAGAAATGCGACCTCTTGGGCATTTTCGAGACAACACACACTCACACTCACACACACACAGCATAGTTGCGATCCCAAACGCCCGCAACAAATCTATTTACCCAACTAGTTACCGTTAGACGCAGCCAATATACATACATGTGTGAGTGTGTGCGGAGGTATGTATATATGAGAGCTGTAGGTATATACATACATATACATATATAAAGCTACAGCCAGGCATATACATACATATAGCCTATGGTGCTGCTGCTGCTGTTGCTGCCGCTGCTGCCGCTGCTGCTGCTGCTGCTGCTGCTCTTTGCAATGTCATAGCAAATATTTTGCCAATACACTGGGGAGTTGCCTCGCTCGCTCAGTCTCTCTCCCTCTCTCTCACTCGCACTTTGTGGCACACGTTGACGAGGACGACGAAAACGGGCGGGCAACTTATGCCAGCCAAAAACTGTCGCAATTTTAAGCCGCGTCAATTCTCCAGGTGTTTTGCTTTTAAAGATTTTCGCTGCACATTTTTGTTGGGTGAAAAAAGGTGAGTGCCATAGTTCGAGCGCCCCAAAATCAAAGCTAAAATTTTGAAGCTCGCTTTGCTGTTGTTGTTGCTTGTCAATAAGCACGCACTAATACATATGGATGTGTGTGTGTGTGTGTGTGTGTGTGTGTGTGTGTGTGTGTGTCAGCGAATGAAAATTCCCTAGAGAGTTGCGCATGTTGGCTTTGCTGTTGTTGTTGCTGTTGTCTGTTGTCTGTTGCCTGGCGGCTGGCTGCGCCAATGTCAATCCCCTGGGATTGGCCAGAGCCGTTGCCGACTCCCCTGAGAAATACATGGCAATGGGTTTTCTGTGTTTTGTGCTTTTTACACAGAGAGCGAGCGAGCGAGCAGGAGAGAGAGAGTGAGTGCAAAAAAGAGCAAAGCCAAAGTTCGCTACAATTTTTTTTTTTTTTTCGTTGTATACGTTGGGGAAATTTTATGCCCGCTACGCTGTGTGCAAGTGCATGTGTGTGAGTGTATTGCTGTTCATGCATGTGTATGTGATTGTGTGTTGCTGTTCACGTGTGTCTCTCTGTGTGTGTGTAAATTTGTGTGCGGCGCTGTCTTTGGGGGCTTCGGGCCGGTTTGCCAGTTACCGCCTCACATGTGCATTGGATTTATTGTCAATTTTATTTGTTATCATTGTTGTTGTATATGTGTCTGTGTAGATATGTGTGTGTATGGCTGTGTTTGTGTGAGCTTGCTGTTATTTACACTGACACAATTTGAAATTGTATTAAAAATTAACGGCACTTTGGTTGCCTTGGCTGCAGCTGCAACACGAGTGCAGGCAACCATTTTTTTTGGGGGGGGCTTACCTATGCCACCCAATGCCAATCCCACGCCAACTCCCTCACCCACACACCCATACACAAACACACACCAACTCTTTAGTTGTCTGACAGTTAGGTGTACCGTTACCCAAGGGTCTTCAGCTGCTGCTGCTCGTTGCAGCCCCTTCGATTACCGTCAACCTGCGCCAGCTCCAGTTCCTGCTGCTGCTCCTGCTCCTGCTCTGGCTCCCTCTGCACTTGTCACATTTTGGCTTTGCGCCCTGCCCCAAATCAATCAAGCACACACACACACACACACAGCTATAAATTTTGTCACTGGGGAACTGCCGCTGGCTGTGTCCAACTTACGTTTAAGGCAGGCGCGCGGCTTGGCCTGTTTGCGCCTCGACATAGCCAAGCAATCCAAGTGTACTGAAGAAGCAGCCGCACAGATATACCAAAAATTGGCTTAACGGTTAATAACAATTAGTAACTGTAAACGCGCGTTGCACTACCCAAAAAGCGCGCCAAACACGTGTTTCACTCGAACAAATTGTTGTTTTGATTCAGATGGTTTGGCTACGTTGAGCCGTGTCTGTTATCCTTGCGCCTGCAGCGTTCGCAACTGACTGAAGCTTGGCTGTTGGCCCAAAGTCCTGGCGACATGCCACAACACACAGGCAAAGAGAACACAGAACGAAAGCAAACTCTTAAACAAAATGGCAAACGACGCAGCAGCGAGCGAGAGAGCGCGCAACCGAAGCGTGTGAGTGAGAGTGAGCAGGAGAGGCAACAGTAGAGGCAGAGGCAGCGGCAACAGCAGAGGCAGAGGCAGAGAGAGAGAGTAAGTGTGTGTGTGTGAACGAGAGCCACCCAAAGGCCGTAAAACTTGCCGGCCAACACAAATATTCGAAGGCAGCCGGCCTAACCCCTCGAGGGTTACAAACAACAAACATTTTTTTTCCATCCCCTAGAGAATCGGGAATCGCACCAATCGGTGGCGGCCCTGTGGGTGCCCACTGGCCTATTTCACTCTCGTCTGTAATGTCGCATGCTGTGACGTATGCGCCGTAGGAGCTTGCCGCCGCCTGTTGCAATTAACAAACAGTCAAGTCAATTATTTTCATGCCCCTCGAGTTTCGCACGTGCGTATGGGGGGTCCCGAGCGCAGTTCCTCGTACCGCGCTCATCGTTTCGGTTAGCCCAAGTCAAGGTGCTGCTGTTGCTTTCTCAGCAGCGGGAGTTGCCTTCAGCAGTGCGTGAGAACGAGAAGGCATTGCCAAGTAGCGTAAAACAGGAGCAGGAGCAGAAGCAGGAGCAGAAGCAGTAGTCGGCACAGGAGCTGCAGCACCAGCGGGTGTCTAAATCTTTATTCATCAGTTTCCACTCAATCTCAAGAGCTGCGCCTTGGGTTCCGCTTCACTTGAGTTTCACCCTTAAATCACAGATTTGATTTCGAATTTGCAATTGAATAATTTGCGTAAGCAATACGATTTTTGACTTTGAGTTAGGGCTAACATATCAAAATATTTATTCTTCGAAATCATGTCTTAGTTTCCAAAGGCAAACGTAGAGTCTATTCTTTTGATTCATTTTATTTCCGGCAAAGAAAATGAACTAAATATGTGGTTTTATGGAATATATGTATGTACATAGGAGCTACATGAAAGTGTACTGCATTGAAAAACGCTGAAAGATATTAATAAAAAGTATATATTTTATAAATTGAGAAAATAAGACATTTAAAGGCATATCAAATAAATTTGTTTAATATGTAAAAAACGTAATAAGTTTTTCTAGTGAACTTAGTTCAAAAAGCAAAAATAAAACAAATTCAAAACATTTGGTGTATATATTCCCTATATATGAAAGAAAATATCTATCTTCACGTATCTTACGTATAAGAAAATATAGCAAGTCGAAATAACAATAGTCTTTTCTTTGAGAACACAGCGAATCGACTGATGTATGTCGTTTCTTGAAGGCTGCATTAATATTAAAATATAATATATTAAAATGAAAAGAGAAAGCAAACAACCAAAATAATATATGAGAAGCTAAAATCTTCTTTAGGATTTTCAGATGCCTTACTCTAACAATAATTTGTTTTAAATTAAATAAATAAAACATTTTACTTAAGTTCCAGACGTTTTTGTTTTAGCTTTTTTTTTAATATTTTTTAAATCGATATTTTTTATTTATGCTCAAATTTGTAGAGCTATTTAATTTCAAGTTATTTTCTTACTAAGCAGCTATTTAAAAATGCGCGCGGCTTAAGCAGTTCAAATTAAGTCCTGTGTACTGTGCACTGCTTGTTGAGCACCCGGGGCACTGCTTGCCTTGTAGGGTCACTGCTTGCCACTGACTAAAAGTATGCTGTGGTTAAAATTGAAAAATATTCTGTTTTATTGAGATATGAAAAACGAACAGCCAGATAACAATAACGTGAAATGGTTGAAGAAAATAAAGAGGACGAAGTTAGAGAGAAAAAAGACTGGAAAGAAAAGTAGAGTAATAGTTTGGGTAGAGTATATTCCATTAATGTCATTAAAAGATAAAAAAAAAACAAAAAAGTAAAAAATACTACTAAATCAAAATCACAGACTTAAAGAGAACTTAGTCAATATTCATTTCCATATGAGAGTTGGCTATAAAAGTTCCAATCCAATCTATAATCTATAAAGAATATAATCTATACCTATATTTATTTTTAGTGAAAACCCCTATATGTTATCAATACATAAATATTTACTAAAAATGTAATAAGTATTTAAACTCTGCTTAATCTTAATATTTTCGCGACATCACAAATCTGATGCACTTCCTATTTCCTTGCAAGGCAACCACTAAAAAATCCGCTTGGCAACGAAACCCTAAAGCACTTCCCGCACCCCTTTGTGACCCATGCGGAAGCCTTTCGTTGCGCCTTGCTTCCCATTGAGCGATTCATTCAACTTCTTTGTTTACTATGGCGTACGAGAAGCGTAGTAAAATGTAGCGGCATGCTGCAACTTCTTAACCCACTCGTAAAGGAGCCAAAAAACAAAAGAGAAGTGAGAGAGGAGAGCGGATAGCGGAGAAATATGTAAGAAAAAGAAAACATCTGTCGCGCCATTTAAAAATCCGGTTGCAAGCTGCAACATGGCCAAAGATGGGGGCCAACCGAGCCACATTTAAGAGAACATATGATTGAGTTCCCAAAAAAAATACAACAAAAAACATATAATGCACCTTTTCGTGCAGCAGCAGCAGCAGCTGCTGAGAGCTAAATCCTCACACATTAAACGGTATCTATGTGTGTGTGTGTGTGTGTGTACCGCCTGTTGCTGCAACAACAAGCACACACACATGCCACAAGTTGTTGAGCCTCACAAAAAACAAAAAGACAACATATTGATGAGCAGGACGAGCAACTCCTGCTGTTGTTGTTGCTGCTGCTGTTGGCTAAAGGAAGCCACATTAAATTTGGAGTTTGTCGCTCATCTTCTTCTTCTTCTTCTTCTTTGTTGAGCGCAGCAGCTGCCGCTGGGTTTGACTGCGTTTCATTAATACGAAAAGGTGCCTTCAGCCTGTAGATAGGTCAAGTTTTAATGTTTACCATTTGCATTCATTTATTTTATATATCTATTAAAATGGGGAGGTAATTGAAAACTTGTAACATATAATTAACAGATAAAATTTTAAATACAAAATATATACTCTAAATTTGTTAATATTCTCTTTGAGAAAGCGAACAATTTATAATGAAAATCGAAATATTTTTTATAAATTTTAATAGTACAAAATCAATTCTATTTTTAATTTAAACATTTTTCCTTTTTTCATTTATTGAATTTTATTTATAAAATTTTATCTATTATTTATTAATTGACATATAAAAATAAAAAATAAAAATTAAATTAAAAAAAAATAATAATAATAAAAATAATAATATTATTAATAATTAAATAATATTTATTTTTTATGAAACATAATAATGACATTTAAAATGTGATTACTTACCCTGTTATTAATTTTATAAATAATTTCAATGAACAAAATAATAAATAACTTTAATATATTTGATTTTTGCTTTATATAAATTGCTATATATATTCTTGGATAAATTTATTTAGTCTATACTCCATATTTAAAATTATAAAAGCAGATAGACAATTTAAATTAAATTATTAACAATTCACAAAGTTTATTAAAATTATTTATATGTATATTAATTAAGTATATAAAGTATAATTAATTGACTAGTTAAAGTTATGATACCTTTACGCAAAAATCTTGTATGCTTTATCAATTTTTCTCAGTGTATCGCTGTATCGACAACAAAAGCAAACAACAGGCAGGCAGGCAAAGGTAAAAGGAGTGTCAGCCAGGCAGCCAGGCAGGGAAAGGGACAAAGAACAATAACAACAACAACGACGTTAAAGGAGAGCAGATGGAACGACCCAAACGGCCCAGCGAGCGGCGCTGCCTCTGCTAGCGTCGCGCAGGCCGAGCCGAAGACCGAGTCACGACCGAGCAACGACCGAGGCTCGGCTGAAGCGAAGTTCGTGAATTGGTTCGATTCATTCGAAAATTGTGCGTGCAACGCGAAGGACGTGCAACGCGTGAAGCTCTCTCGCTGTAGCTACTGTTGTTGCTGTTGCTGTTGTTGTTGTGCTCGTTGTCGTTGTGTTGAATGTTGTTTTAGTTGCCACCCCGTGGCCAGCAGAGACGTAGCGCCTAGCGTGTGACGTCAGTAGCGACACACAAAATATCACAGTTCGCCAAATATTCAATAAAAGAAAACAGAAGAGCAAGAAGAGAGAGAGAGAGAGATAGGAAGAGGAAGTCGAAGAAGCAGTGTAGAATCTGTAGAAATCTAAAACTATGTCTGCGAATAATGAAGCGGAGCCAGCGGCTGCATTGGCCGCTGCTGCTGCATCCTCGTCGGCAGACGCCGCTGCTGCCGCCTCGGAGTACCTGAAACGCACCTGCCTCATCTGCGGCTGTCAAACCAATCAGGCCATCAACATCTATGAGCCGCGCTCCGGACCAAACATCGTGCAATTAATTCAAGCCAAATTCAAGTTTCAGGTAAGCAACAACAAAAACAAAAAACAGAAAAGGCAGAAAACATTTATATCAAAGGAAATTCAGCTAAAAACATCAAAAAATCGATAAGCGAACCAAATGAGTCATATGCATGTCCTGCTCTCTGTCTGCGCGCGTGTGTGTGTGTGTGTGCTGACTGTGTTGCAAAAGGGGATGAAAAATTGTGTGAGAGCTTCTGGAAGCAGCACAGCCCACAGCACGTCTGGCACATCTCCAGGTGGCTGCAGCATCGAAGCGTGTGCACTTGAAAGTCGCAAAAGGTTAGCAAAACACATCGCGAGGCAAGAGACATAAAGAGATAGGGACAGAGGGACAGAGGGAGGGAGAGAGAAGTGGGAATCAAAGGAGTTACAGGAGCTATAAAAGTTATAGAAGCTACGGGCGTAAAGCAGCTATAGAACTTACAGGAAGTTCAACAATCGCAACTGTAGACATTGCTAAAAGGGCGGAAAGCAAGAGAGAGAGAGAGGGAGTGGGAGAGAGTGGGAGAGAGTTGCAGCACAGTAGAGTCAAGGTATTTTTGTAAGGTGAACAAATCTAATGTTAGGTAAGGGAATTTGCAATTCTAGCAATCACTTAGAGAGAAGTGAGGCAGTTGGATCTGAGTTACTTAAGAAATTCGCAAAGTCTAATCGAATAGAGAGGTCAAAGTTTAAGGAAGTCAAGGAGAAAGAGAGAGAGATAGAGACAGTGCGGAGCTAACCAAATAAGAAAGCTATAAATGTAATTGGAATATGAATCAATATATAAACAAGAAAATTGAATTCCCAATGGATAATAGTCTGAGTTTGCTTAGCAAATAAATGTATATAAGAAAGATAATGGATATTCGATTGTATAGTTAGAGTAAAGGAAGGCGAGAATGTTGGTCTAGGTTAAACTAGTTAAGCAGTCATTAATAAATTGCTATAGGAAAGGCAAGAAACAAGGAAGCAATAGATAAATATAGTTAGACATGATAGAAAGAAGATGAGAATCAAAAGAAGTAGGGCTTTATGGAAAAGTGAACTACAGTGCGATAACAGACATAGCTAACATAGTGTAAGGACACAGAGTACAAGAAGTAGTGCAAGGGCAAAGCACTTAGGCTCAACTAATCGCATGAGCTGCCACTAAATAATTTAGTATGACGTAGTAAGTGACTAAGTAAACCAAGTCAGCCGAAGGGCGGTGAGTGAAGAGTGAAGAGAACTGTGCTAACTGTCGCTTGTATCCGTATCCGGTGTGCGGTATTTGTGGGTAGCTGGACAACTGAGGAACTGGGCAACTGGGCAACTGGGCAACTGGGCAAGTGGGAACTTGGGAACTCGGGTAACTGGATAGCAGCTGCTGCATTTCCCTTTTTCTGTAATCGGACACTTTGCATGTGTGGCACTTGGCTCGATACGCTGCATGTCCTTATGCATATGTCCTTTTTCCATCATAATTTCCAACAGCTTGTTCTAATTTGAATGTGCCATGGGAACCGAAAATGTTTCTGCCTCTGTCGCTGCCTCTACTTTTGTCTTTCCTGTCTGTGCCACACAGCCACAAAGTGCGTTGCATATTGGATTACAGTCGTGGCACGACTACTACCTGTATGCCTCGAACCTGCTTCGGCGAGAGATCCCAACGGCAGCTGCCGCTGCTGCCAGCGACATTTCGTGAATATCTCAACTTCATTTATGATTGATCCAATTTCTGCGGGCAGCAGCCTCTGCCTCTGCCTCTACCTCTGTCTACGCCTTTATTGTCTACCTTTTTTTTTTACAGCTGCTTGCAAGAGCAGCTGTATTTGCAGCACTCTTTCTCACACACACACACACACACAGATCGTAACACTCTCTCTATGGAGTAACCCGCATTTACGTGCCTTGATCTCTCTCCTTTTTTTCGCATATCGGCTCATTGTCTGCTCACATTTCTATAGCTAGCTCAAGATTTTCGTTTCGTTTACCTTTTTTTTTTTGTACCAACTGCGCAATCAGTGGAGCAGCTGCCTAGTCTTATCTATGAAGAGGAGCGTAGTTACCTTTTATAGATCTCTAAGAGATAAGACACTGAGAGTAAATAAAAACTGATTTGTGTATTGAGCCAAACATACTTGTTGAAAGATCATCCTATAAAGTAGACATACTCTATTCAAATACATCTACAAATACTTTCTAGACAAAAACCATCCCAAGACTTCAGATAACCCAGATTTCAAGTTCCCACAGCTACCCCTGCCCTTAACATGGAACCACTTCAAACCAAAGAAACCTTAGAAAAATCCTTGAAAATTCCACAGAAATTTGGGAAATTTTGAAATTGAAGGACTTCTTCACTACGAATTCTGTATCTTCTCGGGCTTCAATGCGAAACTCGGTTAATTGGATTGATGACAATTGAATTAGTTTGTCATAACAAAGAAATGTGATAGGGGCTAGCTAAGCTAGATATGTAGGTGGGCAATTAAGACTTGACTAGAATAAATGTTATATATTGAAAGCAATCTATAGACAGGCAAGGAAGATGGTGTAATAGATACTCCAATAAAGGCTAAAGGATAATTATATGAGACATTTTATGAGGTTAGCCTAAGAATTGTATGGGAAAGCTTAGCGGGGAGCTTTAGAGGGATAGATGAAAGATAAAAAGTAGATGATAGATTAACGTTAAAGGGAAGAACAAATAATTAAAATATCAAAATACGATAGATAATAGATTAAGAACGAAGGATAAAAGATGGATTTTGGAAATTGGAATAAGCAATATTAAATATGGAATATGCAAGATGAAAGAGCAAAGCTGAATAATCAACAAAGATAAAAGATTAAAGATAAATTTTAATTTAATTTATTCGCCTTTCATGATCATAGACCATATGTTATTCCTACTTCTTTTTTGAGTACTCCCAAAATACTAAAAGCCTAAAAATACTACCCTATTTTGAACTGCTAGTTAATTGAAGCATACGAAAAGTAACGGTAATATTCTACCCAACAATTTTATTCAAATTTTACCCATTTATTTATCATAGTTCACCCTATGCGAGAGCTAACGATCGTTACGTTCAGTATTTGCGCAACTAGGCACCACCTGCCCTTCTGAATGCACCCCCTATACATATATGACACCCCCGCCATAAAGAACACACGCACACTAACACGCACACACACACTCACACACACATACACAAATAGTTCACGTGAATGACAGACAGACAGCAGCAGCAGCAGCAGAAAGTTAACTCATTCATCTGTCTGCCTTGACTGCCTACCTCTCGCTCTCTCTCACTCTCCTTCTCTCTCTGTCTCTGTCTCTGGGTCTTTATCAGCTTTGCGTGTGGCTCTGTCTGAATTGCACCTGGCCTGCAATTTGCATTTACCGTTTACACATGGGCCCTTAGCTTCGATTGGGTTTCCTTTTGTGATCCTGCCTGGCTCCCCTCTCTCTCTCTCTCTCTCTCTCTCTCTCTCTCTCTCTCACTCTCGCTGTCTATCTCTAATCCTAAGCAGCTGTCGCTAGCTGCCGCGTGCCTTTTGTCAGTTATTGTTGTTTGTGTTTCCCTTTTATTTTGATATTTCGTCGGGTCTCCTTTGGCTACGCTCGATAAGGCGAGGCGCGTGGCCAAACGAGTTTGCCGAACTGCACCTGAGCCTCCTCGACTTGGCCAGCTAACCCCGCCATAGCCCCTACTCCCGCCTAGCCTGATCTGGTTATGCTTCGTGCCAGCTGCTGCTGCTGCTGCCGCTGCTGGGCGCAATTTTCGGCTGGCAGGTGCACGAATTATTATTGATACAATGCCTCCTCCTCCAGCCGCTGCTCCGTCTCCCCCTCCTCCTCCTCCTTTCATCTGGTAATTAATATGCCACGGTCTCAGCCGCAACTTGAGTTTTATGCCATTTTTTGCACCTTTGCCTCCAAACTCTGAATTCCCTGGCAGACTCATTAGTGGTCAGTGGTCAATGTTCAGCTCGGCTCAGCTCTTCGGGCGTCGCTCAATTGGAGCGGCATATTTTCGGTCAGCTGTGGTCATGCTTCAGCTGTAATTCCTGGGGCAGGACCTCGACACGGACCCTGCGCGGCTCGAGCGTGTCCCGTCCGTGTGCTCAACTCTGCTTTGCTCTAATTGGGAGGCAGCTCTAAGCAATTAAATTAGGCCTATTTCTAGTTTCGAGGGTTGACTGACTAGCTGATGCCCTGTAGTTGCAGAGGAAATATTCTGGATTATTTACATTAAATTAGGGATTTTAATATTTATATTTAGATAACTCTGTTTCTTTTGTTCTCTCTATTTATCCCACGATATTTCTTTCTCTTTATCTATGTCTCTCTCTCAGTCTGTTCCTTTCGTGCACTCTCTCTCTTTAATAATTTATCCCCTTTTCCCCTCTCTCTATATATATACTCTATCCCATGATTGCTATCTCTCTCTCTGTCTCTCTCTTTCTCTCTCTCTTTCTCTAATTCTCTATCTGCAAATCTCTATCTTTTTGTCTTCTTCTCTCTCTCTCTCTGTCTCTCTGTATCTGTCTGACTCAGCGTTTGTCTATAATGTTTCTCTCTCTCTCCTTCCGCCTCTCTCTCACTCGCTTATTTTCTGTCTCTTTCTCTCAATCTCTTTTCATGCTTGTCTCATTCGCTTTATCTTGGTCCTGCTCTCTCTCTCTCTCTCTCTCTCTCTAATTTTATCATTTTATGTCCATATCTCAATCTCTCCCTCTCTCTCTCTCTCTACCTGTTACCATACATCCACCTTTAAGTCGTATAATCTAATTCTATAAGACTTTAATTATATAGTATTAAATTAACAACTCTCTCCCTCTCTTTCTCTCTGTCTTGCAGCCCTTGAATGAGGATAAATTCCTGTGCTTCAGCTGCAACAATTGGCTAATCAATTGGCACTCGCTGCAGGCGCTCAACAGCAACGATGCCGAGAGTCAGAGTCGCAGTCAGAGCCCCTCCGCCCACATGGGCAACAACAGCAGCAGCGCCGGCATCGTGCAGCAGCAGCAGCTGCCGCTGTCAAAGGCGCAGCCCGCGAAGCTGCGACCTGTGGCCCAGGTGCGTCCGCAGCCACAGCGACAGCCTCAGCCTGAGCCACAGCTACAGACCCAACCACAGCCCCAGTCCCAGCCTCAGCCTCAGCCACCGCCATCGAGTCGCCTGCCCGCCCTAAAAAACATCGAGAGAGAAAGATCGGCGAGGAGAATGCCGCCGGCTCTGAGCAGACGCCGATGCAGACGGACGAGCAAGCAGCCAAGGCGTCGATCCTTGCGTAGCTCATGCGACTCCTGCAAGTGGCGTTCGCTGCACAAGCGGAGCCTGGCCAAGGTGGCTCAGCTGCAGCGACAGCTGAGCATGCAGCAGCAGAAGCAGCTGGAGCTGGAGCTGGAACAGCAGCAACTCCAGCAGAGTCTAGTCAAGTCGCCCACCTACCAAAGATTGCCCAAGCCACGCGTCGATGGCAAAGTTGTGGCCATGTTTCGACGACTGGGCACCACGCTGAGCCAGGAGCAGACGGAGGCGCCGCAGCAGAAATCACCATCGCCACTGAATCACATCATGAGTCCAGTCAAGCGGCGGCCACGCTGGACACGTCAGCTGGACGAAGATGAGATCCTGCTGGAATTCGATAGAGCAATAGCGGAGGTGCTGCCCGTGGCCAAACGACGATTAAGCTACCAAACACAAGGCGAAACAGTGGAAGTGGAAACGGAAACGGAAGAGGAAAAGGAAGTGGAACAGGAGCTGGAGCAGGAGTTGGAGCTGGAGCTAGAGCTGGCTGTTAGCCAAGTAAACCACCAAACCGAACTGCAGCTGGGTCAGTTGCAGCTGCCACAGGGACTGAGCATCACATTGATCTAAAAAGAAAATCCAAAATCCACAAGAAAAACAAAAAACAAAAGAAAATTAGTCAAATTTTGCGAGCATAAAATTTAGTCTTAGTTAAACTTTAATTTATATAGTACCTCAACTAAATTTGTAATTGTTAGTCAATATACATAATTATATATATTAGCGAAGACCTAAGAATGTTAAGTTAATATATGCATATACATACAATTATTATTATTATTATTATTATAAAGAAGCGTAATGAAACCGTAGTTGAATTTGTTCACATTTGCCATGTTATAGCTACAAAAACAAAAAACATAACATATAAATAAAAAATAATTAGCACAACCACAATCAAAATATCAACCAAATGAAAGAGTACTTTAATTTACTTGAATTTGGCGCCGAAAAGCTACGCAACTGTTGCGCCGCTGTTATGCTGCTATGCGCGTTGCCAACCACTGTTACCAGAAAACAGCTGCCTATCGATATATCGTCAGTGTACGTTAATATATCGATTGCCTGTCATACCTTGCCTTGCCTTGCACTTTTTTGCTGCCCATATCTTTTCAGTCTTCTTTTCGTTTTTCTTGCGCATGGTTCGTTGCTGTTCGCGAGTCTTGGCATTTTTGCATTAAAACGCGCTCTCAGCGCTTGTAAACCAACAAAAAAAATTACAAATTGAAGTTTAAACTGTTCTGCAAAGTGCAGCGTGCTTGGTTGGTAATTAATTATTATTATTTATTGTGTTACGTGCTCAACTACATTTAAGTGCCGCAAAGTCTTTAAGTATTTCGAAAAGAAAAAGAAGTTGCTAAAAGTGAGTTGACATTGAAGTGCGTGTGTGCATGTGTATGTGTATGTGGTGTGTCTGTGCGAGTGTGCGAAATTCTTTTGTGTCATATTCTTATTTAAATACGCGCAAAAATTATAATTGCAAAACGAAGGTGGCAATACAACAACAATAACAACAATAGCAACGGCAACAGCAGCAACTCAAGCGGCAACGCGTGCTTATTGCTTTTTCATTATTTGTTGCATCGCATAAAAATCAATAAGTAACAAAAAAAAGCTGGTAAATTGTGCTCATTGTTGTTGTTGTTGTTGTTACTGTCGCGGCAGGAGTTTGTCGCCGTTGCCGTCGTCTAACGTTTCCGTCAACAATCGAAGAGTTCGCCTTGAAGCTGACTCGCTCGTTCGTCCGCCGCTCGTTCCGCGCTCCTCTCTCACACTTCCTCTCGCTTGCTCACTCGTGTTTTATATTCGCTATATCGTGTTATCTTGTTTTTTTTTTCGCCGTGTTTATTTTGGTAACGCGCGCAAGCCAACAAATAAAAACCTAATTGTAACGCTTGTCTTGTTTATCTCTTTTATCGCCTGGCCACAGAAGCAGAGCTTTTACCTAGCTGCATTTCGAAATAACAACAACAACAACTACGGCAAGAGAACAGCTGAAAGCTAATAGCTGAAAGGGTAAGCATAATATGAATAACTTGACAGAGAATAATATATGCATGACAAAATGGCGGCTGTCAGTTCGATAATCGAAAGTGTATTGTGTATGTTCTCTATTGCTATCTCTCTTACACGCACAATCGAATTGTATAACGGTTCAATGCACCAGGCGGCATTTGAATTTGCAGGCATTGCTATTGCTATTGCGTTTGTTTTTACTGTTGTTGTTGTCTCCTTTTGCATCTGTCGCTTTGCTACATTTCCTTCCAGCTGCTGCGTCAGCTGCACGTGTACCGTTATACGGGTTTGTGACTCAAATAACTGCCTTAGTGTTGTTGTTGTTATTGGGCGTTTGTTTTTGTTTTTTCGTTAATTCGCCTTATTCGGCACAGTCCGCAATTTGTTTGTCTCAAATTTGCCGTAATTAAAAATCAAATTGATTTTTCCGTTCGCAAGCATACACGCGAGAATCAACAACAACAACAACAGAAGACAATCAAATTGTCAGTTAGCAACAACAACAACGATTGCTGCAACAATGAACAAAAAACAATTTTCGTATTAAAGAGGCAGAAAGCAAAAAAAAAAACTCAGTCAAGGCATTGGCAGCTCATTGTTATTGTTGTTGTTGTTGCTGTTCGCTTGCCACACGTTTATGCCGCGTATTGTTGTTGTTGTTGTTACTGTGTCGTGTGTTGCAACAATGAGCATGGCTAATTTTTGTTATAACAAAAGTTAAGTACTCGACTCTTAAAGCTTTGCCGTTGTTAACGAAACGGTTTTTCGTTGTTAACAGCAACAACAACCACGACAATGACAACAACCAACTGAAGAAGAAACGGACCAGCAACAACAACAACAACAACCAAAGCTGTTTTTATTTTTTTTATTTTCTTTCGTGCTTAGTTTTGCCTTTGCGTGGCGCTTAGGCATTACCCAACACTATTTCGACTAACAACCAATAAGAAATGATATTGCATTAGATTGTGTTTAACTCATTCTTTTGTTTTGTTTTCCCCCTCTCTTGCTTGCCACTTTCTGAATTGCCCCTTGGCCAAATTGGTCAATTTCTAAGCCTCTCAACTTGTTAAGATTAGCTCGCATTAACTTGAATCACTTTATATATTATTTGTATAGAGTGAAACCACACGAAAGCAGTTAAGGAATACGAATATTCTATAAATATAAATATGAAAGTTTTTAGCTTATAGATTATATGTAAATTATTAGTTTATTTTATAATAATATAATAATAAAAAAAATAAGTAAATAAAAAAGTATACTTCCCATACCGGGAATCGAACCCGGGCCTTCTGGGTGAAAGCCAGATATCCTAGCCACTAGACCATATGGGACGCGATGTTCCCCATAAGAATTTGAATACTTGCTAGCAATGTGAGAGCATGCCGAAAATATACAGTAGAGCATCAGCATATATTCCTTATACATATATATAAATGTTTATATATTTATAGTTTCGTCCACTAAATAAACTATAAATATATTTATAGCTGTCTTATACTTTTAAAGAAAATGCTTTTCATTTCAAGAAAAATATAAAATGGAATAAAATCACTTTCTATTCGGTTTTAGTCAGTTGCTCTATTTAAACTCAAATATTTAGTGGGCGTTAAAATACGTATTTGATTAAATGGAAAAATCTTTTCTAACTGCCTCAAGCCACAATCCCATATTGTCTAGTGGTTAGGATATCCGGCTCTCACCCGGAAGGCCCGGGTTCAATTCCCGGTATGGGAAAAAGATATAAAGTACAAGTACATTTTTTTTTTACATTTATTTTGACATTAATTGCGTTGCACTCTTAATTTATTGTTAATTTTTATATAAGGTTCCCTTTGATTAATGCGCCATTAATCAGCTTCTTTTTTTATATTTTTGAAAAGCTGAAAATCTGTAAACAGCTTCCACTTAATTTTTGACCTCGTAATGGAGCCAATTTAATTGAAGTGGTTTTCTTATGAATATCAAAGCTGAAAATTTGATCCGGCTCAACGAACTCTGCACACGGATGGAGCCCAACTGGCTGCAACTCAATTTTCAGCTGGAAAAACAGCCATAAAACGACTAATTCATCAAAAGTGTGGCAAGCAGCGGGCCATTGTTGTAGACGTTGCTGTTGTTGTTGTTGTTGCTATTACTGCTGCTGCTGCTATGTGTTGGTCCGCCTACTTTTTGTTGCCTGCCACTTTCTTAGCAATTGAAACTTTGTTGTGTTTTGAGCTTTGGCTTTTTTATTTAGTTTTTTTTTTTCGTATGCCATCATCAGCTCTGCTCAGACATTAGAAGCGCGTGTGAGGCGATATGCGATTGAGCAATCGGTAGAAGAAGAGGCAGCAAAGACAGCAGCAGCAGCAGCAGAAAAAAGGCACAGCATAAAAAATTAACATTTTTATAGTTTTTTTTCTGTTTTGTAGCCAGCAGCTCGCTCAAAGAAAGCCAAGCCCCGAGAATCAAGACAAGAGTAACAAATAAAATAACAAAAAGTAAAAAAAAAGAGAGATTGTTTTTTTTTCTTCTTCTGCTCTTCTGTTAAACGTCAAACGTTACGCCAACGCTAAGACAGACGGAGCTTCGTTTGTTTTTAATGTTAAACCAGTTGAGCTGAGCTTCAGCCAGAACAAAAGAGCAACAAAAGCAAAGCAAAGCAGCTGCTCTTGCTGTTGCTGCTGCCATCGCCCTCGCTCTGCCTAGCTACAGCTGCAAAGCTACGCTAGCTGCATATTAAAGCTTTTTGCCTGTCGTCAATCGAATGTTTATTTAATGCTGTCTAAAGTTTTGTTTGTTTTGCTTTTGCTCTGTGCTTCGTCTGCTGTCCTTAAGATGATGTAGACTCTGCTCTAATCCGTTTGAAGTGGCGGCAGCTCGTTTCATTCCGTTTGCCAGTTGTTTATGTAGCGTTGGACTCTAATCATTTTCATATATTATGCACTAAGCGCTTAATTTCGAAGAGCAACATTTAAGTGCTTAATTTCCCGTAGGGGACTCCAATCATTTTTATGTCTCATGATCAATGTGCTTAATTTCGAAAAGTACCATTTATACGTTCCGTTTCTAGCCGAGGACTCCAATCATTTTCATGTCTCATGAACAATGCGCTTAATTACGAACAGTGCTCTACTTATACAGCATGCATTAGTCGCCGGACTCGAATTATTTTCAGATATCTCAAATCAAGCGCCTAATACCGAACAGTGGCAAAGTGTAGCAAGCAGCAGCAGCAGCAGGAGCTGCGTTTCATTGCCATTGCTCGAAAGCCGGACTCCAATCATTTTCATGTATCATGAGCGCGGCGCTTAATTAGAAACAGTGCAATTTGTATGGCAAGCAGTGACAGCAGCGTTTCTTTTCCAATGCGTTGCATTTGGATCGAGCGAAGCTCTGCTCCAATCATTTTCATGTACCACGGTCGTTGCGCTTAATTACCGGCCATGCAATTTGAGTATGCAAACAGTGTTTCATTTTCACTTGTACTCTCAGGCGTTAATTACACAGCCGTGTGTGTTTTGTTTCCGCTATTTACTTAACACGCACTTGATATTTACAAGCAAGCAGTGGGCATTTCGTTGCCACTGCATTTCCATTGCAAACAATGCGAATTTCGCTGTTTAAATTTTTGCTGCGTATCTTAAGGCTTAATTATTAGCTAAATACCTTTAAGCGCCTTTCAACTTAATCAAACGTTGTAGCTGCAGCTGCTATTGTGACTTCTGAAGCGTGTGACCGGAGGTGAAATTTCATTTTCGATTATTTCGGCTAGCAGCCAAAAGGAAAAAAAAGCAACCGCAAACAACGCCGTCAAACTGTCTAAAACTGGCGATAAACGCGCGCAGATACTTTGAGCGTAGTTTGGCCGCGTTTGCAATCCGAATTCGCTTTAAATGGACAACTGGGAGTGGGTCACACAGCTGCAGACTGTGCAGCAGCAGCACCAGCAGCAGCTGATGGCAGAGACCAACGTAGCGATTATAGGGATGCGGATGGATACCCACAGACACCACAGACTCAGCTCAGCACAGCACAGAGACTCCCAGACCGGTTGGCGCGATCATTCGCTCGTTGGTTCGTTCATTCGTTGGCTCGATTCGAACGCTTTGCGGCATTTTTTGATTCTTTGCTTAAAGCGTAAATATTTCAATTTATTTATTGGTCATGCGTCTCTTGGTCGATACCACTTTCTACCCGCTAGTCTGGCAGATGTATCTACATGTGTCGTGTCTTGACCAGCCCCGGATTTCAACAACACCAAGCACACACACACACGCACACACATAGAATCTGTGTCAACGGCCTTTGACTTGACTGGAGCGGCCCTTCTATATAGTTATAGAGCCCAAGATAGTGGGCGTGACGCCAACGTCTTCTCATATGCGCATTTTTCACAAAACATGAAAATGAAATGAGTGAAAACGTTTTGCACTTTTCATGTCTGCTGTCTACTGTCTCCATATCTCTCTCTCTCTCTCTCTCGCGCGCTTTCTGTCTTTGTCTGCGCAAACAAAAGCCAAAGAGGTGTGTACGACAATTTCAACTGCAGGCCATGCATGACCCGCGTGTATTATACGAACGCGAGATGGTGTTGGGGCAGATGGGTGGGGAGGACTAGGCGTAGGTTAGTTGTTGTCTGTCTAAATGGCTAAAGAGAAAACTATGGCAACGGGCAGCTCAATAACCAATACAGCCATAAAAATAAATCACGTCAAGCTGTATTTCAAGAAAGTTCTAAACTAAGAGATACCCTGTAAACTTGCAAAAAAAAAAGTATTAGATAAATGTGCGTTTAAAGCTTTACATACTTTTTGAGCAAATCTTCCAAAGAAACCCTATTAATTGAAATAATTATGATATAGATGTATATATAAATAATATAATAAACTTCTTGTTAATCTTAGGCTTACTCTTTCATTTAACCAATTCTCCTCAAATTTTCTACAAAATACCCTCTTAATTGTGCATGCGTGCGTAGGGTATAATAAAATGTTGCGACAAGGCAATGAAACTTACACGTTTTCTACACGCTGCACCTCACGACTTAGTCAAGCCAAGTCAATTGGGACTCCAAGTTGGAGTCGTCAGACACAGAACACAACAGAAACGAAGAGTTAAAAGAAGAAGAAGAAGCGGTAGAGAAAAACGACAGTGCGTGAGTTTTTTATAACGATTTGTCTGTAGAGAAGTTGGCATGCTAATTGGGTTGTATATGCCATGGCGTCTACTCTCTGTGTGAGTGTGTGTGTATGTGTGAGTGAGTGTTAAACGAATGGATCACTTAAAACACTACACTATGACCATAATAGGGTTCATTGAAGTTCACTTTCGTCCGGGGCAACGATTGGACTTTAGAGGTCAGCATTTGATAGTTGTTCGTTAAGAGATAATGGTTAAAAAATAAAAGAAGAACATATTTATGGGACCAGGCGAAGCTAGTGACATGATAAAGATTGCTTTATTGGCTAGAGCCGAGGGCTATAACCTCTATGACAGAGCCACAGAGTGAGGGAGAGAAGGAGAGAGATGTATTCCAATGATTTATAAATGAACAATTTATTAAATGGGTTTTCTGAACTTGAGACATATAAAAATCAAATTTTGTAAACAAAGGAAAACAAATAATAATAATTGGCACTTCCCATTTCTGGAATTGAACCCAGCTCAGATTAAGCCTTGCTGAATTTGTATAGAAATATGGATGGAAAAGTCATCCTACATTTTTAATATAAACTATAAATAACCAAGCTTAAATTATAAGATATTTGATTGCTATATAAATAACTATAATTTTCTCATTTTCAACAGTTTCTTGAACAAATGTAGTCACTTTTATAAGCATCATCATCATTATCATTATCATTATTATATGAAGTTTAGCTTCGAGTGAAATCCAAAGTAAATATGATGATTGCCGACATTGTAACTGCTGTATTTGATGGTTTATCGAATGGTTTAACCATTTTGGGCAACGTAATTTTTAATGTTTGCCCATTGATGATGATGCCTGCCCATCGCCGCCACCGCCGCCGCCTACTTCGCATCAGCCTCCTCCAGGCATAGCTTTTTTCCTATTTTTTATTAATTACCAAAAACGAGTTTGGTTTTATTTTTGATGTCAGCTCGTGTAAGATAAATTGAATGAAGCGCTGCTTCGGGGTCTGCACTTGAAGCGCACATAAAAATTGTTGCTTGTCAGCGATGAAGCTACAGCAGCAGCAACAACAACAACAACAACCGTTGCAACTGTGCTAATGCAGTGAAAATCTTGTAAACTTCATTTAATTTACTGACTTTGCCTGATGAATCAATCATTGCGTCTGCTTAGCTTTGGCTATTCAAATGAACCGGTTGTAGCAACCGAGCCACAGACCAACATCGCCCCATCTCTCCCAGTTGGCGTCTAATGAGCGAGGCACTTGTCTACCCGCAGCTAAATAAATATAAGAAACTTCAACTCTGCCAACACTTTCATGACGGGGCAGTCAGCCTGCCTGTCTGTCTGCCGGACGGACAGACAGACTGAGAGACGGTGCGACAGGCCGTCCATCTGCATCTGTTCATAAGGTAGGGTCGCTCTCTTCAGTTTTCTCCACGCTTCATGTTATTGTCTGAGAAAGTCTGTCTACGGTTTTATGCATATAAGTTATATGGCGCTTACACGTGTCTCACCTTACAGATTACAGCTTACAGGCAATTACAGATGGAATATATTAATTGGCATGTAAATATGATTTGTGGCATTTAATTAGGCGCAACAGTTACAGAGATTTCCTTAAGGCTATCATTCAATTAACCTTGGATGAGCTTTTTTATAATACCAAGATGGTATGAATGAAGATCGGGGTCAATTATTGCCCAGTAACCCAATTGCTGGACTTTCCAGTTCTTGTAAGGTTTCTTCTTCCTCTTCTGCTTCCACAAAACGGGTTCGCTTTCCGAGAAACGCTTTGCCATATGTATGGAACCCATAAAACAAAAATCCCTCTTAACAATTTACCAAAAAAAAAAAAAAAAAAAGAACAAAGAGTGTTTGATGATGTCACCCAAAAGTTTGTTGGACTTGAAAGAACTGCTAGAATTGCAGTTTGAGAATGAATTTGATATTACTCATATATCTGTATATACAGATATATATATATATATATATATCATTTGTGGTGGTCAATGTGTCTGTATGGCATTGCAACTCGAGTGCATTCATATTTCAAGGGTCTCCACGCGCTCCCCGTTACATGGGCAAACCTTGTTAGAGCGTCTCACTTCACTTAAATATATCATAACTGTTTAATTAGCTAATGTAATTAGCTAAAATAGTTGGCAATTAAGCAAATGAAATGAGCTCGAAACTCGTTTCGTGTCTGGTCAGTTTTTTGTTGTTGTTATTTTATACCTAAGAACTGAATTCGATTTGATTCCATTTCCGACTTGGACTCAGTTGCTGTGAAGGTCTTCAATGAGTCGTAGATCAAGTTGAGGCGAGGCGAGGCGAGGCGAATCGATTTCAGTCTAGTCTCATCTCCTCTGCTGCTGCTGAGTCAGTTTAGTCCAAAACTAATCATAATTTATATAATATTCGCTTTGTTCTTTTTTGGCAATTCGTAAAGTGCCGAAACTTTGGGGCTCTCCCCTTTCACACAGTCCCGCTGTGGTTTCAATTCCATTTGCAAAACATTTTCGTATGTGTTTGTTTCTTTTGCATGTTTGCCAAAACTTTTATCATTGTGTCAGGTCCAATGTCGCGAGCAACGAACACACAAAAGAGTTGAGAGGGAGAGAGAAACATAAAGTTTGTGTTCGTTTTTTTATTGCGTTTATCGCACATTTTGTTCAAGGTGAGGCGCGTGTTGCGCCGAGACAATGGAAATGAAACAGTTACAGCGCATTGCAAATTGCAATTAGCTTAAGCGTTTTTAATAAGCTGATTTTATGTGTTAACCAACACTGCAAATATATGTTAAAACTCTAATGAAGACTCGTTAACCAACATCATAAACCGCATGCAAGAGTTAAATCAAAATAATATGTAAGCAAATAATTAAAAATTTTAGATAAATATTAAAAGAAAATAAATAAAAATATTGAAAAATTTGATAATTTTGGTTTACCCACATAACCAACACTGTTAAATTAGTATTTATGCTTGCTAAATTATAGTTGAACTCTGAGACAGAAATCTATATTGAAGCCATGAAACCATAACTTTAACAGTGTTAGCCAATTGCAATTATCTCAAGCTTACTTTGGTCTACTGTGTTAACCAACACTGTAATGCAATATGCAGCCTCTGTGTTACAGAGGAATACTGACATTAATAAGCCATAAGCCGTTGACAATGAAACACTCTTGGCCAATTACAATCCCAATTATGCATTTTCCATAACTTGAATTTGCGTGTTAGCCAACACTGCAACTGAGTGCGACACTTGCCATTTGTCCGGCACTTGCCATCGTTATGAAAATGATTAAATAATTACCTTTGACTATTTTATATTAGCTGTCTCGCTCGCTCGCTCTTCATCTCTATCTCTTGTGTTTTTTTCTCTTCTTTGTGCGGCTTGCAATTACTTTTCAATTACTCATTTATTGCCACCAGCAGCTTCATCAACGTGGCTCGTTTTATGCTCTGTCTTTATGGAGTTTTAGCTTTTGTCTTTGCTTTTTGCTTTTGGCTCTTGCTTTTGTTTTTATGACTACTGCATTCAATTAAATTAATTGCTTTGGAAATTGAGTTCGTTTTCCTCTTGTTGCCGGCTGTCAGCCAAACTTGTTGAGCACTGAAATTGATCAGCGAGCAGCCCGACTCGGACGGGCGCCGCTCAACTTTCATTTTGTTTATGGGCTTAATTTGAACTATTTATAATAATTACCACGGCAAACCAACAAACAGACAAACAGCCAACAAACAAAAAAAAAAAAAACTGAACTTTAAAGCGCCAGCTTTACGAAAAAACAGCTAACTTTATAACTCTTCATTCATTATGCTCGTCCTGAAAGTAAAAAGAGTATATTTGTTTACATATTCATAGTTATAGAAAGAATCCTAATATAGACAACAGTTGTCTAAGCTCAGCCTCTTAAAATTACTTAAGTAAATCTTGTTCAAGTATTGATATTTAGAGATTTTCTTTGTCTATTTCAAGATGTTCCATAAAATATTTATTTTTATAAAAATTTATATATCTGGAGCATTCCATATTCTATTGATCTATTATTCAAAACTTGAGCTTAAGGAACTGCCAACTCTGTATACTATCAGCTTAGCTGTTACTTTCTTTCATTTCCTATTCATAGTATAGGTAGTATAAAATTCCATAGAAAACTTTACAACAAATTTAAACACACTTTCACAAGTTTTACACGCAATCCAAGTGATACAACTTTTACTATTGATTTTTATTTTAAATATATTTGACTTTTTTCACTGTAACAGAGTATTATACAGTCGGATACTTTCAAATCCCACGACTTTACCTATTTATTTCTGCAGTATTTTGTAATTTTTTTTACTGTTGCGCGTCCGAGCGCGAACAGAAAGTTCAAGACACGCGAGTCAGAGATTGAGGCTGAGGCTGAGGCTGAGGCTAAGGCGCAGTCAAACTGACCAAACGAAGAAACATCTACTACAACAGCAACAATAAACATAACAACGTTGTTTTCGCCTGATCAGCTGAACAGGCAGAGGCGCCCCACGAGTCAAGCTAGTTAACTTACCTGAACAGATTTGCGAAATGCGAGTGAAATGGCCGAAACACTGAAGCGAATGAAGGTGAGGCGTTTACAACGTTGATGAGCTACACGAGGATAGTTTAATTGAATGATTTATGTACATGAATTTCATAGAAATAAATATTTAAATAGCTAATAGTAAAACTTTATAGCAAAGAATTATTTATATTAATTTATTTATGGAAGCAATTCAGTATAAGATAATATTTTGATCAGGGGGATCATTGTAATGATGATAATGAATAAAGAATACAATGGCGATGAAAATGACAATAATCACGTTGTGCCAGAAAATCAATGATAATAATGCTGAGAATGATTAAAGTTCAATATTGATAATGATAATGCTAATGCTTATTTAAACACAATTTAAAACTAATATAAATTAAATAATGGAAATGATTATGATAATGATAGTGTAAATTAATTAAAATAAATTTGTAAATTAGTTAATAACAATTTATATTAGTCAATAATAATAAAATATATAATTAATATTTCTAAATTTAATAAAGATTACAAAATTATGAATTGATGATAAGAATAAGTACAAAGAAAATCATCATGATATTAAAAAGAACGATAATTATTGATTAAACATAAAAATAATGATAATGGCAATGAAAATGATAATGAAATTAAAAAGAATAATCATATGGATTATGGAAAGATTATAAAAAATAAAAAATCCTGACTGATCTATCTAAGTCACTCTTAAGAAATGAGAATCATTTGAATAAATAAAATATTAATCTTTTACGATTAATGATATATTTGAAATGGACACTCTTCCGTTATCTAGTAGAGTTATCTAGATCTCAAAGCATAGACATAAGTTAACTCTAACTAATTTACATAACCGAAGAGGGCGGTGCTCTAATCTAGTTAAGCAAATAAATAAAACCTCCACTGGAAATCTGGTAAAACAAAAAAGAAAACATTCACAAAAATCATGTTGCGATGATTTATAGTGTTTTGGGCTTTGGGTTCAGCTATCTCACGGCTATTATAAGGCAACCGTGCTGGAGAGCTTTTTACTTCATTGTGTGTGGTTATCCACACACAACACTTGTTCTTTAGTGCCTCTTGCCGCAGACAGTGATATCGGATTACCAGAGACTAACTATATACACAGCTCGATCACTTCTTTGGAGTCGACTGTCAGCGTCGTTGTTTTCATGGATCCGAAAGAGTTTCTTTTTCATTGTGGTCTGTGTCTAATTGGGAAATTATGTTGCTACCAGTATCTAGATTGAAATGAGTTGATACTTAACCCCGCGGCCAGAGTACGTGCTACAAATTGTGCAACACGATTTAATGGGCCTGCTGTGAACCCTTCAACAGAGTCGGTCGCCTGGATTGAGCCTAACTAGACTTTCGCCACCAAAAAATCAACTGCAACAAAAATCAGCTAACTGCCTTTGATTTATGCAGTGGCATGCATAAAGTTTATGTTGCACATGAACAATTTGTCTAGCCGAGAGCCAGAGTTATATATATGTATATATACATAATTTGAGGTTAGATTAGCGAGCCTTGCGGTTTGTTGTCCAGTTTTGCGCTTTAATAACTTCATTGTCAATGCAACGAACGGGTGCACAGAGGCAGCTGCAAACGCCACAGCGATTGCAACTGCAACGGCAGCCACCATAACAGGCCAAACATGTGTGCAGGCCAGGACCTGTCAAATGAAACCACTACAAATATACCCTGCAATGAGTAAATTTATCATATTCTTAATTAAATATTTAGTTTATAGACGGAATATTATTTTATTAAATAAATATTTTGATAATTTAGAAAATATATGGAATGAAATTTGAGATATGTTTATTATATTATGTATATATTTTATTAAAAATAATTACATAGCTCAATTAAAAATTTTAAATTTAGAAAAAAAAAATGTATATTTGTCTTCCATAAATTGAGCAAAGAAGAAAAAATTAAATATTCTATTCCTAAATGATTGTTTCAATATGATAAACAAATTTAAAGTTACCAAATTTGTTAGATTATTACGATACAACTAATATACCATATATGTATGTAGCTACAGGGTATATACAACCCAATGCAATTGAAACAGTACCTGACTAACTCTTATAGTCCATTTTCCAACACACAAAGAATACACCTTATCAACAATATATTATGCAGGGTATTACCAACAAAATGTGAATGTAACAAACAAAAGCAATAAAAAACACCAACAATGAGTGCAACAGCGCCTGACTTCTTTTCTAAACGCTTATTGTGCATGCTCAGCCTGCGGCCGGATTGGACCTGATCTAGATGCGGATACGGCAAATGGCAAGAGCAAGAGCCAGAGTAATAGAAAGAGCAGCAGCAGCAGCAGCGGTGGCAACATTAGCGACGACTCCGACTGAACACAGATGCCACCAACAGTGGCATCCACACGGTAGTCACTAGCGATGATATCGTGATCGTGAGCGATTTATGAACAGGCAGACCAAACAGCATAGGCGAGGCAAGTGGGGCGAGCTTAGAGTGGAGCACAGCGTCAAAAGGAGCGCTGAAGGAGGAGACGAGAGGAATTGGTACCGAGGGGCAATTTCACAAATCAGAAACGCAATAAAAAATGTCTTCATTGAGATCATCATCCGATCGACTGTCCGTCCGACTGGCTGATCTTTAGCTACAGGTTTTTATGATCGCATTACTTGGCTGTGCGATTGATGGTGGGTAGTTTTTATGTGACCGACAGATCGGGCTACAAAGCTGACTTTGCCATATTTAGTGGCTTGGCTTATTTTTCTCTCATTTTTTTTTAGTATTTATGGGTGCATGACTCGATGACGGCGTCATCATTACACCCGCACAAGCCTTGATTAGATTAGATCAGAGCCGAGACAAGAAAAGTTCAACTGAATGAGAGGAAGTACTTCAACTTCAATCAGCTTCACAATTACTTATCAAGCTCGACTAAAACTAAATTTCTATAATTAATCATTGAGTAATTTCCTTAGTGGATTGATCTTGGCATTAGTCAAGCGATTGCTGGAACAGTCACAGTTGATTTAAGAGAGCTTCCACAAAGAAGAAAGAGAGAGAGAAAGAGATGGAAGAAAGCTTTGACTTGCAGCAGCTTTAGGACCCGCATTATTGTGTATAATTGAATACGATTCGCTCAGCTCTCTGTAAAGCCCTTAATCAGGGCGTGTCAGCTTTGAAAGCTTTTTAATTTCAAATCCGTGTAATGCCAATTGACATTACTGCATGACCGCAGCATAATACGGACCCAACCCACAAAAGAACGTTTACAAGCAACAAGAGTGCAATAGTTGTATATGCTCGACTAGAAAATACTCTTTAAAGTTTGTTTAACAGCTGTTAACAGGATATTAAATCTTAGATCTTAGAAAAGAAAATAACAAAAGATAACCAAACAAGTTTAACCTAACCAAGTCTGTAAACATATGTGAGTATATCATTTCTTATCATATATCATATATGTATATACAGAATTTGACTCCCAACCAGGAATATAGCCAAGGGCTCTTTGACAATGATCTATTGTAACAAAAAGTTAATAAATTGTCATCGAATTAAATTTTCTTGCTTTCAATACCCTATACACATCTTTATTACTCCAGCTTCTGTCTAGTCGTACACATGCAGAACATTATACCCTTCCATAGAATTTATAAATGGGCATAAAAACCACACAAAATTTACATAGACATAAAATTTCGAAATTTTACATTGAATTGATTTAATTTATGTGCCGCAATGAACTCAACTGAACCGACCGAATGCTGTTGATTAGATACAGTGCAACCGCCTCCCGCCCAGCTGCCTCGCCACGCCTCCTGCTGCGGCTGTTAGATATTTGGCTATTATTACAAACGTTTCAAACAGAAAACGAAAATGTGTCGAATCAATTGCTCGATGAATCAGCGTTTGTTGTAAGTTTTATCAATATGAGCAGCAACAAAGGGAGCGAGAAGAAGAAGAAGAGATATAGAGAAATTTGTTATCCATTTGTCTATGGTATATCACGAAACAAAAATAGATAGATTCCCACGCCCACGTCTCTATTTCTAGGTCTACTCTCGATTGTATTGTGCGCTAGTAATACTATTATTATTATTGTTGTTGTTGTTGTTATTGTAATTATTATTATTACACTTTCATGGCATTGCATTGTTTGTCAGCTTCTGCTTCTTCTTCCCTGCCCTGGCCCCACAGATTGTGCAATTTGGCTCGTTTCCACTTTTGCCAGCCTTTGTATTTTGTGTGTGTGTTGCTTCCCATTTTTTGTTTTTCTCATTTTCATTTCAATTTTCCCTTTCTTATCTTTCGCTCTCAATTGCGGGCCATCAGCCACGCCCCCCTCCATGGGTGCAATTTGCCTACGCTGTGTGGCATTAATTTTTGGCTGCTCTCTTTTCTAATTGTTGCCACTTACCTTTGTTCCAATTCCGCTCATTCCACTTCTTGCTGTTGATGGCGATGTTCTAGTTTTTGTATCTGAATGGCGCTCGACTGATTTTGACTGATTTTACCCTGCAAACATCAACTTTAACGGGTATATATTTTTGTCTAAGCTGTGAGATCTCTTAGAATACTTCTGCCTAACATTGCTTACGCTTACTGCGTATCTGTTAGTCGAGCACACTCTTGTCTAACGCTCGCTGCTCGTCTTAGTTAAGTATATTTGTATGTGTGTTCATATAGTGTATGTGTGTGTGTATATATTTATATTTTTAGCTTTTTATAAATTTTCATTTTTCCGCAACACTAAAAATAAACACAACACACACACACACATACAGGCATACTCGCAAACTCACACGCCTACATTTTGTTGTGTATTTAAACTGTAAAATTTATAAACTTTGCAAATTTTGCACATACATATTTTTCACTGAGCGAATATCATCACCACCTGCTGTGAGGCACAGTGGCACAGTGGGGCAAAGCTCATAAATTAAATAATATATAAACATGCAATATGTATATATAACTATATATTATTTATCTAAACATTTTTATTTATAATTAGTAATTATTCATTTATAATTTTTTTATATAGTGTATGTTACTATATTACTATTTCAATTAATCAAAATGTAATGCATTTTAAAATGCTTTCTTACATTCTCACAAGTAAATAAAATTTTCCCATAGTCTTTCATTTGCATATATTACGCACCACTGTGCGCCGGCGTCAACGACTCACCGAGCGGTTGCTGCTCTCCGCTTGCCTTCCTCTTAATCTCTCGCCCCTCCATCGCCAATCGTAGCTCGCGCTGCGAGTGCTAAAATTAAATTTATTCAAATTTGTTGCCTTAACATTTGGTTGCGCTCTGCCGCTTTAATGCCTCTCAAAGCAAGCGGTTCAGATAAACTTGGGCAATCAAATTACAAACATACACACACACACACATTTACACATACCTACATATGCATTTATTGAAATGAATTTCTGATCGATAAATATTGATTCCCAAAACAGAGCAGACAAAGCTGTGACACGTTAGTAAGCTATTAATGCTTAGAGCAAATTTCCGCCGAATTCTATGAATCACAGTTGATATCGCTGCAGAAATCGGGGGTAAACCAGTAAAAAAAAAAAAAAAAGCAACAACAATATCAAAAACAATCTGATCTCCAGGCGTCATGAAGCTTTTGTGATGACATGCGCAGGCAGCTGCTGATAAGCATGTTACACACTCACACACACACACACTCATGCTTGATAGTGTGATAAAACACTGCAAATTTTGCAAGAATTCGCGTAATAGCTTCCGGTTCGCTCTCTCTATACACTCTCGAGTCATCTCTCACTCACCCGCTCTATCTCTCTCGTTCTATCGAAACATATGGCAACGTCGCACCGCACCGTTGCTGGCTGCTTTTAGTTCTAAACGATTCATTGCCGCGTACGTGCGTGTTTTTTAGACGCAGCTTTGATTCTATTCATTTCGATTTGTAATTTGTTGTTGTGTCTTTAGTGTTTGTTTGCCCACTTTGATTCGATATTTGCTTATAATAATGTTTGTGCAACCATCAACAACAATAACTATCAAAACGACAACGACAACGACAACGACCACAATAGCGAGGATTGCAACAAACGTTTTTGCTGGCTAATGCATAAGTGTGAGTTGTGTGCTTAGTACTTCCAATGCCCCCCTCTCTGTCGCTCACTCGCGCCCTCTTTGTCTCTCTGCCTCTTTGTGAGTATGCGTCTCAGCTGTTGCTGTGTTCCTGTTGCTTGCGTGACTCTTTTCTTAGGCGCCCCTTTCAAAAGCCTAACTACAGTGAATATTTCTAATGAGGCATAGTTTAACTTAGTCAGTGCCTTTTGTTTAATTATTGTATTATTAACTAAATTGTGTAATTGTTTGATATATATTATTAAGAAATTGAAAATTATATGCAATTTAAGCAAATTGTATTTGAACACTTATATGCAATTGTAATTGCTTATGTTTACTATAGCGTGATTTTACCGTACATATATCTGAGTGTAAATGCGCAACGTTTTCTTATCGCCCGTTTTGCTTTACGTCGTACGGCCTATCAGTTTTCTATAAGTGTGTGTGTGAGTGTATGCGTGCTTGTTTGTATTGATATTGCATTTGCACAAGAAGTAGGTTATGGCAAAATGAGCAACAACAACATTAACAGCAATAAGAAGAAGAGCGAGGAGAAGTAGTAGAAGAAAATCAATCAGCAAAGTGGCTCAGCACGCAGTGCCAGTGCATGTAATTAACACGCAACCAACTGTTGTTGTCTGCAGTTGCTGTGCTCCTCCAGCTACTCCTGCTCTTTCTAACTGTTAACATTTTGTGTCGTGTCTTGTGTGTATTGATATAATGCCTATTGAGGGGTGGTGTAGAAAAAATGTAAAGATAAGAGACGATTGGAATATGAAGATCAGCAAAGTTTTCGAGCGACTCTCGCCATGTCTTCTATATCAGTGCAGCGACACAATTACGCTATAATTGAGTGCGTACGAGCAATAGCAACTCTATGTAAACAAACATGTTGCAGCAATTCCCCCCGAATGGAAAGTGTGAATTCAAAAGAGACAATCAAACACCACTCGCTCCCCCTCTCTCTCTCTCTTTGTCTGTCTGTCTGCCCGTCTGCACTCTCTCTTTGTGCGTCTATGCGTTATTTATCGATTGAATCTGTGCTGTTGCTGATGGCGTTGGTGATGTAATTTGCATAAGCAACAAATACAACTACAACTACATCATCCAACAACTCTGCATGCCGACCGCAGCCTCTGAGCAGCTGGCAGACCACAGACTACATAATTTTTGGAGCGAATTTCAGGTTTGATGCCCACCATAGCGTAGGCAGCGCAAACGCACTGAATATATGTATGTTCTTCAAATACCCTAACTAATCAGAGTCCTTGCAGCTATGAAATGGTTTAGAGTAATATTACAGATATAGAATATATGTATTGCTAATGCAAATTATTAAAATAATTAACGAATATGAAATCAAAATCATTATAAGGTTCTTTTCTATATCATTATATCAATTAATTAGTTTGATTGCCGCAACTCTTTGAATTTGCCGGCTAAGCGGACAAAATCAACAAAATAATAAACAATCGAAATGCCTTAAGCCGTGTTGGCTTGTTCCATACAAATAAAATTATAGCAAGTGGCGATTGATGAGTTTAGTCGAAACGATTTGTCGATTTGAGTCAGCAGCGGCCGCTGTGAAATCGAAATCCAACTCATCAGCAGCGGCAGACGTCAGCGTTGCCTCAGTCTCTGCCTCACCTGCTCCGCCATCTCCTGTTATGCTCCACCCACCCGCCGACAGACGAGACGACTCGACTCGAGTCGAGTGTGTCATGTGGCTGGTCTGGTCTGGCCTGGCTAAACATACAGCCGAGAGAGTCGCCGACGTCGTCGTCGTCATCGTCAGTTGCTGCTTTTAGACAATGCTACAAGTTCCTACACCTACGACCTAGAATTTGCCGAATATGTCAACAGGTATATAGAGACAGCCAGTATATATTTATGTACATACAATAAATTATTATATATAGATTGTACGTCAAACGCTACTCTATGCCTATATATATTTTATATATACATACATATACATATATTCAGATATATGTTTATATAAACATTGATATGTTTTAGCAATTGAGAAATTCACGTATTGCAACCAATTTTAGTTTCTTGGTTTATTTTATATGAAAGGCTAGGGCGTGGCACTCGATGACCTTGAACAACATTTACATACATACATAAGTATCAAAATCAATATTAATATAAATACTTAGGTTCAATTCGTTCGCTTAGCCATTTCGAATGAGATTTGGAAACAATAAAACTATAATACGCACTATAATATTTCTTTCTATTTTTAGAAATACTCCTTCGATTATCTTTATTTTTGACAATTTTTATTAGATGAACCAACAAAATTCTACTATGTCTATGAATTCTTTGTTTTCACCTCAGCTCGTTCCGATTGCCGTTAGGTAGTGATGAAAAAATAATTTTAAATAATTCATAATTATATTTTCATCCGTACTTGTGAGTATTTAAGAAAATTGTTTAACATTTGGAGCACTCAATTATTTAAAGTCCTGTAATGTATATCGAATGCATAATGAATATTATATTATATAAGCATGTTTTCTTTGGTGTTGCCTCAAAAGCTAGTTTCAGCTCCATTTCGTTTAGCCCGTTCTTCATTGTCTAACATGGTTCGCTTTTGAACCTACGACCTCTGGTTGTTTATAAGTGCGGCGCTCTTTGGCCTGCGCCATGGTCGAAAGCTGTCGCCCAGCTGTCGAAAGTGATGCTCTTTCATTCCAGTTGGGGTGGGCTCAATCACAACATGCGCAGTACGCTGCTCTTTGGCTGATATGGGCCAAGTTTGGCAAGCCGGGCAAGTTGGTTCCATGGTGTAATGGTTAGCACTCTGGACTCTGAATCCAGCGATCCGAGTTCAAATCTCGGTGGAACCTGGCTTTATACAAAGTCGCTTTATTTTTTTTAATTTTAAAATAAAGTATATCGATAAAAAAATATATATATACGTAAATAAAAATTGTAATGGTAAAGAACAATTTTTTATGAATGATTCAAAGTTTATTCTTTGATAAGCGTATTTAATATTGTGCAATTGCGGATGATAATTATATTTGTAATTTAACTGGAACTGAGATTGAATATGGAGTGTAAATAATTATAAATAGATAAAAGGCTGCATATAGTCACATTTAACAAGAAAAATGTTATGAATTGTAAATAATAAGAAATAAAACAAGTCAGAATTATTCACAAATATTTTCCACATAAAGTTGTCTAAAAGAGTTATTAAATGGAAACAAAATTTTTACAAAGTATTTAAATACATATAATGTATAATTAAAATTTTCATTAATACACGAATTGTGGAAAATAAAATATATTCTAATTAATGAATATCACAATTTTATATAAATTAAATTTATAAATTTATCTTGTGTGATAAGTCAGGTGCTCTTAAATAAAAATAGATATAGATAGCTGTACATATATTTATTTATTTATGAATGTACATATGTGTATGTCATTTGGATTTTAGTTAAGCAAATGCGTGGAATTTATTAAATTCAATAAATTTTATAGCTACGCACACGCAGCTAAAACCGTAGCCATAAATTAGAACGAATAAGTTGAGCAAAAATAAATGCCAACTAAATTACTTAAGAGCAAAGCAAACACGCACATACACAAACACACATACAGAGAGAGAGAGAGACTCCGCTAAGCAACCCACACAAATGCTGCCAAAAAGCTTGGCCCAGTCAATAACAGCAACAACTCGAGTCAAGTGTCGGTCAGTCACATAATGTTTGTCATTTAGCTTGGGGGCAGCCAATTTGTAGCGCACTTTCATTGGCAACATGTGGCAACGCCAGACACAACAACAATTGACACAGATTAGCAGCAACAGCGGCAGCAGCGACAAAGTTAGCTGCATTGGCGTTGTAATTTTTATTAGATAAAAGCAAAAGAGAAAAAATTGTGTCAAGGGGGCTGTCTGACAACCAACAGTAGTAGTTGTAGCAACAGCAACAGCAACAACAACAGCGACGACAATACAAATTAAATAAAATTAGCGTCTATTTTGCACGAAAATGTGTGTGAAAACAATTGGAGGAGATGGAAGATGGGCGCCATAAGCCAAATGCGAGCAGCAAAGCCATAGGCAAAGCCTAGCGAAAAAAATTTACACACGAGTCTAGCGACCGCGACGAAGGCAGCGCCGCGCCGCGCACGCTGACATTGCCGGCTGAACGCCCTACACATGCGCGCTGCTGTTGCTATTGCTGCTCTATCTTCGTCTCTCTCTCCTTCTTGCCTCTGGCGCTCTCCTGCTCGAGAGCTTGGTGTATTTGTGCATGTGTGTGTGGGCGCATAATGAGAATGAGGTTTTCGTACGACATTGAACTCGAAATGTGGGACTGAAGAATAACGAGTAAAACAAAAATATGGAAACAAGAAAACGAAATTAAAGCAAATATCGTGTTGGCTTTGCTTTACCACTATGTACGTTTAGTTGTTGCTTTTTTTTTTTTATTTATTTCTTTTCATTCTTTTCTTTCGGATTATTGCTTGTGCTAGGTGGCAGCCCTTTCGGTAGTAGGCATTGCCTTGTTTTTCAATAGTAATAACACAAGCAGTAAAAAACTAAAAAAGTAGAAAACAAGTTTATTTTTGCCAAATGCTGCCTGTTTAACGGTATATTGATTGCATTATATTACTTAATTTTCCTCTGCACCCTTCATACTAATTTTAGACATATTATTTTGTTTTGTTTTTACAGTTGCGCTTAAGAAGTTACTGGAATAAGGAGCGACTGTATTGCAATTGAATTGAGCAACAAATTAATTGTTGATCAACAAAGATAGGCGCGCACGTACTCAGACACTTATACACATTCACACACACACATCAAACAATATGGTGGACTATTACCAAGTATTGGATATTGCACGCACTGCCACTGACGGTGAAGTGAAAAAAGCGTGAGTATTGGAAACAGCCTGGAAGGGAAAGAGAGGATGTAGCGCTCTCTCAATTGTTAAGCTGCACTTGAGTCAGCTCTGATCTCTTTGACATTGAGTTTACGACGAATGGCACGCTCACAGTGGAATACATTCTGGAATGTCGTTAACTCTAGCCAAAGAGCTCTAGATTAAGAGAGCGCAACATGACATGCTCTGGCTCTGTTTTGATTAATGCATTGTGTTAATTTGTTTTCGCTCTAATTAATTTCTCCATCATCTACAGCTATCGAAAATTGGCACTCAAATGGCATCCAGATAAGAATCCGGACAATTTGGAAGAGGCAAACAAACGTTTTCGTGAGCTCTCCGAGGCGTACGAAGTCTTATCGGATGGTAAGTCAACCACTTACACAGTGCTGCCCATAAGTTCTATTCCCGTTTCGAAGTGTTGTAGCAGAGTTGTAGGGCCACATTTGAATCAATTGGTTATCCTTGTTGTTGTTATTATTGTTGTCGATGTATTTAGCCCGTAAGCGACGTATCTACGATGCTCGGTCCACGCTGCACAAAGCGTCAGCAGCGAGCAGCAACAGCAGCAGCAGTTATTCCCGTTATCGCAGCGGCACCGGTGCATCCTCGACGAGTGGTCGCAGCTACGACTACGACCATTATTATCCCAGCTACGGCAGCGGGTCAGCCGGCAGTAGGCGTGGCAATCGTTATCAGGCATTCACCTTCCGCAACTTGTTCGAGGGCACGCCGTTTCACAAACTGTTTGGTAAAAAGATTGAAAAAAGAGTGCAAGCGCATGTTTTTTGGTTGTTTTTGCTTTGTTTTGTGGCTATGCCATTGTTATGTCGCTTTATCTGTTTTCGTTTTTACTTGTTACGTACCCAACTAGGCGTGTTTACAAGAAGTGTAAATAGCTTGGTATGAGACGAAATGCAGAAATGGACTTCAAAGATTATGTCAATACCTAGTATTGAATATAGATACTACTAGTCGATAGTTTTTTACTCCAGGAGTACGGAGGCTTTAAGTCAATAAAGATGTAGAGCGGATCGGGTAAAGTTGATCAGATTAGTTTATGTTCAACTTGAGTATCGATAATTATCGATTAACTGGGCTGAATTTAAAAAGGTTAGGGAAAGACTTTTTCAATGATAACCTGAAACCTATGGAAATAAAATGGAATATAAACATTATTTGATATTTTATAGATAATACCAATATCACTTTCAATGCCTATCTAGATGAATAAACATGTCAATTTACTTTTGGAGATCAGTCCCAAGATATGACTGTTGAATGGTTATTATTTCAAACAATGGGCAGTAATTACTGGTTACAAGGTATTTCCTAGTCGGTCACTGCTCCGATTAGCGCACAATTTGTTTTTACCTATTTGCTAAACTGACGAACAACCTTGAAGCGCACGAAGTTAACTTTTTTCTTTGACTTTTCGTTACGTTTTTCAAATTTTTTGTTTGTTATGTTTTTGGTTTTTGCAAATGCGCGCAAACTACAAACTACAGCCAAACGACATGCAAACCAACATCATCATCATTATCATTGCCGTCATTAGTATCAGCATCTTCATTAGCATTAGCATCGGCATCAGCATTGAGCGCAGCTAGTTCATCAAGTGCAATTGTTTAGGCCTTGTCTAATGCTCCGCCCGCGTGTTTCTTTCTACTAAAAAAATAAAATAAAAGAAAATCAAGAAAAGAGAAAAGAAATTGGAAATATACTGAAAGAGAATCTGATTAACCCATTGTGCTTGCATTTACAGAGAAGAAACGCCGCATTTACGATGAGTACGGCAAGGATGGATTAGGGGACCGGGCACAGAGCCGTTCGCATGCTCGTCATCATTATAATACACACGACTTTGATGACTTTGACATCATGGGCGGCTTTCCATTCGTGTTCCGACCACCCGAGGAGGTCTTCCGAGAGTTCTTCGGCGTCAATTCGCCCTTTGCCGACTTCTTTAGAGGTAAGCGGAAATAATCACAAATATAAATCGAGTATATATATATATAATATTTTATACTCTATTTCAGTTGCGGATGGCAATGGCTACTCGCAGTCCAATGGCGCCACTAGCAGCAGTCGACGTCACGGCGGACACGGTGCCCACAGCAGCCTTAATGGCGGCGGCGGCGGTGCAGCTCGCCATCATCACCATCACCAGCATAAGATGGCGAGTCCTTTCGGTGCGCCCATGCTCAACTATTCAATGATGGACTTCTTCATGCCAACCGGCGGCTTCACCTCCTTCTCTGCCAGCAACAGTGTCGCCACCGGCGGCGGTCTCCACAGCAACGGAGCGGTCAAGCGCACCTCCACCTCAACGGTATTTGTCAATGGCAAAAAGCTGATGACCAAACGGTAAGATATTCGACAAGATATTGATTATACAATATATACTTAATTAGATACATGACAAATATAATTTCTTCAATAATTGAAATAATGTTCTCCGTTTTCCCCTTGCAGCGTCGTCGAAAATGGCAAGGAAACTGTCTTTTCATATGAGAACGATGTCCTTAAATCAAAGACTGTGAATGGAGTATCCCAAAAGCTCTCTTCAATAGCGAATTAAACAATTTATAACAAAATGGGCAACAATTACACACTCACACACCCACACACTGATAACAAATTATTTAACATAAACAACAACTGCGAAAGAGAAAGGAGAAGCATTCAAGCTGGATTCAATACGAAGGAGTTTAGCATTGGCGCGAACCTAACAGCAAACAACATAAAAAAAATAACAAACAAAAAGTCATAAGTTTAAAACAAAAAGCAAGCAACACGAAGATAAAGGATTTGGAGGAGATAAGAGAGAAGAGGAAAGAGAAGAATATAATGATGAGCGCTTTCTTAATGCTTCGTTGAATAAACAAAAATAGATTTAAAGAAATTGTTCTACATTAGAATTTAGTTATGTTTTAATGAAACCGTTTGATTTGAAGAATGAAGCAACAGCAACGACAAGCAAGCAACAACACCAATAGCAGCAGCGGCAGAAGCAACTAATAACAACAACAAAGGGCCAGCAACATCAAGAAGGGCAACAACAGCAACAACTATATAATGGCAATTTATTTAAATTACTTGTAGGGCTTTTATTTTAAAGAAATATTTTGCAAGCAAATTTTAATCGAAATTCTAAACGATATTTGCAATGAGAATATACAAGCAAAATTTATGTTGTCAAACAAAAAGTTTAGAACGAACGAGGCCTGAAAAATGAAAATACATTATGTTTATAATGAACTAAACACAAAAAAATAATGTGCCCCAGCAGCAAAAGCAAGCAAAATAAAACAATTGAAATGCTAAAAGAGAGGAGAGAACGCTTTAAAGCTATTTTAGTTAGGTTTTATTTTTTTTTTTAGTTTTGGGCGGGTTCAGTTGGATGGATGCTGTGTTATCTGTTTAATATGTAGCTATAAACTACCGTTAGTCAATTAAGTTGCCACAATACTTACAACAACAACAACAACATCAACTATCAGCAGCAACAGCAAAATGACCAATAAAATGCGTTTGCGTTGCATTTTTGTACATTATACAACAACAAATCCATAAAATAAATCTTAAAAAAATATATACATATATATATTCATAGTTATAATATTAAATTAATGCAAACAAACAAAAAATAAGAGAATGATAAAAAAATGCAAAACAAAACATACATTTCTGACATTGAATGTTTATATTTAATAATTATTTAAACTTTTCTTTCATAGTCTATAGTCGTTTTTTAAATGCTTAAGCTTAAGATTACTCTCACATAACCTAAAATGAGAACAAAAATTATTATTATATAAACAACGTATTGAACAGAATGAGACACAAAAACAAACAAAACGCAAATGAACTAATCATAATCGCACACAATTTAATAATGTGTTTTTAGTAGATCATTCTCAGCTAAAACAAAAATAAATTGGAAAAAAGTAAACAAAACAATACAAATATAAAAACAAATGCGATACGTGAAACTTGAAATGTGTTTTTATTGTAATTAAAATTGGTTTGAATTTGGAGAATTTCGCGCAATACAGTTGCTGGCGTTGCCACCTGTTAACCTTCTGCATCAACTATTTGCTCGATAGCTGCCAGCTGGCGATCACGATAACCTGTTGCTTTGTCGATTGTCTTGTAGAATGCAACACTGCACCCTTGCAGAATTGCTGATAATTATTATTATTTTTTTATTAAGTTTGTTTTTATAATTTGAACAGTAGTACAAAACATTGCATGGACTTTAAATGGCAGCATACCCGCGTGATGATCAAATGAAATGGTACCACGGCCGCTTAACACGCGAGGCCGCTGACGATTTGCTAAAACAAGGTGCGTACCAGAAAAAAAGACATGTCTATGTGTATGTAGAAGACTCGCCCCAATAGTAAGAAAATTCAATCTTGTTTATTTTATTAATTGTCACAGGTTGCGAGGATGGCACATTTCTGGTGCGGGAGAGTAGCACAGCAGCTGGCGATTTTGTATTGAGTCTGCTCTATCAGGTAAATGACGCACAACAACAGAGCTAAGCTAATATAGGTTTCGCGACTAACAAATACCCTATATGCAAGTCCCTTGCTAAGTACTATATATCAAACATTGATCTAAAATGTATTTAGCCATATTGCTGTATTAAAAAAAGCTTATATTAATTGCTGACGGCTAGACATAAACATTCATACGTAAAAATTTGTCAATATAGCCACTAGTTCTATGTACTGGGTATGACAACAGGTTGTCTTTATGCATGTGAATAATTTATTACACATTTGTTGCAGGGCGAGGTCTGTCACTATCAAATCCGACGTCATGGCGAAGACGCCTTCTTCTCTATCGATGACAAGGGACAAACTAAGATATTGCATGGCTTGGAGACTTTGGTGAAATACTATCAGCAGGAGCCAAATGGACTGATTACGAAGCTGGCGCAACCACTCATTGGCGATCCACCGCCACCTAATACTCGAAGCCAGGGCGTGACAAATCTGCTGCACCGTGCCACCAGCAAGAATGAGAGCAAGGTGGTCATTGAACTACTGAAGTGCGGCAATCGCAACTTCGATGCAAAGAACAAGGATGGCCAGACGGCGTTGCATCTGGCTGCCATCAACTGCAATGAGGGCATACTGAAGTTGCTACTGGATGCGGGCGTCCAAGTGAATAGCTCCGATTCGTTCGGCTGGCAGCCTCTGCATGTAAGTATGGCATTATAATCCCAATACGCCACTAAACTATTGTCTACTCTTGCAGTATGCTTGTCGCAAAAAGGATGCCAGCTTCATACGTACCTTGATTGCCGCAAATGCGAACGTGCAGTGCCGCAACATTGAGAACGGCCATGTGCCGTTACATGAGGCTGCCAAGTATGGCAATCTGGAAGCGGTGCAGGAGCTGCTGGCCGCACATGCTCCACTGCTGCCACGGACCAGCGCTGGCGAGTTTCCTTTCGATTTGGCCAAGGAGGCGGAACAGACGGCAGTCGAGCAATTTCTGCTTAATTACAAGCTGCCGCCAGCTAACACGAGTCGCGAGCTGTGGTATCATGGCACCTTGAAGCGCGACGAGGCAGTGGCCATACTCAAGAACTATGCCCAACAGCATGCGCGTGAGAAGCAGGCTGCCACTGATCAGCCGCTGGACACTTCCGGCTATTTTCTGGTGCGTTACTCTGAATCGCCGGCAGCATCGGGCTATGTCTTAACGTTGCTCGGCGATCAGGTGGTCAAAAACTTTCTCATCTCACAAGCGGATCTCTATCAGAACGGCAACAAGCTGACCTCGAACGGGGTAAGCAATTAGATTTACTATTTAATTAGAATTATCTAATGAATTCTCCATTTGTTTGGCAGTCAAAATACATGTACATAGATGATGGCCCCTATTGGCCCAGCTTGGAGCACTTGGTGGCGCATTATATGCGTTTCTCTTACGGCCTGCCCGTGAGCCTAAAATATCCTGTGCCACCGCAGCCCAAGCCGGAGCTGCCATCGTTTGCTACCATACCACGTCCCAAACACAAGTTACGTGAAAATCCACCAATCAGTCCCCTTCCTAGCAGCTCCAGCAAGCTCCCGCCTGCCTTGACCATAACAAAGAAGAAGCAGAAAGAGAACAGCAGCTCCATGTTCAATACGCTGCGCATCGTAAGCCCTAAGAAGAGTCTCTTCGACATGAACAGTCTGCGCAAGAGCAAAACGAAGAACAAGCGCAGCGATTCGGAGAGCAGCGTCAGCCTGGTGGCTGCAGCCGAGGAACTGCAGGCGGCAGTCCCCATGCTAAAGAATCTCTCCTTCTCAACGGATTTCAGCAATTTCAATGTGGATGCGGGCGATGTGTACAATGTGCCGCGGAACAATACGCCAATCGATCTGCCACCCATTGCCAACAAGACTGAGGACGAGGTGGAGTACTACACCAAGAGCGATGTGGCCATTGAGAGGGAACGTCTCGCTGAACTAACATCCAATGGCTATTTGCCTACCACAGATGTGCACATGCTATTGGACCAGGAGGTCAAACAATTGGATGGCAAACATATGTTACGCTTGGACTCCATGATATCCACTGGCTCCACGGAGAGTGAAATGGCCAGCTATCTGCAGCGCAAGTGCAGCGGAGCCGCAGCTGGAACAATTGGATTAAGCAGTGCGGAACTGGAGGCAGCCAAGCAACGGTTCCTTATAAACCGTGACCAGCTGGAGCTAGAGAGTGAGATCGGTGCTGGCGAATTTGGTTCCGTCTACAAGGGTTGGCTACGACAAGCGAATGGCCATCGTCTGGAGGTGGCAATCAAGACACTGCGCGACGAGGAGCAACAGGCGATCAACAAGCAAGAGTTTCTGCGCGAAGCGTCTGTGATGATGCGACTGGCGCACAAGTGCATTGTGCGTCTAATTGGCATCTCGAAGGGCGAGATGCTGATGATGGTGCAAGAACTGGCACCACTGGGCTCCATGCTGCAGTACATTCTGGATCACAGTACCGAAGTCAAGGTTAACTACGAGCTGAAGCTGTGGGCCTCGCAAATAGCCTGCGGTAAGTGTGTTCCATTTGCTCTCTTTCTCTGTTTACTTATTTCGCATGATTGATTATACTCTTCTAATCTTCCAGGCATGCATTATCTGGAGACGCAGCATTTTGTGCATCGCGATTTGGCCGCCAGGAACATATTGCTGACCTCCAGACAGCAGGCCAAGATCAGCGACTTTGGCATGTCGCGTTCCTTGAGTGCGGGCAGCGATGAATATCATTTCACTCAAGGGGGACGCTGGCCGATCCGCTGGTATGCGCCAGAGAGCTTCAACAATGGCATTTTCTCGCATGCGAGCGATGTTTGGTCCTTTGGTGTCACATTGTGGGAGATGTTTGCTTTGGGCGCACCGCCCTACGGGGACATATCCAATGTGGATGCCATCAAGCTGGTGGACAGCGGACAGCGCTTGCCACAGCCAAAAATCTGTCCGGCGTACATCTATGCGGTAATGCAAAGCTGCTGGAACTATCATCCCAGAGAGCGGCCCACCTTCGCCTATCTAAAGGAGTTCTTCAATCGTGGTCCCGAGTATCAGAATCTTCCAGAGCTGGTCCAATCGGTGCATATCTAGACATCAGCTTTACTCTATATATAATTTCCTTCAAACTGTGCAATTTCTTTTACACCTACTACATGTATTCATCTCTCTAACGTATTATTTTACTCTTCTGCTCGCTTCTTTCCAAACATATCCTGACCGATATACTAAGAGCAGCCTCTATATACATACATGCATCTGTATAACTACTTGTACCATATATAACATATATGTATATTTTTAAATGTATTTTACATATTTGTAAACAATTTGTGTCAAATAGCGAACAAGTGCCTTACATTATATTATAACAATTATCCATTATGCAAATGATTTTTATACATAAATAAGACTTATTGGATTTCGGTTCTTAGCAGCGTCTTCTTCCACAACAGTCCCTTTACATGACCTAATTTAACAGCAAGCTGTAAAGAAACTGTTAAGTAATTCCTTGAATACCCCTTTACATGCTCTAATTTAACAGAAATCTGTACAGAAAGCATTTTGTAAAGCCGGCTGAAAATATGCAATAGTTTTATATTTGTTTCATATAACACATTTATTACAAATCATTCAATACAAAATATATTATATTATATATGTACCTTAAAAGCTACATAAATGAAGCTTATTAAGCTCATCATGTAGATAAAGCAACATTGTAAATTGATTGGATATTGAATATTCGTTCAATTACTTCAGCTATATTAGTTGACGGCCCGAAAGTAATTGCCGTTCTCTTTAAATACATTTGATTTAGAGCATTTATTGCAAATTGATATAAAATGTGTTGAATATTTATAGAAGTTGTTAATGTGCTTACGTGCTATGTTAGTTCAGGTATTTAGATCAGTTATAGATCATAATGTGTATATAAAGCAAAGTTGCAACTATATAATAAAAAGGCCAAAAACAAAGGCATCAAATGTATGGGATTAGCAGATCAAATATCAAATCGAGCCGTTCATCGCCTGCTGCACATTCGAGGTGGAGACCAACTTGAGGGCGTCCATGATGCCGTTCAGGTTCTGCTCATTGTATGCCTGGCCCTGGAGCGGAGTAACCACCGGGACCAGCTGTTCGCTTTGCGGCAACTGAAGAGAGATTTTAGTCATCAGACCCTGCAGGAGAAGGAGAACAATGCCTTAGAAACTTGGAAAGTATTGAAGCAATTGCAGATAATGTCTTACAGCTTCCACTTCGACATTTAGCTTGAGCTTCATGCCACTCTCATTGCCCTTCAGCTCGAGCTCCTTCTCGACAGTAAACTTCGGTGTCTTGCCAATGACCCAATCCCATGAGCTAAAGTTGGCACGCAACTCGTTGATGCCGGGGAACCATTTCTCTGTGGGATTGATCAGCTGAAAGCCACGCTGGTTCATTGTCTGCGTGCTGCCGCCATCCTCCAGGGACGTTGCTGCGGTCCGCAAATACTCATAGCCCACGGCCGAGAGCAGCTGCTGCACATTCACGTTCCGATTCACATCGGCCAGATTGCGTATGGGCGATGGCACCGATGCCGTGGCGCGGCTAATATAATTGACCTTCTCCTTAACCAGCGACTCGCTCAGATGCAACTTGTTGGCCGTGGCCAAAATGGTGCAATGATGATAAGCATTGGGACGACCCAATTTTGCAGCCGTGCCCGAAATCTGAAAAATAATAAAAAATAATTTTGATGACTGCAAATTAATTTCGAATAGATAAGCCTCAAAATTAGTAAAATTGATAGTACGTTGGCAGGCGTAGATTGAACGCCCTTGCAGATTGAGTTTGATAGATTGTTGCTATAGCAACTATAATATATATGATATAAAATATAGTATATATATGAAGTCTATGTAGTCTGTCAATCATACAAAAACAATATACACTTATACAAATATGCAATTTTGGGTCGACTCTGCCTACAAAGGTAATCTAAAGAGCTTCAGCTTATCCTCTTTTAGATAAACTCAAATATAATGCGGAATTTTTAAATTAATATAATAAAAAATAAATATCTAAAATAATTTCTTGTCTTCGTAGAAAAGACAAAGCACAGACCTAAGTTACATACATAATTGAAAAGAAAGAAAGAATTCGATATAGTATATGTATGTATATATGAATTTGGCTACGACTGTCCATACGAAAACGGAGCATACATATGAATATATACATATGTGTGTATATTTGACTTTCTGCAGCAAGGGTAAAGAAGAGCGAAAAAATGCTGAACTTTTCATATTGTATGGAAAATTTGCGAAATATTTTCGTTATCTTCGCCGCGATCAAGCTATTCAAAGCTATTCTAAGCCGGGTTGAACTGCGGGCCAGGACTGGCCAGATGTTTGTTTGTCAATTGAGCTGATAAGAGTGTGAGCTGCGTAGATTTGGCCACATGTCTAACCTTTTTGTTGGCGATAACAATATCATCGCGATCGTTGATCTCCGCCTTGATGGCCCACTCGCGGAACAGCGAGCGCGTCACAATGTTCAGATTGTATTTGCGATCGTAGCGCTCGCGGGGCGTAAAAAACGTGCAGTTGAGGTTACCCGGATCATGGTAGACCGCGCCGCCGCCGCTGTTGCGACGTGCGAGCGTAATGCCGCGTTCCATTAGCCTGGAGACGTTCGCCTCGGTGAAGGGATTCTGATGACGGCCAATGACGACGCATGGCTGATTGGCCCACAGCAGCAAGACATGATGATGGCTAAAGTCAAAGTTCCTATAGAGCCAATCCTCGAGAGCTAGATTCGTGTAAATGTCATTCGATTGGGAGATGAAAACAGATTTCTTGATATCAGCATCGGCCACAGCTGCGACCCTTTTGCCAGTCGACGACGATGTTTTTGTTGCAGTCGTTGGTGTTGGTGTTGTTGTTGTTGTAGTAGTAGTAGATGTAGTAGATGCAGTTGTATTGTTATCTGAGGCGAGCCGCGTGATTTCGGTTGACGTTGCGCCCAGGCGCTGCAGCAAGCGCAGCTGGCTCGAATTACGACGCAGTAATATGCTCATTTTAAATATGTAATTTAACAATCAGCCACAAAACGGGAACAGCTGTTACTTTTCTTCTCTTTTCCTTTGCTGTGCTCGTCTTTTATTATTTTTATTGCACAACTCGATGCAGCGCTGTGTTATTGTTGTTGCCGTCGCTCTTCTTACAAGGAAGCTTATGGGCTCTGTTGCTATGCCGCTCTCACTCGCTCTTGCTCTCTGTCTCTTTTGCAATCAGACAACGGCAATGCACTTGCTTACTATTTGCGTTCGCTGTTACAACAACAAGGTCACCGTCAGTCGCTAATTGATATGTTGTTATTGTAGCTGTTTTTTTTTTTCGCTGTTTTAACTGCCGCTGTTCTGCTTCTTCTTTTTGTTAGGTTAAATTGAATTTTAAAGTCTATATGTTGTCTATGGCTAGGTGTGTGCGTATTAATTATTATCTGTAGCGTTTCTATTTTAGCTTATTTTTTCTTTGTTGCTTTTTTTTTGTCGCTCAGCACGCTGTTTTTTCGAATTCCTTCTTTTGGTTTATTGCTTTTTATTATATATATATTTTTTTCTTGATTTTGGCCGTTTGTTATTTTGAACTTTAGAGCGCGCTGGCTGGGACCTGGGTATCTGCTGCCACAGAGCTAGCGGAGATGAGGTATTCGTGCAGGGCGGGCGTCTGGTGAAGCCACTTCCAGGTTTGATGCAATCCGCAGACACGCTTACGAAGACCCAAACAGTCCTTGTTGTTGCACCAGTTCACTTGCATACTACGCTTTACACCCATCCAAGAATGAACGGTCTAAACAGTCGACAGGAATTTAGGCCAACCTCTGGCCAATCAATGAACACGCACTTCTGCTACGCAATAAGCCCAACAATATACAAAAGTTATAGCAAATCGGTGGATACCGCCTTGAAAATTGAAAAAATTTTCCACTCGAATGTTTGTACTATGCGGGGGATGAAGCGAACGAACGCGGTGTAACACAAAACAAACACTGACACAAAGACTGTTCAGGCAACGGTAAATGTTGTACGCAGCAGTCACGTCTGATTCTCATTGGCGCAAGATAAGCACTGACAAACCTATTGGAATGGCAATTTCGAGCACCAGGCACAACAGCTGTCTAGCTAACAGATATGCTCCACACTTAACAGAAAGCTTTTCACAATGGTCTTGTAACATTGTACAATTTAAATATCAATACTAACGTTGAATTTGGCAACACATTTGGAAATTCTTGTAATTTAATTAACTTTACCAAAATTTATACAAAACATATGATGGCTAGGTTTGCTTGTGAATGTCAAAACAGCTGTCAAGCATACAAGCAATACATTACGATGTGTTTACAAGGCTTTACTATTACAATTTATTTTAAGCAGCGCTTCGAGAACCATTTCAGTTGGGTATTCCGCCATTGTTGATGTACTCTGCCTCCAAGGGATCGATCGGCTTGCGGGCGAAGCGCGCAGGCAATTCCCAATCCTCAATTGCTGGTCCTCCAGAAGTCTGTAGGATTTTTAATGAAATATTAGGAACCAAATCTAGAACTCTCTATGCATATCGTGCATCGCCTTATGTAGTTAATGGGCTACATAGTTAACCTTTTTGGCTCCGGAATCCTTTGAACTTGCCTGTTGACTTGCCGCTGGTTTGTTGGTCAAAGCTGAACCTCCCTTCCGAAATTGGATGAGAGGCACACGTTTTGTCAGCTGGACTATATTTAAACGCACCATTTTTAAAATACAATTATTTAAAATCGGTTTTGTTTAATAGACAGTAATATGCCGAGCGAGAGTTACGTCAAAACAGCTGACTGTAAATCCTAAAGCAAAGTTGCCACACCGTTTTATAGTAGAACCATTCACACCGAGCGATAACAAGCGAACGAAACATTGCCACTCACAGGTCTGCAGCGCAGAAAAACAAATTTTTGTTTGTTATTTGATAATTGTGGAAAAAGTTGTGAGAAAATTATCTTCAAGCTGGCCAGCGCAATGAACGTCGCAGCCGGCGGCACCAGCGCAGCTGCAGGCAGCGCCTCAAACAACAATGCACTGCCCATGGCTCAGCTAGCCGATGGGTGGTTAGAGCTAGAATCAGATCCGGGTCTCTTTACGCTGCTCTTAGAAGATTTTGGCTGTAAGTAAATTCAATTGACAGGCTCAGTATACTATATATACTTATTGCAGGTCACGACGTACAAGTCGAAGAGGTATATGACTTACAAAAGCCTATAGAAAGTCCATACGGCTTCATTTTTCTTTTTCGCTGGATCGAAGAGCGTCGCGCACGCCGAAAAATTGTAGAGACAACAGCCGAGATATTTGTCAAGGATGAGGAAGCCATCTCAAGCATCTTCTTTGCCCAGCAGGTGGTGCCCAATAGTTGTGCTACCCATGCTTTGCTCTCTGTGCTGCTCAACTGCAACGAAAACAATCTGCAGCTGGGCGAAACGTTGAGTCGCCTCAAGGCTCACACTAAGGGCATGAGCCCGGAGAACAAGGGTTTGGCCATTGGCAATACACCAGAATTGGCATGCGCCCACAACTCGCATGCCATGCCCCAAGCGCGTCGTCGTCTGGAACGTACAGGTGCTGGTGTGGCCAGTTGTCGATTTACAGGGGAAGCATTTCATTTTGTTAGCTTTGTGCCCATCAATGGGCAGCTGTTCGAGCTGGATGGTCTGAAGCCGTATCCAATGAATCATGGCTGCTGGGAGGAGCATGAGGATTGGACAGACAAGTTCCGTCGCGTAATGGCTGACCGTTTGGGCATCGCGACTGGTGAGCAAGACATTCGCTTTAATCTGATGGCCGTTGTGCCCGATCGTCGCATCGCCATCACCCATAAGCTAAAGATGTTACGCACCAATCAAGCCATTGTGTCGGGCACGCTGCAGAAGCTGCTCAAAGCGGATGAGCAGGGCGACGATCAGCAGCGTCCGGATACGCCCAATACGCTGCTAGAGCCGAGTGCCTTTACAGCACGCGACCTGCAATCACTGCTCAAGAACCTTGATACGGAAATCGCGATCAATGAGCAGCATTTAGCTGATGAGAACGATCGGCGGCAAATGTTCAAAGTGGACGCCAGTCGTCGCACCCACAACTATGACAAATTCATCTGCACTTTTCTCTCCATGCTGGCACACCAGGGCGTGCTCGGCGAGCTAGTCAGCCAGCATTTGCTGCCCACCAAGAAGATAAGTGGACAGAGCGCCGCGAATCGACTCAGCAAACAGAGCAGCGCCGCCACAGCTAATACGGCAAATAGCGCTGCGAATGCCACAGCAGGAAAATCCCAGCCGCAACAACAGCAGCAACAGCAACAACAGCAGCCACAATCGCAAGCGGCGAAGAATGGAAAGTCACCTGGAAAGACACCGGGTCGTAGACGAAAGGGTCGAAATAAGTGCAGAAAGCGCAAGTGATTCGCATTAGGATAAACTAATCTAAACTATATATATATGTTATATATAAATTTTATATATTCACTAAAAATTGTCTAAACTAGAACTTTTATATATTTAGTGAAATCTTTCATGGTTCCATTAAAATTCTTCCACGAGGAAGATGTCCTAGTTGTGAAGTAAGGCAGAATAGCATATTACTTCTAATGCAGCTATCAAAATTTTTATCGACTTATTACTATTTAATTTGCGTCACTAGAAATGTAACTAATGTTAGTAAGTTGATAAATAAAATCTCAACTTCTTTCTTCGACTCAATTGTTTTCTTTTTTTTCTTCGGTTGTAATAAATAATTAAATAAATTGCCAATAATGACATGTTCATCAAAATTAAAAACATATCTTTAAGAAGTTGTATATGACTATACACCTAATTTATTTAATTAGCTAAAATTGGTTATTATTTACATCTAAATTTCCGATTGCTGTATTTTTGGTTTCTGTTTTATTTGATCTTTTTTTCTTTTTTAATAATAAAAAAACATTTTTTGTTCATGTATTTAAATGTTTCAAGTACGAAAATGTACGAGTGTGTGTATGTGTGACATATGTGTATGTATATATATATATTTCTATATATCTATATGGTAATTATATAACAGAAAAAAGAACCATTTCCATATGCTTCGGCGCAAACTTAAATTATGTAAATATTTGTTGTTCAACAAAACAAAAACAATGCACTCTAGCTATAGATATATATTTAATAATATATATATAATGTATAGTTTTTTATGTTTTCATGTGTATTATGTTTTTATAAACTATGAAAATAAGGCAAATGTTTAACAAAAGTTTTGTTTTTATAAAGCTGGTGATGATTAGGAGGATGTAGTGTTTCATGTTCTTTTTTTCTTTTTGATAGACTAAAGCTAAAATGTTTTTCAAGCCTTTTATCTGCTAAGGATATGGCCGTACATGGTTTATATATATGTATAGTTAAATTTAACTTTTCATATGTGAGCAGTACAAGAGCAGCCTTTAGAAAACAATCATACAGAATTACGCTTTATTTTATTATGTTCTTAACTTTTTATACTACTTTTTTCTCCCTCCTTTAGTTTTTGTTTTCTTTTGTATATCTTTGTAGGATTATCCATTTAGGTTCTTTTTTGGAAGTAAAAACACTTTGTTGTTGCGAATTTTGCTCAGTCCACGAAATAAAATGAAATATTGAGAAACTAACATGCTGGACAACAGAGTTGACAATTTTGTGACTTCTATGTTGAATGTGTATGTGTTTTTTTTTCTTTTTTTGTTCTTTTGTTTTTCATTTATGTAAATTGTGAATGCTCGTTGTGTACATTCATATCTGTTGCTTTTTATCTGTCTGCATTCAACTTGAAACCGTCGTGGTCGAATCCTCGCTTCCATTTGTAAGCTGCGTGGCTGTGGCTCCTTCCACTTCTGAACCTTCCTTAGGCTGTTCAGTGTCATTGTAGTTGATAGCAGCCACAAAGGTTTTGAGAGCAGCGGTTACCTCATTGTCGTCGTTTGGGCCACTCTCGTCGCTCGTCTTCAAATGCTTTTCGATCTGGCTACGCACCTTTACAATATCCTTTTGACTGCACATTGAGAGGGAGATCAATATAAATATTAAGCATATTAAATAATATGAATTATATGCAATCAATTGCCCACCTGATGTGCACAAAGAGTATACCATTGATTGTGTTCAGCATTTCCAGTACAGAGCCCATTGAGGGCGGCGTTATGTGTATGGGTGGCAGGTCGCTTGTCAGCTTGCCATTGGAGTAGATGTCGTTCATCTTGCGCTGCAGGGCAACAGCCTCGTGTGTCAATAGACGCAGGCACTCGGCCGACTCACGTGTCTTGTCGTGCTTCTCGCCAAGCTATAAAAATGAAAAGCCGGAGAGAGTTAGTCAAACTGACCATTGCATCAACGCAATGCATCACATTAATTGGCTTGCCTGTGACTTGTAAATGGAGTAGGTCTCCTTTTCGTTGTTCAATGCTGAGCGAAAATCGCCCATGCAGGATTGAATACGCGCCATCAGATGATAGCTGACGGCCACGTGCATTGCTTTGTTGCCGAAGTACTTCAGATTCAGCTTCAGAGCATGCTCAATGAAACGCAATGAGAGCTCATATTCGCCCAGCGCGTGCAGGATCAAACTTATGTTGCTCTGTGCAGAGAGAGAAATAAACAAAGTTAAAGATAAACTGCGGTGCCTGCTAAGTTCGCCCACTCACATCGATGAGCGCCACCTCGGGATGATCCTCGCCGCAAACCAGAACCAGCAGATAGCGTGCGCGATACAGCAGCTTCAGCGACATGCCCACATGTCCATTGGCGAAGGAGTAGAGCGACAAATGTGTCTGCAGAGAGAAAAGAAACATGCATTTAACATATATACATATCTCATTATATAGCTAATCTGTCTTACGTATTCCAGTATAGTTGATGGGTGATCAATGCCATTGACGCGCTCGCTCATGATGACTGCGCGCTGTTGTATGGCCAACGCATCCTGAGCATCGCCAAGCAGGTAACTCAGCCGTGCCAGCATACGCAGACAGGAGCCATTCTCCTGATGCATAGCTCCGAAAACGTTGTTCAGCAAATTGAGCGCCTCGCTAATCAATTCGTAGCCCTCCTTGAGCAAACCCTGTTGGATCTTGGCTTGTCCCGTTGTATAGAAATTATAAGCATCTGTGGCCCTTGGACTGATGTGCTTGACCACCGGGAACACATTGACAATATCGTCGTCGCCAAAGGTGGGCTTGTGCTTCGACTCGAAGTTGTATTCACGCAACAACACCTGGATGCCCACCTTCAAGCAGAAGGCGCGCAACAAGCTGATGCGCAACAGGCCATACTTGGCACAAGCGCTCTCAATGGAATCGCAGTCCAGCTCCCAGTTCCAATAGCTTTTAATCTCCTTGCGTATCTGCTGCCACAAGGAACGTGGTGTGACCAGCGTCCAGTCGTAGTTGCTGTTGCCGCTGGTCGATGCAGTGTTGGCTGCAGAATTGGCCGATCCATTGGCTGCTGTGGAGCTGTGGCCATTTTGTGTGGCGGCTGCAGCCGATGTTGATTGGGGCTTGCCCGATTTGTTTGATTTGTTGTGTTTGTTGTGCTTGCCGCCGTTGTTGCGCGACTGTTTCTTGTGTACCTCCTCGCTGCTGACGGCGGGATTCACCGGCCCAGTGGTCAACAGGCAATTAAGGAAATGGCTAATCGCCGCCGAGAGATGCAGTGGCTCGGTGCTCTGCATATAGGTGTAGTAGATGTGCTTTGTGGCACGCACAATCAGCTCGAGAATGGCGATGCGATGCAAGTAGTCCATGCGCGGCATTTGGCTGAGCATCTTGATCACCTTGCCCAGGTAGCGCACGTTGATGCCATGACTGTGCAGGGATTCAGTGAGACTCTGTCCATCGATGGGCGGTGAGGAGTGTGCCATATGCTCCTTGATGAAGGCGGGGATTTGCTTGAGTACTAGAAATTCGGCTGCATCCTGCACGAGACGCTTCTGCTTAGCCAGAGATTGAGCGCCACTCTCGGGGCTATCGACGTGACGTATGCCTGGCGAGAAGACATCCGGATTGAAGCGGAAATCAAACTCCTTCTCCTTCAGAGAGCCCACAGCGGCGCATGCGCGCTTTACAACCTCTGCAGCTTGCACCTCATTCGAGACGGCCACATTTGATTGAGCCTCACGAATGGCATTGACCATGGCCTCGGCGCTCTTCGTCTCAGTGGGACTGGGTTTGGATTCCTTCTGCTCGTCTTCCTTATCCTTTTCCTTCTCCTTCTCCTTTTCTGGCTGCTCAGCACTGCTCTTTTCCGCTTGCTCCTTCTCTGGTTCCTCTTGTTTTTCAGTTATGGAAGGCAGCTCCTTCTCAGCCTGCTTTTTGGCATTCAGCTGCTGCAGATGCACTGCAGCAATGCGAATGAACGTCACATAACGATCCTCAATGAATGCCTCAAGCAGCTCTTGGCGCAGACAGCAAAGCTTATGGCGATGCTCAATGGGAAAGCCCATATCCGTGAGCTCCTTGCTCAACTGCACATCCTGCAGCTTCAGGAAGTTAACATCTGGTGGGAACGTACGCAATAGATCGAGAATATAGTGACGGCCATCGTTGCCAATGATTCCCTTGCATTCGACAGAGGAGCACAGCTCCACTGGCTCATCACGTTCATTCAGAACCGAATGAGGCAAGATCTTCAAGTGTTTACCCGCGAGGCGCAACAGCTCCAAGTACTTGGGATGACTGAGCACCGTTTTACCGAAGTCAATCGAGCCGTAGACAACCGACTGCTCCTGCTCACGCTCCAGTATACCAGGTATAATGGATTGGGCGGTCACACGATAACCACGATAGTCAATAACAACTGTGCCCAGGGTATACAGACCCTCGATATCCACAGCATTATATACACGCACGCCATGCAGATCATATCGAGGCGCTACAAAAGCAGCATGATCACCGCCCAGCTCCTTGTAATGGTCGCGCACATCGAATCCCAGCGAAAAAAATATGTTATTCCAGATGAACATTTGCATTTTGGGATCCTCGCCGGGATTAATGGCCAATACATTGCCATCAATGACAGCCATTGCTCCACGTGTCGCAGCCGTCACAAAATCTCCGTGAACCTTAAAGATTGCACGCTCGCGCAGCAAGCGTTCTGGCAGTGTCTTGCGTGGCAGTTCCCGGGTCGTCTGCAGCTCCTCGTTCCAGTCGCGCGTCTGACCGGGTATATGCTCCTCGTACCTGAAGTAAAAGATTTATTGAATATCACAGCATTGACTAGCTTTTTGAGACTTACCCCAGTTTGGAGCTAAAGGCATCTTCGGCACGTATGGCATCAACAGTGTGCTCCAATTGGGGCGCTGACCACTGATACACCTGATAGGGCGTCGCCACACGCTCAAAGGCGTGCCGCATCGTTCGTCGCTTCTGTATAGTTTGAAAGGCGCGACGGAACGACGGCGAAATGTGCGACAATAGATCGATGAGTGAATGACTCAAATGGCTAGGATTATCCGGTTTCGGATTGAAGCATTCGTCTGTGGATTGATTAATATAAAAGCCCTTGGAACAGGCAGAGATGTGAAAGCGTTTATCCTCCATGGTGACCACATACAGATACATCAGATCGCCATGCAGCTTACGTGGCCCAGGTGGTGGATTCCATGCCGATGTGGTCAACACTTTGAGCGCCTGCGGGCCCTTTGCATTCTTAATATTAGGATGCAGTGGCAATAGCGGCGGCTCACGAACACCGGGTATCACATAATCGGGTGGTGTGCAGTCGACAGAGTCGGGACGTGTTCGTTTCTTGTCCAGGAGATCGCCTTGTGTGATGGTAATTAAATATGTTAGCGAGGTGCAATCGATGCCGTTGTATGCATCGGCCGGATCTAAATTTTTCAGCAGATCTCGCACATGGCGTACATGGATTCGTGCTTCGCGCATTGTGTACGGCTCTTCAACAACGCGTATGGTGGAGCCCTGCTCCAGCCCTTCAATGGTTTTTAATTCAGCAAAATTATCCAACGTTACATTGTCCAATTGCAGGGAGAAACAAGTTCTGTGGCATGTCTCTTCCCGATCCATTAGCAGCTGATGAATCTCCTGTACCAGCTCCATGCTCGACAGCTGCACGGACAGCACATCTGCGCCGGGGCTGCTGATGTTGACAGTTATACCAACATCATGCAAAGCATCAAGATCAACATCTTCGCCAGATGCAGCAGCTTCGCCCTCGGTAGCAGCTCCACCATCACCTGATGAGCCGACCTCTGCTGCTGCTTCGGTGGCTCCAGCTGCGGCTGTTGCTCCCTCTTCTTCAACTTTCTTATCCAGCACATTTGCATTGGCATCGGCGGCATCTCCATTGACTGATGCTTTCTCGGCGTGCCCATTGCTGAGAGCAGCGCCAGCTGCTGATACATCTTGCTGAGGTGGGCTTTTGTTACGATTTTTCTTGCCTGCATTTGAGAAAACAAAAAAAACGAATTATTATTCAAATCGTGGTCAAGGGTGGAATCTAATGAGCAAATGTTCTATATTATCTATGAGGGTTTCTCACAAATAGTTCATGAACTAGTTACATTTAGCAGCCTATTGTTCAATGTTTTATAAAGAGTATTACTGGAATAAATAACAAAGATTGCAATATATACTCAAATTCCGATTGCATGTCGAACTGGTTCTGACAGCGATTAGGGTTTCGGCTCTCAATCCCATAAGATGACGAAATAGATAGGTGTGATGTGCAATTATATATTAATCGAGATATTTTAATTAATCCAGTTAAGTTCAGAAATTTGCTAATCCCAATAACCTGACCTCACCTACATTTTGGCTCATTTGTTACATAACAGTGCTCAGCGAGCATTTACTTTTGCCATTCACTGTAGCCGGCTGCATGCACATACACATGGCGACTTACGCACACACACACAATCAAGCACACATGTTTCGTTCGCTGTAAAACAAAACAAGAGAAAAGCAAACAAACCGAGTCACAGCAAACGCTGATAAGACTGAGTTGCAAGAATGCAGCCGCTAAATTTAACTCAAATCTCAAGTGAATAATCGGACATCTTTTTTTTCACAGAGCCATGTTAATTTCTACAGCACAGTTACAAATTACAGCGAAACCTAATTTCATAAACAAATCTAGTAGATTAAGTGCTGATATCCAACCAGAGACAGAGAGAGAGAGAGAGAGAGAGAAACTTATGCTTGGGATCATTTTGTTGTAGGTGTAGTATATTGAAGAAGAAGAAAAACATGATTTACATAATTACCAAGGCGATATATTGTTTATGTGAGTGTATGTGCGTGCGGCTTTTGTTTGTTTGTTGCATGCGAAAGTGAGTGCGTTTTGCAAGCACGTGGTAATTGTAGGTTAAAGATTCACTTAACTCGACGCCGCAGGGGGTTAATGAACATAGGAGCAACGACACATAAACATGTGAATGTATGTGCGCGTTGCCATGCTTCAAGAAAACGCATGAGCACTTATACTCACACGCACCGCATTGTACACAGTACGTAACTCCCACTTATACAAATGCAATTGAAACGCACGCGGTGGAGGCAACGTCAATAGCGCCCAGCAATAAACGAGCAGGCCGCATTTAAAGCATTATAGAAAAATACATTACGTAACGTAAAAATGTTATGTGATGGACTATTCGTTCTCGAAAATATCGCATTTAACAGTTAACATTGCCATTTACTGGTTTTATTAGCACATATAAAAACGGAAATGCAAGAAGGGGTATGGCTAGAGAGTGGGGGGGTCGGTTGCTTTGATCGAAAATATCATAGTTAACGCACCTTTCTTCTTCGTAGCGGCGCTGCTGCCATTGACCAAGTTCTTTTCGCCGGCTGCGGGTACATTATTGTTGTTGCTGTTGCTGTTGCTCTTGTTCTCCTTGGCTTTGGCCTTGCCAGGGGCACCACCGTCGCCAGTCGCAGCCGCCGCCGCATTTTTTGCATCAATCTCGAGCGCCATGCTGCGTATGTTTCTGTTTTAGCGTACAAAAACCCAAATCCAAATTCTAATTCTATTACACGTTCACGCTGCCGTGTTACACAACTCAACGCTGCTCTGGCGACTGCTGATTGCTTGCTTGCTTGCTCTTGCCTTCTGCTTTATGCCCTGCTCTGCTCACTGCGCTCAAACCGATTGCGCGTATGTGATTTTGATTTATAACTAGAATATCTAATATAAACGAGGATTTATTGTCCGGGTAAATGTTTGTAAACATATGACAATTATATCTTTGGCTACGTTAGCGTTAACACACAACACTGAACTACTATTTTAGTAATTCTATTCGTAAATTAACGCGTTGTTTTTCAGCTGGAATCCGCCAGTGTGACCGAAGCAAACTACTGATATAATAGATTTATTTAACGATAATAAAAAACGGTATTTTTGGTATTCTCAATGACCAGTCACCATTGAACGTCAACACGCGAATAGTAAAAAGAAAAAACTTAATGACGTTTGTCAACAAACATGTCGCTGATTAAAAATTTAGTTAAAGAGTCAGAAGAAAACAGACCTCGAAAAAAGAAAAAGAATGGGGACTCCGAAGACAGCGACAATGATGAAAAACCCAAACCAGTGGGGCCGTATATTAAAAGTGCTACAGATCTACAAAGATTGAAGCTGGAAAAATTAATGAAAAATCCAGTACGTTTTATCAATATTTTAGTGTAAACAATAACTTATTGAACATATTTTGACAGGAAAAGCCAGTTATTATACCAGAACAGCGGCGAGAACGTGACTACATGTCGTCAGTTCCCACCTTTGTGCGCAATGTGATGGGCAGCAGCGCTGGCGCCGGTTCTGGTGAATTCCACGTCTATCGTCATCTGCGACGCAAAGAATATGCCCGTCAGAAGAACATACAGAACCAAAGTCTGAGAGAGGCTGCCGACATGGCCTATCAACAAAAATTAGATAGTAACAGGCAAGCAGCTGAAGAGCGTACTGCAAAAAAGCGTGCCAAACGGCTTAAGAAGAAGCAACGTGCAAAACGACCCCGCGAACAAAAACCAAACGAAGAGAAGAAATTGGATGCTGAGTCGAGTGGAAGTGCATCTGAAGACGACGCGGAGGTAAAAACTGAAGCGGATACAGAGAGCAAAGTCAAGGAGGAAGCAAACACAGCAACAGCGTCAGCGGAAGCTACAAACTCTAATGAAGAAAGGGAAATAGTTGTTGATGCACATGCTGATGCTGGCAACCAAGGAAAAGATAACACATCTGATGCGGATGCTGAGTCTTCCAAGGCAGACATTTGACGTATTTTAAAACATTCTATTTTATTAACTTTCTGTACCCATATTAAAGAATATAGCTAATGGTTATTAAGTGAAACAAATTTATGGATTTATTTGTTATGTATATTTATATATATATATATTTATATATATTAACCAGTTTGTGCAGCGATATAATTGCCATTATAATTATAATTGGCTGTATCGATTGCATCTTGTGTGGCTTATCAATATAACAGGCCGTCGTTTAAAGCAGCTTTGGTGATGAGAGAAGCGTTTTTTGCATATAATTTTTTGTTTAAATTGTGATTCCCATAGCTTATGCTAGAAAAGATAGGTGCGAGAGTGCTCTGTATATTTATATATCGATTATAAGTTGTAATCGAATGTGCTCGACTAAATTATACCCCGTACCCAGTGTATCCGAACATTTGGGCGCTGTATTAAGTAGAAATTATATGACATTGGGTACTGGGCATTAAAAATGTCTTTAATTATTGATTTTTGTCGTTTGTGTTTCTCTGAAGAAGCAAATTTATTGTTTACAATTTGTATTTTTTTTTCCTTCTATTTTCTTTTCCATAATCCTGTTGTTGCTCACTTCTTCGTCTTCATTTCTGAGTGTGTATTTACGAAATTTTCAAATGTTCCACAAATAGTTAATAATGTATACATATATACTATATTTCTTCTGCACTTATGAACAATTATATTAAAAATAAATTTGCAGCATTTTACTAAAGTAAATCATATTTTTTTGAACTTAAATCAAACTTAAACTTGTACACATTAAATTTTTCATTATAAGTTTATTTGTATTGTGTTTTTGTTTAAATCCTTTTTGCAAAAAAAGAACACAAAACTTGAGAGCTGTATTCGTAAATAATTGTAAAAGCGTTGCTTATCATTATATTGTGTTGTGTTCTTTTCTATTAAAATTACCTCAATTTCATTTGCATAAAATGCGAAGTAATTCACAATAAAAACATTTTTTTTTTGTTGAAATCGTTCGCTCTACAAATAGAAAGTGTAAGAAGAATACATTCCTTGCTGCTTATTTTCTTGTTGATTGAACTTGAATTTTCTTAAATATTGCGCGAGGGCGTGGCATATATATTATAATAATCTATTAATATGCGCTTATATGCAACAAAAATTCAGAAATGACAACATCATTAAGTTTCGTGTCTACACAGACTGCGTGTTTGTTGTTTTTTTTTTTAGCATTTTGGATTTTGACATAAACATTTTAAGTCGTACAATTGCATGTGTATTTAATTTTTCTTTTTTAATTTTTAAGTGCTTTTCAAATTGTATTTCACACTCACAAGAAAACTATTGGAAAATTCAACTACAGATCTTAAGTTTTTGTCGGCTAGCGAGCGTGCTTTTGTTATGTTATTAATTTGTTTTGTTTTTCTTTTATATTTGTTGAGGCGCGTGAGTCTACACAGCATTTAAATTAATAGTAATCGTATGTATATTTAAAGGTATATATATATATATATAGATATATGTATATAAATATGCATGTACTTTGTATAGTTGGTAGGTAGGAAAGTTAGTTGGTTAGGAGGCCATACATTTAATAAATATTTCGTTTCTTTCGCTGTTTTTGCGTTTGCTGCTTGCTCGGATTAAACTTTAGACATACATAATACATATTCATATATATATATATATATATATATATATATATATATATATATATATATATATATATATATATATATATATATATATATATATATATATATATATATATGTATATATAAATATATAGATAGATATATTTTGAAATATACATATATAATTCGCATTGATGCATCTGGTAAAGGTGGCTGAGACTGTGTATACTCAAACATATATATCTATATATATATATATATAAATATTGTAGATATATTAATTATGTTTAAATTGAGAAATAAGCAAATCATTTTCTGCTGAATTCTTAACGACATTCCCAAACTTTAACTGATTGATCTACGCTACCAGAGATGACATACGGATGCGCTTTGTGAAAATCTGTAATAAAATATTGTGAATTACAAAATTGAGTTTCTGCCAATGCAGTGTGTGTCAGTCACTTACCAATGGATGTGCAGAAATGCTGATGCGCATAGAGCGTCTTCATGCATCGCTTGTTGCGCAAATCCCAGACCCGAATGGTCTTGTCATCACTGGCTGATACCAAATATTTGCCTCCGGGATGGAATGCCAAGCCCCTCACCCAATTGTCATGCCCGTTCAATGTGAGCAGGCACAGTCCAACGCTGACATCCCAAATGCGTATGGTTTTATCGCGTGAACCAGATGCCAGGAATGGTCCCTGATGGTGACCCTTCTTGTTGTCAGCGCCGGCTGCCTCATTTATCGCTGATGCGGCAGCCTCTGGCGCCCATGCAATGCATTCCACCGTATGCTCATGATCGCGTAATTCAACCTAACGAATATATTTAAATTAGTTAGTCGTACAAAATTTTTTATTGCCTTGGAAGCCATATGAAGTTGTATTGGATCAACCACCCCAAAACCAATTGATTAGCTTCATTTCCGTTCTCCTTTGTAAGGATTCAATTTGGTTGCGTGCTCACCTTACAGTCTTTTGAATTTGTCAACCAAACGCGTATTGTGTGATCATTTGAGCATGTGGCAAAGATGCTGCCTTCAATGTGCACGCGCACCATTCGCACCCACTCCCGATGCCCGGTGTAAGTTTTTACACAGTATCTGGTAAATTAGATAAAAAAAATTAATATATGTATTACAAATATATATGCATATATGTATATAAATACTGACCCTGTGGCCACCTCCCACATTTTGATGGTACGGTCACGCGATGCGGATAGCACGTAATCACCGGCGGGTACAAAGGCCACCGAGGATACATTGTGATCGTGACCGTGCATGGTTTTCACACACTCGTAGCTTTGTTGAAAGTCCCACAGTTTAATGGACAAATCAGCGCTGCAGGAGGCTGTAGGGATAAGAAAGTGAATTGAAGATAAGGATAATATAGTTAAGTGCTTAAATTACCTAAAAGCTTGCCCTGCGCATCAAATGCCACATCTTGCACAGAGTCTGTGTGTCCTTTAAGACTACGCTCATATTCGCCAGTTTCGAAATCCCAAATTTTAATGGTGGCATCTTCTGAGGCCGAGACCATGAGTCCAAATATTGGATGAAATATAACCTGTACAAAATGTAATTATTGAACAAGCTCTGCTTTGTTAATTCAAATGCTTTACTTACCCTCGTTATGCTGGCTCGATGTCCTGTTAGTGAGTATTTCTCTGGCGGCCTGGGTATCCATTCGCCGGGCGTACGTTTGTTCTTTGTGGGCGCACCCTCGATAACCTCCTTTTCAGCTTCGGTTAGCTTAGCCTCTAGGTCCATGACCTTCTTTTGCAGTCGTATGACCGATGTCCATTTCTTTTCTAATAGCCCGCCATACTTCTTTTCAGATTCTGTACTGAGATCTGCCTCCTTACGAAAGGTCTCCAATGAATCAGCATAGCCATTTGAGCCCAAATAGTCGGCAATCGCTTGGTTACTAAAAATTTATATTTAGACAGTGTTATTGAGGCTGTTCCTGACTGCCTTCTGGTGGATTACTTACAGCTCCTCGCGCTGCCGCTGCGACAACACCATTTTCATGCTGTTCTTCAGTTTAGGCGAGCTTCAATTCTGTTGCTTTATGCCTCGATTTGTTGCTGCCGTCTTCTAGTGCACTGCTATTGAGAGAGGAAACAAAGAGAAACAATATAGACAAATGCTTCAAGCATTATACATGAATGACTGAACAGGAAATTGGTTCCACAAAAATATGAAAAGGCAAGTTTCGCAAAGAGGCAAGTCACCCGCATAGTTATACCCTATACATACAAAAATTCGTAAACAAAGAGTATTTATACTAATCGAGGAGGTATGTAATAGGTAGATTTGACTGAATATATGTGGTCTACACTCGAGAGAGCCTAGATTTAATATTTAAAGATATAGTATTATAAATTTCTCTCGCTTAATTTTAATTAATTAAACAAGTGATTATATAATATATCGGCCACTACAACCATATTTATCGGTCTCCACAGGGTATTTTAGAGTCAGGCACTTCAAGCAAAGTATTAAAAATTTAGCTTTTTGTTTTTGGCAATGTTGCCCCATAGCGCCGCAACTTCGGCATGCATACTTAATCTGCTCTTACTTCAATTCGACCTCCCTTCTTCATCTTCCTCTTCTTCATTGTTTCACAGCGTGCTGTATGATGATAAACATAATTATCAACAGAGAGCCTCAGAAATTGTTTCGTTTGTGTGTTTCTGGCACACAAAAATATTTTCGGTTCATGTGGTCGCAATTACAGTGCACATTGTCTGCAAATCTGTAAAGACCCAGCCAATCAGATTGCAGCAAATATGCAACCCTGTGCTTACTATTGACACATCGATAACTGCATTAACTCTATTCGAATAGAATAATCAAACAGCTTCCAAAATAGACAAAGCAACATTGAAGATGATTCGATGTTGCTGTAGTAGTTGCCATAAGTCGTAAGCCATGTTTATAGTGTTGTAGTTGGCTATGGCAAGAGCAATTCAATTAACTCAAGGTGGCCAACAATAGGCAACAGGCAATGACAAAACGCAGGTAGCACGCAATAAACCGACCAATCAAACTAAACGAATCTAAGCGAAAAAAAAATCAACGAAAGCATAGCCCGATTTGTTTCTCTTCATTTTTTCTAGATAAGCATTTAACGACACATTTGTGTATGTTTTCCACGTTGCCAAAGTCGCATAGCAGAGTTACAAGCGCTGACAAAGCCAATTAGCAACATCTAACGGTAGTTCAAGCAACTTCTTATAAATAAATAACGCAAAACGAAAGAGAAAGACAGACACACGAAAAAGTCAAAGCTTAGACTATACATACATACACATACACGCAGTTATAAATATATAAATATATATAAACAACAAGGAAATGACGTTTTCAGATTATTTTTGGACGCTTAACCATCGCGAATAATATTTTACCGATTTTTGAACTAGCTGCTATAGCGGAGGGCAGCATATCTGTGTATATACTATTTACTGTAAAAAAAACTAACCAAACGAGTTCAAGCGATGAAATCTGCTTTTTTTTGCAACGACGACGGCATTGAAACTAGGCATGAGTCACGCGCGTTTTGAACACATTGCGAGAGCAAAGTCAGCCTTTATCAGCTGTTGGGACCTGCTCAAACTAAAAGACACGCAGCGACCATTAACTGCGCATCTAAATATAAAATAAAATCAATAAACTAAATAAGAAATAGACAACGCTAACGTCACGAGTATTAACGGAACGCGAGTGGGTTGGATGGATGTAAGTAGGTGGATAATGCCGGACAGCGACAACAACCGTTGTGTTGTGGCAACCGGGCGTGCGTTTTGTTCTTATTGGGGCCAGCATTCCAATACACAGACATGCGCCTTGTAACTTCCAGCCATGTAACTGTGTGGGTAGAGCTAGTAACGGTGTTCCACAACAGCAACAAAAACAACAGCAGCAGCAATGAAATAGCTAGACGGGGGCGTTTGGGTCACACGCTGCACAAGATTTGAAAGGCGTTCACTGACGCTGCGAAAAAAGGGTTACCAGCCATATAAAATAATATATGTACTAACTAACACAAATATACTCTCACACAAAGGGGTATTTAATATTCCAATTTGAATTGTAAATTGCTAAGGCATTTGTAGTTGCTAGTTTATGCGGAATGGGAATCTGATGTCAGCATTACATATGTGCATGCACATGCACACATGCATATATATATAAGGATACGGGCAATCGCGCAGTTCTTCTCTCCAGGGAGCGAGCTGCATGCACAGAGCGCCTGAGAGAGACCTTGCACTTGCTTATATGTGCACTTGGCTGCCATTTGCGTGCTTTTCTCACGCTTTGCCAGTGTTGGTAATGTTGAGAATTTGGCAATGCAGCGAATAAGTAAAAGTTTTCGAGTATCGATTAGCAACTACAACACTAGCCAACAAAGTGTCTAGACACAGGTCTAAATTGATTCGCATTTACAAAAACCTTTAGCTGGGAAAGTCGGACAAAACACAACACAGCAACATATTTAGATTGTAAATTGTAAAACACTGTAAAAGCTCATGAACAGGCATTCGAGCAAGATAAGACAAGTGTGGATGGAAAGAGAAATAGAGAGAGAAAGAAAGAGAGAGCGAGAGTCGACAGACAAGAAAGACAGGGCTAAAAGTGTCAGAAAACAGACTTCATAGATAATGGCAACGGCAGCAATTTGCGGCCAATTTGCACAGTCAGTCTCAGACTTTGCGACTCCATCCACTCCGAACGAAGAACCAGCTTAGCTCAGCGAATTGCACACGTTCTGGGAATTGCAGCGGGCGCTGTTAACAATTTTACTACTATATATGGGATCCAAATACCACATGTGTTTTGTTTTTTAGTGTATATGCGGCGATGGCCAATGCCAAAGCGGCCCAAAACGGAAAACTGTAAAAAAAAAAATAATAATAACAAGATTTCTACCGAGACACGACCAAGCTGCATTTGCAGAACTGGTTTGCTTTTAACTTTAGCCCAATTGAAAAAGCTGTTGGAGGCAGGCGAAGGAATCGGATTTTACTGCAGCCATTTGTTCTGGATACAAAATCGATCAATTTTCCATATCCCAGAGCAGGGGTAACAGGAGGCGTAGGAGGATACATGCGCAAAAACACACACATACACATACGCGCATATATACACTCACACATACACTGACACGAAAACTGACGCAGGGAGCGATGTGTCATCGCTCTTTGGTGGTTGTTGTAGAAGAAAAGCAAAGCATACTGAGGAAGAACTTCAAATTGTTTTTGTTTTTGCACTTGCATGCTTTGTAGTAGTTTAGTTCAGTTTATGCAGCATTATTTGCATAACTTTTGCTTGTTCGCTTTGCTTTTCAATAACAAAACATATATACACATTCACATACAAGCGTACACTCAAACACAATAACAACAACACCACTGACACTGACGAAAAATAAAAACTGTTACGACGGCCATCTTGAAAGAGCAGCGCAGTCAGCGTCGCTGCGGCAGCGTTTTAGAAAAGTGGCAATATGCAAAATTGAAAAAGTCCAAATAGATTTGTCAATCACACGCACATTTGTCACAAAACTATTGCGTTTTAAACGGGGTTTTATTTTCTTTCTCTCGTATAAGCGCGCACCAATACACTGCCAGTCTGTTCATACATATGACAAATTTTTTCTTTTTTCCCTATTTGCCCATTACATACACTTCGCTGCTGGTGCGTCGCTGTCGCATTAACGACACTTGGATTATGCGTTACAGACCGTGCAGTGACGTTGATTTCATGTTTTTCATTGCACATTACGCATACTTACAGAGTGTGCTACTTGTATATATTTTTAAAGTAAATTAATTTAAATTAATTGGGAAATAATTACGCAGAAATGAAGCGCGGCGAGAAATGCTTCCAATATCTTTCGATGCTTTCGACGTATCGATGCTAAAGCTATTGTTTACCAGCACTAGTTCCAGGGCTTCTGCATATTTTAGCTATCGATACTTGGCCGATGACGGTGCTTATCGATGGCTGTGCCAAATTAATTGAACAGCTGTTTCAACTATTTTGGCGCTATTAAATGAAATTTAAAATATAATAAAAATAGTCATTCTTTAAAAGAAGGCGTAGTTGACCTTTTACATCACTACAACGCACATAACTTTTTCACAGAATGGAATGCATTGTTTTTATCTTGCAGCACATACATGCTCTCACAAACTCATACATATGTACATTCATACCCTGTCGGAGAAAATTTGCCTTATCAGTAACGCGCACAGTGATACAGCCATGTGTTATTTATTTTTACGCTCAGTTCTCGTCTAACGCTCAACGGAAACGGTTATTTGTTACACAAAGTAAACGATATCGTTGCGCATATTAAAGTGCAATTTAACAAACAATTCGGTAAAGCACGCGCGTATTTTATGCACTAATACGAACAAAATATTTTATAAAATTTATAAACGTATTGTGAGTGCTAAGAAATTGGTTAAGTTAATTGATTGGCTATCAAGCTGCCAATAGCTGATGAATCAATTTAATGAGCAAATTGCCAAAATATGTAAATGATTCGCCAATTATGACAGGCGGCCGTTATCAAGCCATCGCGATTCTAATCAGGCAGCCTGTTTTTTCGTTCATACTCGTTACACAGGCCAATCGTGATAAAGGTTCATACAAAAAAAATAGAAATCAAAAGTGCTGCCAATTGGAATATATGTTCTGCTTATCGATAATTTGATTTGTAACGGAAGCACATCCTTAATACAAGCCATAAATTGTGCTTACATCTCTTGTCGAAATCGAAAGTGCCGTCAAATTGCATTTTGTTTGTGCTTTGCATATGAATAATACCATTTGCTGATTTTTAAAGGAAAAGCGCCCTTAATGGATTACTCACATCTCTAATTGGCATAAAAGTGCGGCCAAATTACAATTTTTCACGGTAGTTCATCCTTAATACAAGCCATAAATTCAAAACACAATGATATGTGCGCGTGTATTGGCGTGAATTATTATTGGAAAACGATTTGTGGCGAACGTTTCGACGGCCTCATATGCACATTGTTATCAGGGAGCTGCTCTGATTACATATATTGTTGATATGATAAAAAATACCCCAGAACCGACAGCGTTTACTTTCTACGACCGTTAAATTGTTATTATTGGCTTATTTGTTATTTCGTATTTGATTTGTGGTCATGCCAAGCAAAGCAAAGCGAAGCGAAACAAAAAGAAAACCTTTTTCATTTCGCGATTTGTTTAAACAAGCCAAAGCATAGGAAATTGACTTTTTGCCTGCTGCCAGTCATACAGCACAATAACTTGTCAAGTAGATAACAAAATATGTCGCCCCTTGCAAGCTATTAATAATTATCGAAACAAAAAATGTAATTTTATTTGCTTTAAAATGTCTTTCTCAATGGCAGCCGTTGAGATTCGAGCTACTGAGGTCTATAATTACCACTGTATGTTCTTTGATTACAAATACACACGCACAGTAGATACATTCCTAATGAAATATCTCAGTGCTTCATGTGCTCAGCAATGACAATATAATTCTTCAGCAGCTGCGTCATGATCCAACACTTTTGATCTCTTTACAAGTTTTTCAGAGTAGTTCTTAAAAAGACAGTTATATTTGATAAAGCTAAAATTTAAATAATTTAAAATGTTAGTTTGTTCTCAATGCAGTTATAAAATATATTTATATTTTTCATATTTTACTATTCATTTTTGCCATACATATCTTTGTCGTCATATTGATAATACTCAATAAATTTGATTGTTTTTAATACTTCCATATTCATACTTAATAATTATCAGGTTGTTCAGATTGTTATCTTTATCAATAATCGTATATTGCGCCTTTCTAGAGGCCTTTTTGGGTTTATTTCTTACTCCTCGGTTAAGTAGTCGCAGTGTCCATTGAGTGCCTGATAAGCCCTTGCCCAATCCCGGCAAGTGACCAATATATTTATGAATTTATATATGTATGTATATATAGCACTTTTGTTGTATTTGTTCTTTATCACAAATTCGCCTCTTGCTCATCGCCAATCCCTTCGCTCTCAATTACAAAATGAAACTTCACTTGCAAGGCTTTTGCCAAGAACTTGAGTCATATTGTGTATATTAAAGCATAATATTAATATATATCTATCTATATATTATGCATATATTTAGTTTTAAGATAATAAGAAAATAATAAACTTGATTAATTACTGCATAAACATTTAGCTAAGTGAGTAGAAAACATTTTGAGTCTTCACTTATTTATTATATTCGCGGAAATAAACAAACTCGGTATCTTTCGGGAAATTATAACAAATTATTACTTACAATGTAGAGCTCAGAGAAGATATATATATATATAGATTTTATATAGAAGAAAATTGTAACTGCGTGCATGATTACTACATGGACCATAAAATATAGAACATGATTTGTGGTTATTCACATTATGCAAGGCATGCAAGCTGTGCCTCGATATTTATAAATTTTGTTGTAATATCTCATATGGACATGGGTTAACTTGTTGTATTTTGGGAAAAATATCAATTTGACTTAATAAACATTTTATGGGGAACTTTAATCAGCTTTACTAATTTGAACATGTTGTGTTAGGATAACCGGCTATGACATACCTCCAGCACTTTAATATGCCAGCTCATATAGATATTCCAGTCTACTTCTAAATGGATGGTAAACTATTTGGGAAATTACGTCTCTGTTATCTTTACAACAGTCAATTGCTCTGAAGATTCCTAAACAAAACTTTCTATGTATTGGTAGAATTTGGTAGGATGTTTCACTTATTTACCGATTACGGAATAATACGGATTCGAAAAGCAAATTGATTCCAGAAACATATAGTGAGAGAATAAGATGAGTCAGGAATTATTTAATTATAAATGCATTTGAATTATGTTGTTCTCTCTCTCTCTCTCTCTCTCTCTCTCTCTTCTCTCTCTCTCTCTCTCTCTCCTTCTTCGGGTCAAATTGTATGAATTTTACCTTTGTTATAATTTAATGCATTTTTAAAATTGACACCTGTACTCAATGTGACAAGTTCAACTGTCGATTACACTCATGGCTCGAACACATACATACATACAAAAAGTTGTTATTGTTTTTTTTTTTTTTTTTTTGCAAATTTTTATTGATTCACGCCTAAAGTTTATTAATGTGCGCATTGCACTTAAACGAGCTGCTTCCTTATATAAGGGGTTAATACTGTTCGATACGTTGAATTAATTTGGAGAAGTTATTGCGAAACCGGTTGCATTTTGGTCAGCTGACATTGAACTTGAATTTAACTTCCGAATTGAACAGCAACTGGTGGCAATGTTGTCGTAAGATGAGGCCCAAGAAACACGGCAAGCCAAGGACTCGGCTCTATGGACTACTCTGTGTACCGTTAATTCTTTATGCATGGACAGCAGCACAGGCGCAGGCGCAGGCGCAGACAGCCTCGGCACTAGCGGATCAAGATCCAAATGATGGTGTGTAAACTCTGCACAGCAGACTCAAGTACTCATTGATCCTCTCATTGTAAACATATTTTTATTATCCTATTGATCAAATCGATATAGTTATCGCTTGGTGTTTAATTTATTGGTCGATCGGTCATCTATATACTGAAAAATATTTCATCGATATTAATTTATTCATACACCCATTGATATTTGCCGATTTACATTAGCAATAGATAGAGAACTTCTATGTCATCGTATATAGCAAGTCACTAAGCCAAATACTTTTTATTACCTCTATATATTTCGATTAGTGGCTAAAATAACTGTGATTAGTACGCCCTATACGCTAAGCTTTAGTGTCAGCGCTGAAGATAAGGAGAAATATATTATCGAGAATATAACATGTCCTGCAGGTAGCGCAGCGAGTGTAGCTGGAGGACAATTCGTCTGGTGAATATTTCAGATATTTATATTTGAAAATTTTAAATAATTTATTACGTGCCATTTTAGTGAGAATCTAGAGCCATGCACGAGCTATACGACTGTAGTAAGTTTGAAAGGCACGACGGAGGGTGCTACGGTAGTTCAACAAAACGTTATTGCCTATACGGAATATAAAGGTGAGTGCCAGAAGAAATACATTTTCAATTACATAATTTATTTCTATTCTTATATGTCTCTCCTATTTAGAGCCGAAGACGACTTTGACATCCATTGAAGCTACAGAAACGACGATACAACTGACCTGGGAGACCACCGATCGGGCCTGTGTGAAACATTTTGAGATCCAAGCAAATGCTCCAGACAGCACAAATAGCCACCAACAGTTTAAGGATGAGAGCAGCGATACATTCGTCGTCCTGCCATGTCGGACGTACAATGTGACACTTGAGACGAAGAATAATGCGAGCGTGACCGTTGGCAGCGATATGAGATTCGTGGACACCGGCTATCTGGAGCCAGGCGAACTGCAGCTGATTATCGTCAATGGCTCCAATGCGGATACGGTAGTGGCTTGGTCAGATCCAATTAATAAGAGTTGTATAGGCAGCTATACTATTGTTTGGCGACGCGATGGTTGCGTCTCGGAAGAGGATCAGGAGACAACAACAGCGACAACAGAGCAGGAGGATGACACGACGACAGCAATCACAGATGATTGGACGGGCCTAACGACTGTGTTCCCCGATTCGGTGACACAAAGCGGGACTAGAGGTGAGTGCTTCAATTGAAAGAATGTCTTTTGCCGCTTTTTGCAATTACCATTTCTTTTCCCTCTTCATTTATATATATTTTCCATTAGCTTGTTCCTTTTCGATTTAATTTTCACTTATTCGTTTATCCTACTCTCTTTTCCCTTCTGCAAATTTAATTTCGTTCATTCTCTCTCATTTCGGAATTGGTTTCGACTGCTCCATTTCTCCTCCACCTTTGGCTTCGCTCTCTTCCAACTGCTGCTCCTTTGACTACAGTAGAGTCCACCTAATCTTATCTAATTTCAGCAATTGAGTGCGAGTGGAGCTATTACTCGAACGACTCCACAATGAAGCAGTATACCATATCAGACCTGCAGGGCTGTGCACTGCACACCATCGAGGTATACATAAATGCAGAGCGCAATACAACGGCCAAGGCCACGAAGACCTTTGTATCTGGCGAGAAGTGTAAGTAGTCCATAATACTTCTCAATGCTTTCTAAGCCTTTGCTCATTTAGTGCCGGGTGCTATATCGGAACCTCTAGAAATCATCAATTCCACCGAGCTGCATTGGTCATGGTCACCGCCCACAGATAACGCCCAGTGCGTTGCCAATTATCATGTGAATCTAACTGGACCCACCCAGCGTTCGGAATATGCCAGCGACGAGCAGTTGACTAGTGAAACTTTTGTTACTTTCCAGAATCTGGAACCCTGTGGCATCTACAATGTGGAAATTGTACCAATATCAGCGAATGGATCCAGAGGCACCGGGTTTCAGAGTCAAAGCACGCTGAGCGAGGATCGTAAGTAGAGAAGATCTTCCCCTAAAGCCTTCAGTAATAATCTCGCAATAGAGCCCACACAGATTCTAGAGCCATCGAAGAACACAGGCCCCTATTTTATCGAGCTAGAGTGGCTAACGCCGAGTTACGCCGATCTGTGCATCGATGGCTATCGTATCTCGGGTTGGATGGACGATGACATAGAGGTTGTAGCACTGAGTCTTAGCACACAAAATAATTCTGTCAGATTTGATAAGGGTCTGGGCGCCTGCCAGGGCTATACCATACAAATAATACCCTATACAAAGGAGAAACTGGATGGAGAGCTGCGACGAATCGAAGCCGAAACTAAAGCAGCAATTGTTAACTACGAGAAGGTTTCTAAAAATATCTATGTATATATATGGATCTATCTGAATAACGCTTCGTTTTATAGATCAAATTCGAGCTGGTGGGCAATGGCGCCACGCCTCACAGTCTGGAGCTGAATGCTAACAATCAGGACTACAACAATCATTGCCAGACGATCTTCGCGCATTTCAGCTGCCAGACCAGCGCCGACGTGCCCAACACCTATGCGGAGAAGTATGTGGAAAGCTATCGTGATCGCGGGTTTCAGGCGGTAGTCGAACCACTCTCGCCCTACACCAAGTACACCTGCAGCGTAGTGCTCTACAATGTGGCTGGGCCATCGGGGAAAAAGATCGTAACGGGTCAACAGCTGGAAACTCTAACGTTCTGTATGTGTCGATCTAGTAACTTTTAATATTATTGCCATACTAAGCGCATTTAGTCGTTTGCAGTTCCAGAACAGCCCCAAAATGTTCGGTATCATGATAGCACCAAGACGAGTTTGACTTTTGTCTGGGAGCAACCGAAACATCCAAATGGACCAATCAAATACTATCATGCATTTCTAATGCGCTACGAGCCGGATTACTTTGTGCCCAGCACATGTAATGCAGTGAACGAGGTGATCAAACCCGAAACCAAAGGTGAGCACGCTAAGTAATCTGCTGCAACGAACCCCGTCTCCAATTCCATATATCTCCGTAGGTGACATGATGAGCACCTTCAACGATCTATCACCCGCTGTCAAGTACATTATGCAGGTGGCTGCTTTGAATGATTTCGGCTTGAGTCAATACACGGCTCCTGTGATCGGCATTACGCAACCAGATGGTAAGCTACGGAGCCGAAATGCAATATCCTAATATATAACCTTAACAAAATGATTATTATGTAGTATCGGATCCAGTCACCGATTTAAATGTGACCTCAGACGGTCCCGCTCTAGATCCTAATAGCTACAGCGCCAATGTCACAATATCCTGGACTATACCCTGCAAATCGAATGGCCAAATCCAGGAGTTTGTCTTGCACATTACGGGCGTACGAGCGGAACGGCGGATCAGTTATCAGGAGGGTGTCCCACCCGATAATCACGACAGGGAGGGACGCATGACACACAGCATAACCAATCTACTGCCGGAAGTTGAATATACAGTCAGGGTAGCCGTCAAGACGAAGAATGTGGACACATTGAGCGCAAGTGAATCAAAGGTTTGGGAGTCACCAGCGGGCTGTGAGTATATAATTTTACACTTACCACGAGAAAGCCATCAGAAATAGTGTTTTAGCAGCAACATTTTCTATATAATTTTAGTTAAATGGTTTACATTGTGCTGATATCGTATTTGAATACAGACAGTGCTCCATTTCAGACGTTGCTCCATTTTCTCCAATTAGCATAAAGTGCTAAAAATACATGTTAAATTTGCCAATTTGCCAATTTGCTTCCGCAACGAAGCATAAAGTACTAAAAAATGGCATATTTGGTTTATCCTTTATGAGCCTAGCTTAAATCTGTATTCAGAATAAAGTACTAATAAATCCTTCATTCAGTGTTGCCAGCTGTTGAGTTTTAAAATACGTTATAAAATACGTTATTTCCTCTAAGTATTTCCCTTAAATATTTCCTCTAAGTGTTTCTATTAATGATTTCCTCCAAATATTTCTCCTAAGTATTTATGCTTAGTTGAACGATCACACACTTCACTTCACTGCACGACTGACCCCCACCTGGACGACTGACGAATTGTTGCAGCTGATGCCCTTTATATAAGGCGACTTTCACTCAGAAACAAATGCGCTCAAATGTTGAGCCCGACGCCAGGTAGTGATCATAGTACTCGAGCTTTAATTGACCAGTGGGAGCACTCTCTGCTGCAGCATGCATTCTAGCTTAATTTTACTTAAATATAAATACCAAATGAATACTGCTGCATACATATAGACTATATAAGTGATCTGTAGTTCTTATTCGTCCCTTGCTTTTCTCAGACAGACAAACAGAGTGATAGACAGGGAGACAGACAGATCAGATATACAAACAGACATACATTACATTAATATCTAGTAGTTGTTATAGCATACACCTATATAAAGTGAGTCTTAATAATCTGCTATTAACTATGTTTTCCTGTAGTACCTTCTGGCCTGGACGACGATATAGTGGGTAAAATGCGTGTCAGCGCCTATGATACTAATCATCCAACCAGCTCGGCGATTGTAAATTTGCCCCGCGACATTTTAAACTCTGAGTCAGGAAAAATAAAATATGTGGCATTGTTGCTATCCCAAAAGCATTGTACCGACAAGCCGAAATTGACCTATAATGTTTCCAAATCCTGGCCACCCGTGGCATCCTGGGATGAGGTGGGCGGCGATTGCATTCAGCAGTACCAAACAACGCCCGAGCGCTGGAATCCTAATGATGACATTCAAAATATGCGCGCCGACAAAAGTGAGGACATTACGTTTATCATAGGCACCGACAAATGTCCGGATCAGACTAAACGCTACTGCAATGGTCCACTAAAGCCGAATACGGAATACCATATGGTAGTGCGACTTTTTACCAGCTCCGGCTATAATGATGCGGCGCTACTGGAGTTCAAGACGGAGGCGGCGATTAAGGTGACGCTCATCCTGGTCAGCGTTTGCAGCTGTCTGCTGCTGGCCTTCATACTGGGCCTGCTCGTGCTCTATGTGCGCAAGCGTATAGCTTGGTAGGTGTCTAGAAATGATGGAGATTAGACTCTCTTTCAATTTACCTATACATATTTCAGGCATCGCGACTCTGGCCAGGGCATCGAGGATCCATTTGGCAATGTAATAGCCAAGAACTTTGCGCTCTTCTATGCAGAAGTGGCCAAGCCGGAAAAGCTGGCGCGTGAATTTAAGGAAATCACGGTTGTGGCCTTGGAGCTGAGCTACTCAGCCTCAGAGTTGGGCAGCAATAAGAATCGCTATGCAGATATCTATCCCTGTAGGTGTATTGAGTGAACTTGACTAGATCTTAGAGAACTAATTCTATTATATTGCAGACGATAAGAATCGCGTTATACTGGACATAGATACTGAAGGATCGGACTACATTAATGCTTCCTTTATTGATGTATGGCTTGCACTATATAGATATATGAATTAAATCATTAATAAAACCTCCTTCCAGGGTCACACACGAAAGAAGGAGTATATAGCTACGCAGGGACCAAAGCCAGAGAGCGTCATGGACTTCTGGCGCATGATCCTGCAGCACAATGTGCGCGTCATTGTGCAGGTGACACAATTCCGCGAAGGCAACACAGTGAGCACGCGCTTAATATAACCAATGCTATATATCATACATATATACTTTACCCCATATAGATCAAATGCCATGAGTATTTTCCCTATAATATGCGCGGTGTTAGTGTCACAATCAAGGCTAAGGAATGCTTTGATATTTACGATCGCACAGAGCTCACGGTGGTACACGAGAAATACGGCCTCAAGGAGAAGGTGGTACACTTCTTTTTCAAAAAGTGGCCCGATCATGGCTGCCCCGACGATCCCAATCACTTGATCACCTTTGTCAAGAAGGTCAAGGCAGAAAAGCGTCCGAGCTACTCGCCCATTGTGGTGCACTGCAGCGCAGGCGTTGGACGAACGGGCACCTTTATAGGCCTCGACTTGATAATGCAGCGCCTGAAGAGCGAATCGAAAATTAATATTTTCGAAACAGTCAAAAAGTTGCGATTTCAGGTATTTCGTAATCTTATCTGTCTATATTCTGTCTATGATGTCTAATTTATGATCCCGTTGCAGCGCATGAAAATGGTGCAAACCTTGCAGCAGTATACGTTCCTCTACAGCTGCACCTATGAGCTCGTGAAGCACAAGATTCCACGTGCAGCACTCAAGCTCGAGGTGCGGAACAAAACGGATGGCGGTGTGCCACCGTTAGCTACACCCAAGAAGGTCAGTTTTCCCGACACGGATCTGAGTCGTGTCGAGTCAGCCGTACTGGATTCACCCGATCCGGATTCCGGATCGACAGCTGTGCAATTGCCGTCTCGTTTTAGCGGGCTGCGTCGAGCGAACGATTTGGATTCGTTGAATGAGCAGCCAGAGCGAAACGGTCTTCAACGGGCCAACGGCAAGAGCAGCGAGTGCACTATATAATTTTGTGAGCATTTTGTGACATCATGCATGATACCATGCGTGTGTATTTATTGTATTATACAAATATAATTTAGCAGCAATAACAGCCAAAGAGAATTGTCTAACGCTAAAGCATTGTACTGTGAAGTTTAATAAATATATATGTAAAGAAATATAATGGTGCTGGGCATACAACAAATAGTTTCTTTTCTAAACACACTTGAGTTTGAAAGAGGTTATGTAACGGACAGTTTGAACTTATCGAAAATCAGTTAGGCTCTTATCGGTCGATAACATGGCCGTCGTATGAATATGAATTATGCCAATTTGAAATAAAATATATTTGGGTGTCTTATGGGCTGGATTTCTAGCAACACAATTTTTTTATTTTTATTTTACTCCCAATGTTTTTTGTTATATATTTTATAAATAAATATATACATATATTAAAAAAGGCCTAAAACGTAACGCACCGCAAATTTGAATCTAATACGTAACGCAACAAATCAATCGTAAATCGCTTATCGAAGGCCTATCGTTGCAGTGGCAACTCTATTTACACTTATCTGTGAATGGCCAATTGATAAGAAGAAGTGAGCAACATTTATTTACAAAGTCGATCCTTGGTGCAGCCGTAAAATGTCTGAGCGCAAAGTGTTAAATGTAAGTTAAACTAATCAGTTATGCAGCCAAAGCGATACTATCCAATATTCCATTTGCAGAAATACTATCCTCCGGACTTCGATCCGTCGAAGATACCGCGCATGAAATTGGCGAAAAATCGCCAATACACAGTTCGATTGATGGCTCCGTTTAATATGCGTTGCAAAACCTGTGGTGAATACATCTACAAGGGCAAGAAGTTTAATGCCCGAAAGGAGGATGTGGAGAATGAAACTTATTTGGGCATACGCATCTATAGGTTCTATATCAAGTGCACACGCTGCCTACAGGAGATCTCCTTCAAAACTGATCCACAGAACACGGACTACGAGATCGAGGCGGGCGCCACTCGTAATTTTATGGCATTGAAACTGGCCGAGGAACAAGCGCGACGTGAAGAGCGTGAGGCACGCGAGGAGGAGGCAAACAATCCAATGAAATTGCTAGAGAACCGCACGCAACAGTCGCGCAATGAAATCGAAATGCTCGAGAGCCTCGAGGAGCTGCGCGATCTCAATAGACGTCAACAAACCGTGGACTATACGACCATGCTGGAGCAGTACAATCCGGCGGAAACGGAACGTGAACGCGAGGAGCGCGAACAACGCGAGGATGAGGCGTTTGTCAAGTAAGTGTTGGCATCAGGCAATATGTATACAAATATATATTCATTATTATATTTACACAGATCTGTAAACTTCAAAAACAAAGCGGAAAACGGCAAACGCATTGTTGCTGAGGAGATTATAGAGGAAATAACGGAGGAGAGTAATACAGATGTTAATGCGCCCACACCAGCCAAACTTGTGAAGCCTAATCCTGTAAAGCCTAACCCAAGTAAAGCGCTTGGTGGAGTGCAGCTGGTGAAAAGAAAGACGCCCCTGGTGCTGGTAAAGCCTAAGACAGAAGCAGCAGCAGCAGCGGGAAGCAGAGTAGAAGGCGGAGTAACGAAAACAACTGCAGGAGCGCTGGGATCAGCAGCAACAGTAGGAGTAGCAGAGGGGCAAGGAGTAACTGGCGCTCAAGTGGCAGCTAAAGCGTCGGAACCATCAGCAACACCTGCTGCAACTACGTCGAAACCTGCAGCACCCGCTGGCCTCTCCCTTTTAGCTGCCTACAGCGATAGCTCTGAGGATTCCAACTGACCCTTGCATCTTAGCAGCATTTATATCAAGTCTATGTGTATACACAAATTAACTAAACTATGTACTAAGACACAAAAAAATGTAATTAAATTTTCAGTTTATCCTTTATCAAGATTTGTACAGATCTGTGTAGCTTATGTCTTTCAGTATGATATATAAAATGAAACTTTTATAAGTACTGCGATTATTGCAAGTGATGCAAATAAGCTTTATAAACTTTTGTATGGTAAAAAATTCCCCCCACATTTAATATGTAATTAAATTGAAGAATATTCAAATAAGGAATATGAAAGTTTTACTCTAATTTCAATAAACACATTTGTCATTTAATAAACTTTTAATTTTATTTTAGCGTTTTAGCTGACTTCAAAAATATTTCACTTAAATTTCTAGGTTTTTCAAATACTATATATATGTTTATATTTATATATAGTCAAGGCCATAAGCATAAGGCAAATCAATTTACATACACATTTATCAAATTCTCAAAAATTAGCAACATAAAATGACTAAAATAGTAGTACATATATATAAACATTCAATTTATATATATATATGTATATACAAAGTATATGTCATATACATCTTTTCACCAATTCATAGCCGATTTCGTGGCGATTGGAACTGAAAGGCTTAAAGTTAATTTAAAACTAAATACTAAATGGTAACAGTTGCTCTATATATAAATATATACAGCTGCAAAAATTATAATAAATAATATCACAAGCGAAATAAACAATAAGAAATTATAAATATATATCAAATATAAGCTTAAGTATTAGCAATAGATTATACAGTAAGTAATTAATAATAAATCCATTTAATTTCATAAATTACGAAGACACTGGTATCTGCTATAGCTGCCATATCGTTCAGACGATATATGTATCTCTATAAAGCATACATATATGATTAGATTTATATGTATATTATCTATATATATATATAAATATATCATCTATAAGGCTGCCTTCTGGCAAGCGTCGTCACATATTTACTCTTTACTTATTATATTACGTTTAACAGTCTTTGATCGTTTAGTTCATTTTCCATTTACTTTTTGGGGTGGTTTGTGGGGGGCGTGGCAAGCCCATATCCTTTGTTTTTGGTGTGTTGCATTTTGGTTTTGGTTTGCATTTGTATCCTGGCTTTGGCTTTTCATACTTAAATGTCCACCGCTTTGGCTGCTTTGTAGTCGCCAGCTGCAGCCATTGCCACGCCCACCATCACGCCCCCGCCACCATCGTAGTTGTGGTGGTTATTGTTGTTGTTGCGTAGGAAACTCTGCTGCTCGGGTGCGCTTTGATTGCGCTCGTAGTGCTCATCCAAGTCATGATAGACAGAGACGCCCAGCGCACGTGTCGGCGCAAATTGCAAATCATTATCGTCCTGCTCGTCTCCCACATTGTCGTCGTCATCATCGACGCCAGCATCTTCATCCAGTAGCCGACGTCGCGGCATGCTGACAACAAAATCCTCTAGACTACGCTTGACGGCTGCATCGGAGCCCGTGCCCGAGTCTTTGCTGGATAAATGATCCTGTTGCAGATCGTGCTCCGGCTGTTGCATGTAGCACAGAGTCAGGCCCTGCTCCAAGCAGCGTTGCTCATATGACGGCGTCGTGTACACAATCAAACTACTCTGCGTCTGGCCAGGACCACACTCCAAGTCCGTCAAACTTGGCGACCGTAGCTGAGACTGCGACTGATGATGTTGCTGCTGCCGCGGCTGCTGTTGATTCAGTTGATGCTGTTGCTGCTGCTGCTGTTGCTGCTTGTGCGCCGCGTTATCGAGTATGATTGTACGATTCATTGTAGTCAACTGCGTCTGATCCAGCGGCAGGGTGTGCTGACTGCTTCGGGTGGTCGAGCTATGCAACAGCTTCCTACGCTGATAGTGCGAAATCTTCCAAACAATGCCAATGCAAACCGAGAAACAAATGATTGTGATAATCGTGATAATCATCACAATGAGCAGCACCACGTCGATATTGAAGCTATCCTGCACCACCATCAGCTCCGACTGCAGTGTCAAGGTGCGCAAATTGTCGCTGATCTCGCAACGATAATGTCCAGCGTCCGTGGACTGGGCATTGACAATGACCAAGAGCTCCTTGCTCTCGGTAAAGTAGAAGCGTTCCGCATCGGGCCCAGTGGGTGCATTATGCAATGGCTTGTTCTCCTTGAACCACTCACGATGCGGCTGCTCCAGGTCCATATTAAGCGATTCACTGAGACACTCCAGTACACAGGTGCGTCCCAGGATGACCTCCTTGTGGACCAGTGGAATGCTGGGCAGGGGTTTGTCTGTAAATGGATGACATTATAGTATATGTAGGGTATTTGACTTTTATATTTTGTGGCTCTCACCATTCACAATTAGCGTGGCATTCACTTTAATCACGCCCGCCGGACTCTCTGCCGTGCAGGTATATATGCCCGAATCACTCGGCTTGGCATTCGTTATCAGAAATGCATTCTCCTCGCGTATCACCTGCAGTCGTCGTTCTGTGGCAGCTGGAAAATCTCGACCGCCAAACTTTTGCAATGCCATCTCCGGCATGGGATCCCCGCTGGCCGAGCACACCAAGCGCGCCGTTTCGCCTGCATCTATCGTTAGATTCGAGGGCACATGCAAGAAGCTGGGATGAACTGCAAGTAGAGAAAATAATTTAGTAACTTATATAGTATTGTTTCCTTGAAGAAGTTCATTAGTGAACTATTTGCTAGTTCGATATATACTATTGGGCCGTTCATCAGTGATTAACTTGAACTTGAACCAAATAGAATAGCATCAATTGAGCACAAAAGATCTGCACCAGTTCATGTCAATTTTGAATCTTCAGAAAGGAACAGATTTGAAATTTCAAATAAAGTTCGTTGGGCTACTCACTGCCTATCGATATTTTGAACTTCTGGCCGTAGGTGGAGCCAAATGCATTGGACACCACGCACTGATAACGGCCGGCGCTCTCGTCGGTGACATTGAACAGACGCAGATGACCGTAGATCGTCGTCTGATTGGTGCTCTGATCGGGATGTATTTGCGTTTTGGTGCTGGCACCATCATGGACATTTTGGCTCTCTACGACGTGCTGATTATCATGCCGCCACTTGATCTCCAGCTCATCGGTGGCAGCAGCCGAAGCGGCAGCTGGCGAGGTCGCCATGCACTCCAAGGTAATATTGGCGCCCTTGACAGCGAGCATGTTGCTGGGTTCATTTTGCAGTACCGGCTTGGGTGAGTCAGCTGCAAAGAAGATGAAAGCAAAGAGTCAACAAAGAATTGAGAGAGTAAGAGTTGTTTAGCTGAGACTTACAGCACTCGAGTTGCGCAGGAGTGAGCCGGAAGAGCTGGCGATCGAGCAGGTGCTCCGGATAGCCACAGACAGCATTTGTGAAGAGCTTCTCAGTTTGTATGCCAAAGCGATTGAGATGCCATTGACGGAACCAAATCAACTCGCAATCACATATAAAGTTATTCGACTTGAAGCTGAGCTTCTGCAGATTTTGCATATGCTCAAAGGCATTTGGCTGAATGCTGGCCAACTCATTGTTCTCCAAATTGAGCTGCACAAGACTGTTTAGTCCGGTCAGCGCTTTGCTACTGATCTGCTTCAGATTGTTGCCGTAGAGATCGAGGCGGCGTAACTTGCGCAATGCCTTGAAATGCGCCCCAGCTGACTGATCCTCAATGATCCAGGCGAGACGATTGCGACGCAAATTCAACTCCTCCAGATTCTTGACACAGTCGAACGTATTCTCTGGCAAATACTGCAACTTATTGTGGCCCAAATTCAAATGTTTCAATCGCTTCAGACAATCCAAGTGCTGAGCCTTGAAGTCGCTGATATAGTTGTGCGACAGATCGACCCATTCCAGATATTGGGTAAATTCAAATGTGTCCAGCTCGATGCGACTGATCGAGTTATTCGATAAGCTCAAATGGTGCAACTTGGTCAGATTGAAGAGACCCTGACGGGACAGCGAACTGATGTCGTTGTGATCCAGCTTAATGCTCTCAATGTTGCGCATCACATGAAAGACGCCATCCTGCAGCGTCTTGATGTTGTTCGATTTCAGCTCCAGCTTCTGCAGCGCTTGCAGACCACGAAACGTTGACCAATTGATCTCCAATCGATTTGAGTTGAGAGTTCTACAAAAAGAGTTATTTGAGATTTTGCTATATTTAATTGAGATTACTCTATAAACTTACAGTTTCTTTAGTCGCAGCAAGTTCTTAAAGACGCCCACTGGCAGGCTGCTCAGGTGATTGTTGCTCAGCTCCAGATCCGTTAGATTGCTAAGCGTAGCAAATGCCAGCTCATTCACGCTGCCGATCTCATTGCCATTAAGTATTCTGTAAATCGAATTGGATTTAGTTAGGCTACATATACTAAGGTATATTTGGTTAACTTACAAATGGGAGAGTCGGCTAGGTCTTGGGAACATATTCGCCTCCACGCTGTGCAGTTGGTTCTTGCTCAGATCCAGCAATTTCAGCTTGGGCAGCAAAGCGAGCGCCTCGCTCGAGATGCGCTGTATACGATTGTTGGCCAAGATGAGTTGACGCAGCGATTGCAGATTCGTAAACATGGGCATCACATCCAGCTGATTGCGTTTCAGTGAGCTGTGCGAAGAGAGAGAGAGAGAGAGAGAGAGAGAGAGAGGAGAGAAGGGTTAGAATAACGAATCTTAGCTATAAATTATGAAATAAATATTAAATAAATTTAGAGCCTATAAATATTAAATGTATATGGAGGAACATAATCCCGGTGATTATGTTACAGCTATGTTAATAAAATATTGTGGTCTGTATAAAGATACTATGCTTTTAGTATTTACTGTTATGTTATATCTGCCTGTTACTGTTGTATTATGACTATTTCTATTGCTAACAGATTTAATACCAAGCTACTAGGCTTTTCGTCGAACCACTGTTTCCAACAGTTAAACAGCTATCTGACTTTATATCAGCATTAAAAATAATATAGTATGACAAATACATATCGAGCGAGGCGAATAAATGGAGAGAATATGCTAACTAGTTACTATCTAAGATTGTAGGCTGCTACTAGCTGATTTTACAGTTAACAGTTTGGAATAGTTTATATGTATTTAAATTTTAATAATATTCATAGCGAAATACAACAGAGAATCTAATCTGATTTTTATGTAAAAATCTTTTGATACTATGACTAATTGGATAGATATAAAATATATTTTGCTTTCCCAATATATATACTATTTATGATTATTAGCATTTGCGTATGCTTCAAGCTTTTCTTATCTTCAGCTTGAATTGTGCATCATTTCAATTGAAATTTCAGACTCCAATTGAACAGAAAAACAAAAAAACCAGATGGCTTCCTTTTACAACTTATAAATGCGAGTATCTAAAAATACTCGCTTAGCTAAACGATTATACAGCATTATCTACTGTAGATAGCTCAACGCAAATGGAATAATTAGCTCAATAAACTCGTACATATATCTGGTATATACAAACATACATATATACGTATCTATATAAAATATTATATATTGTTGTTTTTGTTTGTTTGTTTTTACTTACAGTCTTTGTAGCTCGGACAGATTTTGTATCGCTAGGACGGTGCTGTCGTTCAATTTATTGCCCGCCAGATGCCTGCAAAAAAGTAAAAATGAAAACAAAATAATATATCGTAGATGTGTGTGCATATAAATAATATGGCAAACAATGTTAGCTGATTGGATTTTCGAGGCCCGCAATTAATGGTCTGTAATTATGCTGCAATTACGAGTGATAAGCGTGCCAGAGTCGTGCAATTATTGATGCATTCCACTCGATAAAGATAAACCTCACATTTTGCATAATTTTGCAGTGCATTAAATTGATTAAAAGCAATGCGATAAAATCGCAACCCCCAAAAAAAAAAAAGTTAAGTGAAACGCATAAATAAAAATAAAATATGGGTAAAACAAGATGGCAGTTGATAGACCCTAATATACCCTACACTACAAACTTTAGTTAAAGAAATGTATTGAAAATATTTTGATTCTTAATTAATTCTTATTTGAAACATGTATATAAGCTGTTAAGCCATTACAACATAACAGAATCTATCCATGTTATTTTTGCTAAGTCATTAACATGCCAAGTAAAAGCATATACGAATTATGTTAAGGCATTAACATAACATAACCAACTAAGTTACAGTGGTTAACAGTTAATTTAATGCCTTAACAGAGTCTACTATGTATTTTATAAAATATTGTTGAATATGTATTTTAAACACTACTATTACACCCCACATGACCTTTAACTACTACAGGGTATATACACTAAATAAAAGCCCGCAAAGCTGCGAGGGTTGTTGCGAATGCTTCAAAACTGTTCCTGTTTTGGGGGTTGCTCAGAGGGGTTTCGTTTTTGTTTATTTCATGGTTTACTTACAGCGTTTGCACATAGTTGGGCAGTACGGGCACACGCTCCAAGTGCTGCTTATCGCAATCGAAGAACTCGTTCTGGCATTTGCACTCCTTAGGACAGTTTTTGTTGTTGTTGTTGTTGTTGCTGTTATTGTTATTTTTGGCATTCGCATTTGCTGCTGCTGCTGCTGCCGCTGATTCGGCTGCAGCGAGCTCTTTTTCCGCCTGCTCGTATTGCCCGCCATCGTCGGCCACGAAGCCGCGCGTTTCCAGTGAAGCAGCAGCCGCTGCTGCGATTTCCAGTGGAATATGCAAGGCGGCAAATTCCTCATCGCCCGTATCCTCTGAATCGTCTTCGCGTAACGGCAGAAAGCGTGGTCGCTGACGTGAATGTTGATGATGCTGCTGCTGCTGCTGTTGTTGTTGGTGTTGCTGAGACTGCGACTGCGACTGCGACTGTGGCTGTGAAGCCTCTGCTACCGATGCCAGCGCAGCCGTGTTTCCGTTATTCTTTGCAAGCATGGCAAAAAGTTGTTGCTGTGGCAGCTGTTGATTGTAGGAGGCACCGCCCGATTTGAGCAGCGCGCTCAGCGGCGATGTTAACGCCTCGCCAGACACTGACGATGAGCCTGACGTCGATGGCGCTGCAGCTGCATAACTTTGACAAATTGTTGTAGTTGTTATCAGTAGCATGCACGTAATTAGCTGTAATTTATTGATTTTATTGAAATCATGGGCACACATTGTTGTTTTACTATAATTGCAATTATCATTATGGGCGCATGCTCTTGTTGTCGCTGCTGCTGCTGTTGCTGTTGTTGTTGTTGCTTTCACAATTGCGTTGTCGTTTTGCTGTTTGCGCCGCCGTCGGCGCCGTCGCCACTTGCCACTCATGCTCAGCGTTGCGAGGCGTTGCACCAGTATTGAAGACGTCATTATAATTTTGCTAATGTAGTTGTTGTTCTCGTCGTTACTGCTTCGTTTTCGATAATTATTAAACTTTATCGCTGCACATGCATCCTTTGCCCTTTCCTGCTGTTCGCTTTTAATAGCTGAAACGTGCATATTGCAGTGTTTTTGCTTTTTAATTTGCGTATATTTTTTGTTTTTTATTTGCTTCTTTTTTAGCTTTGTATGCTTGATAAATTCGATCGTTTTCAACTGCGATTTTTCCCTCAGCTTTTTTCTTGCCTACATTCCGTTATTCCTGTGCAAAGATAGCGACGCTGATGGCGGCCTGGCCAGCGGCCAGTGCTGTAAAGCTCGTTCGCATTTTCGTCGTTTGAATCTGCTTCTGTTGCTGTTGCTGTTGCTGTTGCATGATCCAGCGCCAATTAACTGCAAAGAGAGAGAGTGGGAGAGAAACAAAACATTAGTTTAAGGATGCCACTATATGCAAATTATTGTTCAGTGTACTTAATATTATATCGATTAAGTGATATCGATGCTGATATTCAACAATCAACGAATTCAGTTCATTTAAACAACAATTAACATGTCCCTAATGCTGCTGCATTGCAATTTAGATTGTTTATATTTGAAGTAAAGCAAACTAAATAAATAATAAATTATAAACAGCGTTGGCAAATGACTCTGGCAGTGTGCAAAATAAATGCTCATTAAATTAAAATACGACCGGATGTTTTTGTGCGAAAAAAAAAAACATGAATACAAAAAGAAAGAAAACGCGAAACGTTTTATAACACAAACAGCAAAAGACGCACCAGACAGCAGCATCAGCCCCCTAAAAAAAATCTCTCAACTTGTTGCAAATTTTTGCAGCGTTTTGCATTTTGTACTTTGCGCTTGCTAAAAGTCCAAAGCACACAGACGCTCACCTACACACACAGCACACACACAGCCACACCTACATAGAGCGAATTCAAAAGAAATTCGGCGGTGGCGACACTCAGATAAAGCGAATGCTGCGCACTTTTTTCGCTATCAGCGAAATTGCGGCGTGCTCGACATTCAGATGCCTCGCAATAATTGGCTGATGCAAAAAAATATATACTTAAAAAACAGTAACAAAAAGCAGCTTTAAAGATAAATATTTTATAGGCGTGAAAACCCAATTAAAATATATAATTAACTTTGCTGACAAGCGAAATAAGCGAGAGAGACAGAGAGAGAGAGAAAAGCGGTTTACTGTAAACTGTTTTAATTTTCTGTTTCGTATATGTTTAAACTATGCAAGCTTGCGCTACAGCTATTAAATTTGGCATACAAACTACTGTCTACAAATGCAAATTCTAGATAACTTGAAAAATTGTGCAATTCACGTTTGTTCTTATATAACAGATAGATAATATCAGAACAAACGTGAATCTAAACAACATTAGAAAAGTTAATTCCAACACCCATTTTATGATTAAAGGCATTAAAACATTGTTAAACTAATAAATTTGTTGATTTAGTGACAAGGCATATGAATGTAGATAATTATAACTATATGAGCAATATTTAAGTACATATTTCTTTGTAAACTCGGGAACTATAAACGTTGTGGTTATGAAATTATATACGCAGCATTTTCGGGCTACATTGAAGATCTCAGGAACTAGAAACTCTTGTGTGTAGTTACATAGAAGGAGCACATCTTGCAGTATAGATTGCATTCTGAGAATGAAGATAATGCCGCTCAGATAAGACTAGTTTTTTGCAAGGTCTGCTAACTGCAATATCATAAATATTTAGGTCCAGACTGTTCTTGATTCTGGTAAAAAATATTAGTAGTAGTACAGGACAAAAACTCAATACATATTTTAAAAACAAATTTAAAGAGAATATGAAGGCTAACATACAGAAATATATTCTTATTAATTAATATTTTAAGATGTATTTTTATTCAATAACTGAGTCTCTATTAAGAATTGCGCTACATTAAATGGAATAGAAATGGAATTAAAATACATTTATAAAATAAATATATATATAAATATAAAAATCCGCTCTCTATTGAAACAAAAATTATGTTCCAATTAGTATTTTTAGACCAAGTCTCTATTTGTAACATAAAAACTTTAAATTTTTAAATGTTTAGAACAACATGATTACACTAATACTTGTTAATATTTATAAAGTAATCACAAAAACTAAATACTTTTGTTATTTGATTCAGCATAAAAGTTTGGCCTTTCATATAAATTGCAATTCCTTTTAAGTTTGGCCTGTAACAACAACAACAAAAAACTAAAAACAATTTAATTAGCTAACAAATCAATTGACAGCATTCTTTGAGTTGCGCTCATTATTATTTGCTTTCGGCCAATATTATGGACAAAATGCACTTATAAGCATTTTGTTTTTTAGTCGAGGCCTAATAAACATTTTTCCCAGACCAAAAAAGAAAAGCAAGCCAATAAATAGAAATAAAATAAAACCACCCACCAAAAAGGGCAAAAAGCAAAAGGCGCAAAGCGACTTCGACGAACTCAAACTGCAAACTGCAATTACCGCAAACAGACATGACCATATATTTTTATATATATGTATATAAATATATAATATATATGGATATATGTACATATAGTATATTTAACGTATACGTAACGCATAGGCTATATAGGAGAGGTGGCTTTGGCTGCTGCTGCTGCTGCTGCTGGCCAGGCTACTAAAAATGGTCTGGCACACACATACACATACGTATACACACACACACACACACACACACATCCACAGACGTCTACACACATAAAGAGGCGCGTTAAAATGCCCAGACAACCAAATTTAGTAACACAACAACAACTAAAGCAACGGCAACAGCAGCAACAACAACAACAACAGCTAAGGCAGCAACTACAAAGAGCATCGCGTAATGAAATCAAATAAAATGAAGCAGGAAAAAAAAAGTAACAAATATGCACGCCAGAAAAAGAAAAACCAGCCACAAAGAAGGCAAGCAGAACCAGCTCAGTTGAAGATCTCTTAAACATCTTTTCTTTTTTTCTTCACTTCACTTCAGTTCAGTTTAGTTTTTCCTGTGCTTCAAAGAGTTTTCCACACATCAAAAAAATGCACAGGCCAGCCTGTTGCAGTCGAGCGGGCGTAATAGACTGCAACGTACTTGTTCAGGCACTTAAGAGTTTTATTTTAGAATTCTGTGAAAACTATCTAATTGCAAAAGATACAAAGACAAGCCTGAAACTGTAAGAAATATAGTTCTAAATGATTTCGGATGATTTCAAATTAAATATATAAAGTGTAGTATAGATGTAAAACTGTAATAGGTATATATTAAACGATATGTGACGGGAGTATATATAGTATGAAAAAAAATATTTAGCTACAAATATCCATATGATAGCTATGAGAGCTTTAGAAATTAACTACAAATTGTTGGGAGTGAAAAAAGGATTTTTCACAGAAAATAGATAAAAATATTTAATAATGTTTACACTTTATAGGATTAGGTAGGGCAGAAATATATCAAAATTTAATTATTAAAAATTATTTATTTCACGCCATTAAGACTGGCTAACTCCTAAAATAATACCTTTACACAAAGCCAATATACTCTTCTTTCCTTCCCTAACATGTAGAAGTACATTTTTTACTGTAACTGCAGACTCTATGTTTCTACTCTATATATATACATATACATAGAGGTTGTTTGCTGGCGAGTTGTATTTGAAGTGCCTTTTGATTAGTTTTAGTTGCTAGATCGATAGCAACGATAACGATAACAATACGAATTGGCCTCAATTTTGTTTGGGAGCACTCCCCCTAACTGAAGTGTCGAAAGTCGGTTCTCTCAATTAGATAATTTTGTTTTTGTTATATGGTCTTCTTCCCATTCTCTCGAGGAGTCATAGAGCTATTCTGGCACCCGATGGTACTCGATGCAATTATCTAATCAATAGGTTTGCACTGTCTACGATCGCAACTACGATCGTTGCGGCGGTATCTACAGAGGAAATCATACATATACCTACGTACATTTATAACCATTTTCGTTATTAAATTTATTGAGCAGTTATGTTGAAAAACTTGTTAGTGGTAAATATTTGAATTGCCCGTGCGGCAAGTGTTTGGGTGAGAAAATTAACCAAGTTTCCAGAACAGCTGAACAAGCTGTTTGTTGACTTTGCGTCAGACTATTGATAAAGAGGGGGCAGTAAAATAGGGTTTGGCTTTACGTACAAATAGACTCTACAATTATCTATCCAGAAAAGCCCTGAGCCTAATAGATTAATACTAAACCATATAGATAGAGAAACCCCTTGTGCAAAGTAGAGCCTTAAATATATAATCGAAATTTCTTATCCTCCTTCGAAGCGAACTTTATCTGAGTTTTTACATTAAACTTAATTGAATTAGTGGAGGAATAAAGTAAAACTTTCCTTATGGTAAGTAAAAGTGATCAGATGTATTGAATTTATTTGGAAACTATCTTATAAATATTTGGAATAATATATATATTAAGCATTTATGGTCACTTAAAAAGGTTTTTGAATACCTTTTCACTGTCCAAAATGTAAATTCCACTTAAATATCTAATGAAAACAAAAGATAATTATGAAATATTTATAAAAATAATCAAATATTCATAAAGCACATCAATCCAATCCGTTTTCAGTTGTTTTATTTATTTATTTTTTTGTATATTTAAGTTTATCTAACACCTTTGACACGCTTTCAATGAAACTATCGATCAGCGAAAGCTGCTGCGGGTGGCCGCCCATCAAAATCGATGACAGTTTGTCTATCGATCAACAGCTTGAGAAACCAATAAAAAAAAAAAAAAACACATTTTTTTGTTGTCTTAATATAAATTAGTTTGGTATTGTGCGACAATTTTCACACACCAATCAGCGACGATCAGCTCGCTAATTTTTCGTCGTTGTCTAAAACTGGCGTCCACCATTTTGAATTGATTTGCATGCATAAAATGCTAACTAAATCGCATATTGATTAGCATAAGTTCTCCTCAAATAAAATCGAGAGACAGAGTGAGAAAAAACCCCAATGTAAGGGCAAAACCCACGCCAATCAATATTAGTTGTTGTTTTTACATTTTTTTTTTTTTTATATTTTGGTATTTTTATTGTTATAAGTATAAGATTTGTTGTTTCAAGCTTTCGCTGTGAACTCAATTCTTTTTATACCCTGAACCCATTTTCAATGGGAAATCAGGGTATAATGGTTTTGTTGAAATGTATGTAACAGGGAGAAGGAGGCGTGGCAGACCCCACAAAGTATATATATTTCTTGATCAGGGTGACGAGCTGAGTTGATTTGGCCCTGTCCGTCTGTCTGTCCGTCTGTCCGTCTGTCCGTATGTATGAACGCGTCGATTTCAGAAGATATAAGAGCTAGAGACTTCAATTTTTTTTTAAAATGTCCGTAATTACAGCGCGCATATCAAGTTTATCATTAAAAATCGATAACTCATCTCGATCTTTTTTATCGATAAAAAACCTTATCGAAACCCAGTTATAAAATTATATCTTCTACACCTTTATTGCTAGAGTCTCCAAATTTTTAATGTATGCTTATATGCAATTTATACAATTTCGGTTTTTGTTAAAATTTACCCCCCACCTCTAAATTCACCCCCTCACCCTCACTTTTGTTAAAAGCGTATTTCAAATACTAGAGACTTGTGCTTTGGCAATTACATGCATATTCATGTTATAATCATAATCTAAAAGTTTCATGAAGATCGTACGTCCATAAAAAAAGTTATTAAACAATTAAGTTCTCATAGTAAGCGCACACTGCAGCCCATGCGTGTTTATGCTTGTGTGTGTATATGTATGTAATTGTTTGTGTATGTGTGTGTGTGTGTGTGTGTTTGTGTGTGTGTGTGTATGTATGTATGTGTGTGTATGTATGCCTGTGTGCATGCGTGCGTGTGTGTGTGTGTGTGTGTGTGTGCGTGTTTCTTGTGTAAGCTGAAAGACGCGAAAAATTATTGAAATAGCTATTACTCCAAGGGTTCAGGGGATCTCGTAGTCGAGCAGTCTCGAATAGAGCTTTCTTACTTGTTTTTTCTTCAAATTTTTGTTGGTGTTGGACAATAACAAAATTTACGTTGAGCAAATCAAATGCAGATTTTATTGAGATTTTTTAGTTGATTTTCGTTATTGGTTTTATTTTTTTGTTGTTGTCTGTTTTGTGATCTTCTTTTTCGTTGCTGTTGCTGTTGTTGTGTTAGTCAACAACTCCCGCACAATTTATTAGATAACGGTACGAGCATGGGCGAGTATTGTTTTCTTATGAAAACGACAAAATGTCGACGTTGTTAGCTGTCGATCGCGTTGATATGATAATGCCGCACATAAATATACAATGGACGGGCCTAAAACACATGCGACATATCCCGTCTGTGTATGTATATGTCTATCTGTCTATCTGTATATGTATAGGTTTTCTATGCATGTATTTGTATCTTAAAGATCGTTAGCTGCTCAAGAATAACATCATTTGTCATGAGATTCGAGAGCAGATTGTGGCCGATAGATGAAAGGGGTGAGAGCGAGACAGCGATACATAGTGAGCGGAAACTACATTAGTTTTTGTTTTAAATTTAATTTTAAATTATATAACGCTCTTTTTAATGTGCTGCTCTTGTAACATTCAGTTTTTAACATTTTTTTTACATTTTACTTGGAGCTGAGGCTGCATTTTTATTGGTCTTAATTTTTACCTGCTGCCTGTTGATTTGCTTTTTAACATTTAAATTGGTCATTTTTCTTGTTGTTGCCAGATTTTTTATAAAATTTTATTTCATTTTTCTGCTGGTTCGGTTCATTTCTTGTTGTTGTTGTCGCCCACTGCTTGTTTTTTCTGGTTTTTTATGGTCATGTGTGTGTGCGCGTGTGTGTGTGTGTGATGAAAACGCTTCGCCCAAATGTTATTTTGTTGTTGTTTCTACTTGTGTCTCTTTTCGTTGTTGTTGTTGTTGTTTATTGCCTTTTGCCAAATGAATAAAAATATATACAATATTTGTGTGCGTGTGTGTATGTGTGTGTGAGTGACGTTTGTCGTTGGCGTAAAAATACCAACAAAAAATGAAGCAAAACCAAAATAAGTCAAAGCACATGCAGTGGGCGGTCAGTAATTTGAGTTGGAATATGCTGAGGTGGGCTGCGGCGAGGTGAAGTTGAGTTCAAAGCAGCTGCAGGCTGCAGCATTGCCAAAAATTGTAGATGAAAAGCAACAGTGGTGAGCATCCATCAAATTACTGTTAAGTTTCACAAGGAAAAAGAGAACCCGATTTTCTTATTCCTAAATATTAATTTATTTATTAGTTATAACGCCTATAATGCCTATAACGCTTAGCAATAAAATATATCTCACTTCATAATGCTGCCTGCATTACTTTTATTTACATGTGCCAATTGGTCATAAGATGTCTGTAAATATTGACTGCTTTGATAAACATTAAAAGTCGAGGTATTTATGGACATTTTTATGTACATATTAAAGCAACAAGTCAAAAGGTGATATCCAACCAAGTTCCCAATAAGCCGCTCCGCCACATCCGGCTTATACTGCAAATGTAATCAATTGAATTTAATTGCTTATAAGCTGGTTCGTAAAAAAAAAGCATCAACAACGACTACGACTACAACTACAACTACAACGACAACTACAAAGCTGATCAGTTGTCAAAGTGAACGAACGCTTATGCTAGTACTTAAAACATGCATGTATGTACACAGATGTGTATGTGTGTGTGTCCGTGTGTATCTTGCATGTCTAATTTGTATGTCTCTCTTTTTAGTGTAATCGATTCGTTTCGCCGTGATCAAGCAGCTATTCAAAGGCACATAAAATTTGCTCGTTTCCATTACACCCCACAATTTGTCTCTCTCACAGCACTGTGCAGTTGTTGTTGCTTTTTTTCTTTTTTATTCTTTTTCAGCACAGCAACAGCAGCGGCGGCTAACAGCAAGAACAACAACAGCAAAAGAAACGGCAACAAAAATTGAAGCTGTGATTGTCGCGTGGTCTGCGGAGTCCCTCTGCACTCTGCGCTGCTTTGCTCTGCTCGCACAGTTTCCCTCTCGCTCTCTTGTATCTGCGCTGTGGTGCGTGGGCACGAGAACGGAAACAGCGCGCAGTCAGCGTCGGCGTTGTCTGTCGCAGTTGACGTTACGTCAATGCGAACTCAATATATATATATGTAAGTGCTCGTGTGTATGTGCGTGTATGCGTGCGAGTGCCTCTGCATTTTTGTTTGTATTGGCCTATGGCTTACAAAAACAACATAAAAGGTAAAATCGTTGCCTATTGCCGCGCTGTCTGCGGCAACTAATTAGGTAACGTGCCAGCTACAACAGCAGCAACAACAAGAACAAAACCATGATAAGAGCAGCGCAGTCGCTGCGCAGCTACAACGACGCAAATAGCAACATAAATTTGCACACGCACACACACTCTCAAAACACACATAGAGACACACTAACAACAAAATCCAATAAGAAAGCAACTGCGCGGCCTGCCAGGCTGTCTGTGCCAGCGGCTGCTCCGTCGCGCTGCTTTGTTGTTGTTGCTGCTGGTGCTGCTGCTTTTGTTTTTGTTTTTATTTTGTGTGTTTTTTTTTTTGTTTTTTTGCAAAAATAAATTTAATTTTGTAGCCATTAATTTTCCACTCTAGATACGAACGCGAGACGCTGCCACCGTTGCCCATAGCTTGTCCTCTCGCTCGCGCCCGCGCTACGTCTATATAGACGGGGGCTAGCTAATTAAATAACTAAAAAGAGTTTTTATAATTGTTGGCTTATTTCATTGCCTTCTGCTTGGATGCTTTGCGCAGCACACACACACACATACACAGGCAGAAGCAGACAGACAGCTGCTGTATGCACGCACGCTTATAACGGTTTATTAAAACGAAGCCGCAGCAAACAGGGCGGCAAGCAAGGGTGCGCGAGCAGTACGGCATGAGGGGGAAGACATTTTAAAGCTTTACTTCAAGTTCAATATTTTTTGCACATGCGAGTATTTATGCATGTATATGTAAATAAAGCTGCGTTTGTCTGTCTGCCTTTGTGTGAATGTGTGTCTGTGTGTATATAATAAATTAACGTCTTTTTTTTATCGCTTTAATGATAAACCGTTTTGCTTGATTGGTCTAAAGCGCATAAATAACAAATAAACAAAGCGCAGTAAAGTATTATTATTATTATTATTATTATCATTGTTGTTGCTGTTGTTGGCTTTTTGATAAGAATGAGAGGTAGCTTGTGATATCTGATATCATATGCCAAAATATATGCATATATAGACATAAGTGTACACATACTCCCCCAAAGGTGTGCTTTGTGTGCCAGTCAGGTGGAGCGGACTTAATGAATTAACCTTGGGAATGTCTGATAAAAGAAATAAGTCAAAGAATTTCAGGGAACGCTTTTTGTAGATAGTGTCAGACTTGTCTGAGCAAAAAGTATCTTACAGATAGCTGCCTGAAAAAGTATAGATATTCATTTTCCGTTTATTAAATATTATACGAAATAATTTTTTAATAACATTACTTTTAGCTCCCTTTTACAGACAATACATTTGTATCTGAATGATTGAGGACTATTTGAAAGACATACTCAAACATCTTAGGAAATCACAAATTTTTCCAATTCGCTTTTAATATTTATTTATTAGCAAACCTAATTTTAATATTATGTTTATAGTTGTTTACGATAATTAAGATCATGAAATAACGTTTTATAGACCTTTTCAAATATATATTCATATATCTAGTAAAAATGTTTTGTTTACCATTTCGCTATAAGCTCAAGCAATAATAAAGAACATTTTGTAGAAATCAGATAATCTGTGCGACTTATGAGAACATTCTCTGTTCCTATATTTAGCAATTGTGATACTTAAATGTGGAATTCGACAACAAAAAATTCCTTTTTCTTTTCAAATACAGTAAATAAAGATATAAATTGATACATATGTACATACATCATTTAAGAAAAAATTTTAAAAGAAAAACTCTGCATATAGCAAAAAAGTATCCTATATATATAGGTGCTAGAAAAATAAAATTGGTGATCCAAGTAGTCAAAGCCTTAAACTTCACACAGAAACAAGCCTTATAGAAGTTCGAATCCTATTTTAGTCAGTAGTAATCAGTATCACAACACGATAGGAACACAAATATGACTGAAGGCTTAAAAGCGATTTTAAGAACATTCATAAAACGCGTAAGTAAAAAAAAAAAAACAAAGAAAAGAAGACAACGGAAAAAAATAATAATAAAATGAAATAAAAATAAATAAATAAAATGATATAAAAATAAATATATAAAATACATTCAAATTGGCTCATATATGTCTTTACAGATAATGTCATCATCTGAATCTTCCGAGTCTTTCCAAACCAACCTAGAGCCGAAGATTCTTCGCAGTAATAGCGTAAGTATTTCAATGAAAAGCAATTAGTATAATATTCATATCTTTGTTTATGCAGATCATCATGTCATCCTCGGAATCTTCCGATTCTTCCCAGCCTGAAGTGGAGTCCAACGAGCAGCCAACGCTTCGTCGCAGTAATCGCATCAAGCAGATGGAGAAGAGAAAACGTCGACTGACCGAGGAGCAACCGACTGACACGGGAAAAATCAAACGAATGAGGACCCTATATACCAGGCAGGTGTCCGAGTGTATGTCCAGCAGGCTAGAGGACCTGGAGTTGGAGCACCAGGAGAAAGAGCAGGAGATGGGTAGGTTATTGGAGGCTGCATCAGAGGAGCTTTTAAGGCTGCAGCAGCAAAATGGAAATGGACAAGGGTCCCCCCTTTGTGTCTGCACCGAATTCAATGGGGAACTCTTCAAGCTGTACGATCTGCCCGAAGATGTGGAATTTCATATTCCAAAAAAGAGCAGACATAGGCATAGAAAAGGATGACTTCCATATTAACAAAAAAAAAAAAAAAAAAAAAAAAAAAAAAAAAAAAAACCCTAAAAAAAGGAATATAAAAAGAAACCCAAAAAAAAAAATTAAATATATAAAATACACTACTCATAGTATGATAGTGGACAAAAAAGAATAATAACTATGGCCGAAACCATTTTTTACTAAAAAAAAAAAAAATTTAAAATGGAAAACTAAAAAAAAAAGCAAAAATAAAATTTGGAAAAAATTCTAGGAAATGTAATAAAACGCGTGAGTATTTAAATGAAAAATAATGTATATAAATAACGTATATTGGCTTCCTGTCCATACAGATCATTATTACGTCTGTCTATCGATATATCACGTTTTCACCAACTGAAAGGCAAAGCTTCTTCGCAATAATGGCGTAAGTATTTAAATGAAAGATAAATAATATAAATAATTATATTTTGGTTTTAGGTCTATGCAGATCATCATGTCACCCCCTGAGTCTTCGGTGTATCTGCCCATGATAAAAGAAAAACACCTTGGAAGAAAATAACACACTATTCGTATTTTGTATGATAGTGGAGTAAAGAATAATAAAGCAGGGAAAACAAACAAACATATTTAAATATAAAATACATGGGATATATTGGGGTTAGTCAGACACAGCATTGCAGACATATTGGAAGTCTTTCCCCAATTCCTTTTAATTAATAAATAATATCCGTATTGGTAAAAGCCCAATAAGACGTCATCTTACTTTATGGATCCTTTAATCAACATAAATCTTAATGGAACCCTGTTGAATGCTCATGCTTGGTGAAGGCGTTGCTCTGTTCTATGTTATTGCGATAAGAGGGTGTAAACTGTTCATAAATCAACTATTTTTTCCTTGTATTCGAATTCGAATGCGAAGTTCGAATTCATATCTCGCGCTCTCGTCTAATTCCATAGAAGTTCGTGTGCTGTTTTATAACCCGTGACATCAGCTGCATGATAGAAGTGCACAAATTTAATTTGTTTACACCATGTACAAAAGTGTAGATACCCTGTATGGTCTGGCACTGACAGGGTTTAATAGGCTTTACGGCTGGTATTAATAGCAAGCGCTTCTTAAATGCACGTATTAAAATATTTATAAGTGTATTTTAATGGACGCTCTTTGCATATGTGTATGTTTCACAATATACTCTGTAATCAATGAGAAATGGGGTGAGCTAAGCCGGAATATTAAAATTCATTTCATTAGCGATATATAGAAACTCAAGTAGGTTTATATTTCTGATCCAATTTAGGCATATGTGTGATGTAAAGCCACTATCTTAATTTACAGGGTATCTTGTAGACAATTTTCACACCATTTCTAGCATTTTTACGATTTGCTTAGCTCATAAACTGTATAGTATTTATATTTATACTTCTATGTACTTGCATTTCCCTTACAGGGTATTTTATGAGGCATTCTGGTTTATCTGTAGTATTTCTGTTTGTTATTACTAAATGTGTTATCAAGCAGCCGAACGATAAGCAGCGAGCGACAAACACATTTTATGGCTGCGACAAGAACCAACTTAGCCAAAGGCCCCAAACAGACTTGTGCTAGGCTAGAGAAGAGAAGAAATAGGGAGGGAGAAGAGGCAGACGAAATAGAAGGAGCTCCTATTTTAGATAATGTCAAGTGGGCATTATTATTATTATTTTTATGATTTTTACGATTTCCTTTGCAGTTGGCCAGACCTTAGGTAAGAGTGGAAGCCCGAGGTATATAAAGTCTACTTCTTTACGGCCTTAATAGCACCGCCTTGAGCTGAAATGGGTTAACTTGGCTAAGTCGACAGTTAACGCTTACGGATGCACATCAAAGCAGAGCGAGAGATCACGAGAGAGGCTGGGGCGACGTGTAGGCGTAGGGCGTGGGCTGTAGGCATGACCAGCAGCCGCAAATTAATCCGCTGCGCGCAATAATTTTTCGATTTAATTTTCGGTTCTCTTTTTTTTCGTTTTCGTTGTTAAAGCGGCTCAAGAAAATCTTCAGGCATGTCAAATTGAGTTCCATTCAAAAAGGGAGAAAAAAAATGCAAAACAAGATGCGAACAAGCTGCAGCAAAGCGGTGATCTATATAAAACTGAACGACTAGCAGTTATGCTGTAATTGATAACTCGAATTTTGTTATGAAGGTTTTCTTCTTCTTTCTTTCTTTCTTTTTTTCTAGTTTAAATGTGTTCCATTTGTTTTATAATTGTAGTTCATTTAAAGTCTTTAAAATAAATATAAATAATCAAAAGTTGCATCAGTTATCAATATAAATTACTCATTTATTTTATTAAGAAATCAAATCCTTTATCAATTTGCTGCAATATTCTATATAAATTTTTTATAAAGTCATTCGAAAATTTAAATAAAACACCTCTAAATTATGTACAAATTTTTAAAAGTTACTCTATGAGTTAAGAGTTCTTTCTGCACTATAATATATAAAATATGAAAACCACCTCATTTTAGCATATTTGCTGATAATGCATTTAAATGTATTTAAGCTAACTTTGTTAATTAATAAAGGCTTTACAAGTTGTAAGAAACATAGTTCAAAACGTTCTTTAAGGGAAACGAAAAGATCATTATATCGACACTAGTATAAATATATATATCTTCTCTATACAATCAAAAATCTGAGCCCAGTCCCATTATACCACGTTAGGGCCCTTAAAAAGGGGTATGCAAACGAAAAAAAAAAAGGAAAAGAACGCAATGCGGCTGTCAAAAGATCTTAACGATGAAATAAAAAGAAGTAGAGAAAAAAAGCTGAAACCAAAATAATAAAAAAAGCCAGAAACGAAACGATCCTGGCAGGCGAAGACTTACAAAAACGCGCAGAAGGGCTGTCAAGTTTGCGCGCTGCCAAGTTCGCAGTTTGCAGTCTCCAGAGCCGAAAGAAACACAGATACAACACACACATACATAGAGACACAGAGACACAGGTACACAGACACACAGCCACACACACATACAGAGAGCAGAGGTTAGTGCTGTGGGCAAGTGAGAAAACCAAGCGCGACACCAACACCAAAAACCGGCTACAACTGCCGCTCGGGCGTCTCTTTTTGACGGCCCGCGGCCTGTGGCAAGGGAATTGAATTGAATTTCCAGTCGACGGACGTACAAAATTTGTGCCTTTGCCTTTTCGAAGGTGTGAAGAAAAAATAAAATACAAAGCACAGCCAGTCAGACAAGCAACAACAACAACAACAATGAGAGACGACGGGGCACACAGCACGAAATTCTGAAAAACTTCAACTGCAGATCCCGAGATCCCGAATCAAAGAACAGACCACAGCATAAAGCAGAATAGGAAGAAGAAGAAGACGAAGCAGAACCAAAGCAACAACAACAGAACAAAAACATATATATATATATATATATATTAATACGAAACTGAAAACTGGATTGTTGCCTCTCGTTTTCCAGTGTGTGGCATGAGGCATGGGGCAGACTCTTTGGGATTTCACAGAGGGTTTCAGCATTATTGTTGTTGTTGTTGTTGCTGTTGTTTGTGCTATGATCTCTCTTCGTTTTTAGAAGCATCTGTTTCTTTCGGGTTTTTTTTTGTTTTTGTGCCCAGCATTGTTGTTGTTGTTGCTTTTTGCCACTTCGAGTCGGACAGCAGAGAACTGAAGGTGAAAAGTACTTATAATAAGGAAGCCTGATGGCCAAATGGGCGCATTAAGATTAAGGCAACTCAAAACGTTTTCTCAACTGTCCTACACACACATACACAGAGAGAGACAGAGAGACACTCGTACACACATGGGTGTTCTGACTTTTGCCATGACAATCCCAAAAATGTAACACAAAAGCTATACAATCTTCTGAAGAGCCTTTAGAATATGTTGTTCATTTTTTTTCTTTGGGATTTCGGTTCGTATTGTTCCCGAAGCATAGCAAATGCTCAAAAAAAAAATTCATTTGATCTTTTCAAGTAGAACCAAATTGGAACAAAGCGCAGCATTGATTTTGCTCTTCTTCTTCATTAATTGAATGTTACGGCTTTTGAGTTAAGATTAAAGACAGACTTTAGGCAACTTTGTTGGGTTGAGTCAAAGGTAAATGATAAATGAGAAATTCTATTTGTATGTTTCACTCAATGAATGAATTTCTATTTTATTTTTGTTGGGTCTTTTATGCCATTTGAGCTATATACTACTTTCAGGGAGTTCTATGCACCTTGTATAGCTCTTTTGTTGTATTTTATTATACATTTATTGTAGTGCACATAATTGTAGCATATCTTAGTATTTTGTTATATAGAAAAGTGGATATTTTCTGTCATTCATTTTCAAAATTTCTCTTAATCTCAGCGCAGTTTTAGAATCAATATATCTGATATCAATGAGTCTCTAACTTAAGTTTTCATATTATAAGAAATTAAAATCCAAATACATATACATACTTAATCTAAGATATCAGCAAACAATATAATATCTATATATGTAGGTAGGTTAGGCAAGTTCTAGTTAAAGTTTTTAAAAAAAGTTATACTGAATAAAGATAATATAGATTTCTGCCATAGAGCTATACGGTAAAAACAAACCTCTTTTGTTGTAAATGTGTACATGACTTAAACGTCTTTCAGGTACCTTTCTTTCAATTACTTTTTAATAGTAAAAAAAGTCATTTAAATCCCCATTGTATTTTGGTATTTTCTACACGATTCTCATTCTCTTCTACTTTGCACACACATTACAATTAATACTCTTATAGTTGTATTTAAGGTAATCTATTTACTAACGGCGATTCACTAGACCTAGAAATATATCATATTATAGCCATATATATAGTATTTGGTATATTTTTAGATTTCTTTTAAATTGGCTTTTGTGAGAACTAACTTTTTGGGCATTTGCTTAGCTCTGGCATTACCTTTTTTCATTATAATAGAGCGAGTTGTAAATAATTTAAATATATTTTTATTTATTTTTTTGTTTGTTTGTTCGAAACATGTTTTGTATATCAATAGATCTGTTTAACCCTATGCGGCTGAAGAAGTCGAAAAAGAAGAAGAATAAGTAGAGACCAGCAGACGTGCACGTAGCAAACACACACACACCAGCACACACACACATGTGGCACATAGAGAGATACCCACATAATAACAAGAACAACAACAACAACATAACCGACAACTATTCAACTTCGAACCGAATCTGATTTCTGAAACTGATTGCGTATGCGTTGCTGTGGCTGTTGCATTTGTTGTTGTTGTTGTTGTTGCTGCCTCACAGTTGACGTTTTGTGCCCAACGTCAGTTCGAGTTAAAAGAAAAATAACAACAACCTACGTGAAATCCTCCAGACACACACACACACACACATGCGAGAGATACAGATACAGATAGACGCAGCGAGCCGCATGGAGGCGACGCGTCGGTTGGCTTAAATTGGTTTTTATTGTTGCTGCTGTTGCTGTTGTTGTTGTTGCACATGTCCATTGTTGGTGTTGGCCGCATTCGTTTTGACCATATTTCTTGTTGCTGCTGCTGCTGCTGCTGCCGCCGCTGCTGCTTCTTCTTCTTCTTCATCGTCTTCAATACTGCTGTTTGTGCCTTTCTTTGAAGTCGCATTTAATTCTTTGGAGCCTTGGCCTTTTGTTGTTGTCCCGCTCGGAAGTCTCCGCTGGGGCCTGCCATCCACAGCCATCCCAGCCATCCCAGCTAACGTTCGAGGTGTGAAGAAAAGAATTTTTCTGTGCAATAATCTTGATGCCTTTTTAAGATTTGTTGCTCTGCGGTGCTGTGCCTTAGTTGGAGCTGGACGTCGACGTGGACGTGGACGTGGAGCTGCATTTCTGTTGTTGTCTTCGTTTCGTTTCGGTTGAAAAATGGTTTTGGGGGGCTTAAGAAAATTTACGCCATAAAATGTGAAAATAATTGGATACACACATATACACACACACATACAGAGAGAGCGAGCTCCTTTTTTGAATGCATTTCAAATTGCTAATGATGAGAAGAGCGAAGGTTCAAGTCAAAGTGCTGCAAGTCTTGGCCAATTGCCGCAGATTCCTTCCGTGAGACAAGCTCAACTAAAAAAGCGAAGAAGAAGCACAAGAAGAAGCAGAAACAGAAGAAAATAAAGTACTGAACAAAGTCGACTTTAGCAGGCGCGCAGCCAAGCATTAAATGCATTTATTTATGAGCTCTCTACCCTCCTTTTGATATAATCTTGGCTAAGAAAATTGACGGCCCCATATGCATACGATGCGCATATTATGATATTGAATTTAACTAGAATTCACACCTTGAGGCCCCTTGGATACACCTTAACAAACCATATAGACATGCAAACATACATACATATATATATATATATATAAATAAATATATATATACATATACATCTATAAAGCATAAGGCCAAGCCGCAACTCGTGTTTAGCTGGAAAAACGACTTCAACTGATTGTTTTTTGCACGTGTTAAATGATATGGAAAATCTAGCTGAGGTTTCGTTGCTAATAACAATCATAATGTTCACAATAATAAGCAATGAGGCCAAACAATTTCATGGCATATTAAGCATCATTCATATAATCAAAGTTAGCCAGAGAGCAAGCGACTCCTTTGAAATCTTCGCACGGATGATGAAGCTGCAGTTCTCTAGCTATTGGATTGGCTATGGTTAGATCCTCTTAAGAAGGAAATCATAAATCATATTTTTAATCCTCTTAGTTGTGTTTTGCGAGCATCATAAATTGCGTGCAATATGAATCATAAATTCCTATTCCACAATAGGCATGCTGGGTCTTATAGGTTGATCAGGCAATGTGTAAGCTAGGGAAGAAGGCAAAGATTAGCTGGGAGAGTACAGAAATATATATTTATATATATAAAGTTGAATTTGAAGCTCTGAGATGGAAGAAGAGAAAGAGAGATCGAGCTACATGGGATATACATAATCTGGGATAGATATTTGTCAGAAACAAATCGACATAAAAATGATATACATATGGAAGAGATGCATTCATATATCTAAGAAAAAAAACCAACAAAAATATATTATACACATATAAAAAGACAATATATTATATACATACTAGATAAGAAAATATGAATATGATAAGGTGTTATTTTCTATTTTTTTTTTTTTTGCATATTTTAAAATATGAAGTAATATCCGTTAGTATATCACATAGCTGATAACGAATGAATTTATCTATAGTAAAACTATTTTTTTAGTATTACCGTATAACCTTCCCAATGAAATTTGCCATAAATTAATTAATAGTTATACTTAGTATATATCACATATATACTATTTTTAATGAATCGGTATATATAGTATATAATAAACCTTGTCTAATAAATGATGGATATCAAAATGTTTTTAAAATGTAGATGATATAAAAATTGATTTAATACCACACTTTTTATGATGTTAGACAAAAATATGTTTGAGTTATCTATTATATATTTATATATATATATTACATATATATTATACAGCTGACATACAAATTGTTATACATATATTTATACACAAATATATTTATATATAAAACATTTTTTCGGCGTATAAGAATCGCTAAATATACCAGAAAAATATTTCATTTAAATTTAGAAATCTAATTTTTTTGTTTCTATGTGTATATTTATCATATCTCATTAATTGCTCTTTCAAGTAAAGATTAAAAATGATGTCGCTTGAAAACTTGATTAAAGTATAAATAAAATAATTTTGCATATATACAATTTAAACATATAAGAAATAAATTTATATAAGTAAATATACATATTATATACATTTATTTTCAAGCCATATCTACACTTTTTCATCCAAGTAACGTTTTTTCCAGTTCTCTCGACACGATCGTTAAGCAAATCTTTATACTTGGAACGTGGCTTTCGCGCTAATTCATAAATGTTTTAGCACATTACGAATCTTGGTTGAGTGCAAACAATATGCAATAAAAAATACAAAAATAAAATAAATTAAATACCAAGTAGAAGTAGACGTTGAAAAAGAAGAAGAGGAATCAGCACAAGGTACTCAGAATGCGGTTAAAAATTATCAGACCAACTACAAAAATCTAGAAATCCAGAATGCATTAACACCTCGCCGTGTGCTCAATAGAAACAGCAGGGGCATTCCTTCTCCCTCCCTCGCATCACACTCTCTGTGGCACCCTCATTATATGTGTATGTAAGTGTGTGTGCTAATGTGGTATATGCCAAGCCCTTGTAACAAAAAAACGTTTTTTCTAAAGCTTCAAATGCAACAGCCGCAACAACAACAACAACAAATGCAACTTGCACAAATCGTGAAAACCCCCCGAAGAGCGAACAGACGAGGAAGAAGAAAAAAATAAAATAAAACCAGCACGAACAGTCAGAGGGAGAGAAAGCACCAACAACAACCAAAGAGAACCTCATAACTAAATTGCATTAAGTGTAATTATAACTAATTTGATAGAAATAAATAAATAAAAAAAAAGCCGCATAAATGGCACAAAAAATCAGATTTTTAAAAAATTGTTTTCATGTTTCTTCTCTCTCTCCCTCTCTCTCTGTGTATCGCTGTCGACCGTGGCAAACGATTAAAGCCAGTGGAAATGCTGTGGAAATGATATGCGATTAGTGGAGAAATAAAATCCCCAACAGTAAATGAAATAATTGTTGAAATATTTGAATCAACAGCATCCAGCAAATGGCATTTCAATTGATTTATCTAAACAATTTTATAATAAGTACAATCCGGAAATAACTATATATTATATATGTAAGATAAAAGAGGAGAAATAGCTGGAAGCTTGCATTGAATTTAGTAATACTTAAAACAAGATGTTTTTTGCTATAGAGTATAAGTATACAAATATAAAATCTTTGATTTCTTTGCCTTTTTATATATTTCTGAAAGTTTACTTCTATTAAGAGTGTATAACAATATCAATTTAAATTACATTTTTATTCTATTAATATTAATTTGTTTTAAGTTGATTTCAAAAATTAGTACAATCGATAGAAAATGTAGATAATATATGACATTTTATGATATATATAATGTTGTCATTTATAATATAGTTTATTCAAATCTGAGTTATATGATTTACGCTTAGATTTCCTCTAATAAACGAATTAAGATTGCAATCTTGTAATGCTGAAGCTATTATGCAGTTGAAATTTACAAATGAAAAATAGTTGAGGATAAAAAGCATGTGAGATCGTTTAGAGCAGATTAAGATTTCTTGAACTTGCGTTCAGATTTATTAAACTGAATGAAAGGCGCACTGTACCGACTGTACCGTCCGTGGATTTGTACAATTGCTTGATCAATTACCAGAGCAACAACAGCAACAATGGGAGCAAGAACAACAACAACAACGAAGGCAACGGCAACGGCAAGATATACAGATTGAAAGCACAGCATAGGCATTAGCATTAGTCCATAGATGGACTGCCTTTAGCTACGGTCAAGAGAGAGAGATGCAAAGCGAGCGAGCGAACGGGCACAATGAACCTGAGGTGGGGAGGCAGAGGGAAAGAGAGGGCACGCAGGCAGGCAAAATAAATCATTTAATATAGCGCGCTATTTATCATCTAACATTGCTGCATATCATTCTTCATCTTGGCACACGCACACACACAATCACACTCAAACACACACACATATACACAGTTGGGTGCCTCAGGAGTAGACGAAAAAAAAAAAAAAAACAAAAACAAAACAAAAGTGGAAGTAGAAAACAAGTAAAAGCGCTACAGGCGACAGAGGTCGACAGCGAGATGCCCTATAGAAAGGCAATAGGAACTGGGCTATATAGGAAAAGGCATAAACAACTGTAAAGTGCTGCTGGCAGAAACATTAGGAATCCGACCTTAGGATAAGCTTAGCAATTCATATTATATAATCTAAATTAAACAAACTGCAACATGAATGCTGACAAATTCAATATACCCTTTTCATAAGTTTATTCAAAATGAGCATATAAATAGAAGTGAAGGCAAAATTAGCGTGAATGAAAACTGCTGGCTGAAACGTATGGCAATAGAGTTGTTGGTGGGGGAGGCGTGGGAGGTGGGGGCATTTACACACCTAGCAAACGGTATTAAGAGAGAGCGGGTGGGGTAGGGGTACGTTGCGGTTGCACTCATATAAACAAATTGCGCGAACGGAGCAGCCAAAATGTCTGCTGCGGCTATAAAGGCACAGCGTGTCTGTGTGTGTGATTGGATGTGTGTTTGTGTGAAAGAAATGTACAAATGTTTGACTGTCTGTCTGTCTATATGTCTATTTGTCGTATCTTTTCTAGTGAACGATTCTGTGTTGTTTATTCGTCACTTTAACACGTTCGATGCTGACGCGCGCGTTGGCAGCGGGCAGCAGCTAGTGAGACAGCGGGACAGCGACTGAGGCAGCGCCGCAACGTCACTGACACCGACACACACACAGGCACACACACGCACGTACTCACAAAATAAACTAAACGCAAACGCAGCGGCAGAATTTATTTTTATTTAATGCGCGCCTGCCATACATTCACATGTATGCGTGCATGCATATCTACATATGTGTGCTTGTGTGTGAGTGTGTATGTGGTGCATGCCTATCAAGATTGAATTTGGTTTTTCGTTTGATTGTTTTGATTGTTGCCGCCAACTAGACTTACAGAAAATAAATGCGTAACAAAACAATATCACGTAAAAAGTTAAAATGCCTTAAAAACTACTATGTACGTACATTTTAGTGTGTTTGTATTTATTTTTGTTATTGCTGCTGCTGTGACTGTGATTTTATGCTCGCTCTCGCAGGCGCTCTTGTTCACTCACTCTCTCTCTTCTCAATCGCTGTGTAGAAGTTCTCACTTGTACTATTAGAATTTTGTTGCCTGCACAAAAGGCAATGCATTTTGCTTATTATGTGTTATCACACATATGCAATACACTTGCATTTAATTATTTTATGTTTTTAGTTAGTTTTATATTGATTTGGAACATACACGCGCTTTTGTTTTCGATTAATTAAGCGAGAAGAAACGCTTGCACTCTCCCGACTCGACAACCTCACGCTATGACAACTAAACGAGAACTGATTGTAAATATTATATCGATAAGTTGAGAGTGTGTGAATGTTCAGCTGCGCTACGCTGCGACAACAGTCAGACCTGCTTTAACAGGGCTGACAAGTTTCAAAAAATGTTATTGAAAATAACTTTTTTGGCTCAATCAAATAACAAAAATGGCTAATTTGCTTTTAAATATAGGGACCATTAAATCCATTAAAGCAAAGAAACAAATATAAGTTTGTTTTGCACGAGGGCTGCATAACGCACAGGGCTGTATTGTGCGGCTTGCTAAAAACACCTGTTTAACGGCAAAGGCGAATCAAAGACAGGGCTGTGCTAATAAAAACATCTGTTGTGTTTATGACAATGTCTGTTTTACACACGATTACAAAATCTCTTCCAAAACGTTTATCAATAGCACAAGCGACTGGCAATGGCTTTCAACCAAATTCCTGGTGTAGTGTTACCACACCACATACAGAAACTATAACTCCGATATCAATACCAATAGTACGCAGGATATGGGGCTATGTGGCTGTGGCCTTCAACCAGGTGGATAAGGATCGTTTGTCAAAGGTGGGTCCGAATCGCCTCTGCGCCGAATGGATATTAAAAAATGGTGGAGGTGTACGTTTCACTGAAAATCCAACAAAACTGTGGAAGGATTACAATCATCTGCCGGCGGAGAATGTACCGTTTCGTATTAAAGTTGTGGACGCCACCAATTCATCGATCATGAAAATTGGCTTGCACCATTTCGAAGGCTGCAAAAACATAGACACCGTTATATTTCACAAATGCAAGCATTTGGAAAACGACGGCCTAGAGGGATTGGCATACATCAGCCAGTCGCTAACTCATCTACAGGTATCCGGCTGTTATAATATCAGGGACTCCGGCTTGGCCATCATAGGCCAACTGCAAAATCTGAAGCAGTTGCTTATCTTCGATATGCCTTTCGTCAAGGATATAGATGAAGTGGCCAGAAGCCTAAAAAAAAGCCTGCCTGACTGTGACATACAGGCCACAAAGCGTGGAATGTAATTTTAAAAGCAATGCGCTCTAAGCGAATAGGTCGTATTGAAATTGTTAATTTTTCTAGAAATAAATGAGTTGAGTTGAGCATTTCAATGGTCTTCTGAATACTGGAGACAACAATACAGAAATAATTTGGGTTGCTTGTGAAAATGTAAGTACTTTGGTTGCTATGAAATCATCTTATAATAATCTTTCTTTGCCTAGGTCTTCAGTCAAGGAATGAAGGAAAGCAAGTGCTTTATACTATTTGTATCATTTGGGTAAACTGTTTTCTAATGATCTAAGCCAGCGAGTACTGTATCCTGCGAAGTCAAGCCTCAAATGACTATATATCTCATTAATATCTGTGATCCTGTCATGGACAAGCTTTATCAAGAATTGTATATGTAAGCATAATTGAGATGTAAGTAAAGTATCGAAAGATCTTTGTAAACTCAATAACTAAATTGAAAATCCATGTTGTGTTTTGTATCCAGGTGTAATTGGTGCTATGCAGCATTGTTATAAAATGCCCTAAATAACTTATCAAATATTATTTGGTGTTCCGTGCAGTCTATCTGTATTATGTACTAAATGATGTATAGTCTAGGTGGCAGCCAGTATATAAGGACGTATATCTTCGACATCCAGGAGCTGCTCAGGAGCCACACGCTCGCCACACATGGGACAGTCTCCAGTTTCCGACAGAATGCTATAAGCAAATATAAAGTATATATTATATTTATAAGTCATCTTTATATATATATATAAGGTAGACCCACTTCTCCATCTCTCCGCGAAAACATAAAAAATCGCATTGCGGACAGGATGTCATTTGAGTTTTGATGATGTGCTGACCCGTTGCAATGCAAATGGGCAGCGTAGTCTTGCAGCTGTAGCAGGTGACCTCCATGTTGGGCAGATTGGCATCGCAGATGGGACATTCCATTGTCTCGTCGTCGATCTCATCGCGTAGCTGTTTGATGCCCTTCGGTGCCTTGCGGACAATTGATTCGATCTTCTTAATATAACGCCCGTCCAGTTGATTGCGATAATCGGGACGCATGAGCATCGAGGCATAGGTAAAAGCGGATTTCTTTAGGCCAGCGCGATGGCATTCGATAACAGTCGAAGTCAGTATGGGCACAATATCTGAGGATAATCAAGATTTAATATATATATTATACTAAAATTTAAATATCTAGTTTACGTTCTGGAAATTGTGAGATGCAGGCAGCCACCTGAACGAGCAGCTTGGCAGCCAGCAGATGATTGCCCAGCTTGACATGGATGCGCACGAGCGTATAGCGATGCAGCAATATCAAATTGTGCCGCAGTTCAGCAGTCACCGAGAGATTATTGCGACGCAGCTCCTGGTACATGGAGTAAAGTAAGTCTCTTGCAGATTTATAATTGCCCGAAATCTGCTCCTGATTGGCTATAATAACGGCTGTCTTAGCCGCGTCCTTGAAGTGCTTGCGCGCCATATACAAGCGGAACAGATATCGAGGATCCTTGGGCACACCATCGAGTTCGCCCAGCAGAAATTCAATTAGCTGCGTGGCCAGCTGTTCATTATTGGAGGTGGCCACGCAATCAATGGCCAGCGATAGTGCCTGCGATTCCTCATTACTGAAAGCAGAGGCCTTGAGCAGGAATCGGAGAGCCTTGGTAAATTCTCTGGCCAGAAAATAATATTTTCCCGCTAGCAGCGTATATTTCTCGCTCTCAAAATAATGAGCCAGTGCCAGATAATCTGCAGATTTGGCATTCTCATAGCGCTCCAGCAGTTCGCCATGGCGACGCAGCTTATTATGACGCTGAGCCAGAGCAAAGGCCTCCTCCACACAGCCGCAAATGACGAGGAACTGTAGAGCCTGATCGATATCGTTGATTTTCTGATAGAACTTGGCCAGCATTTTGGCTGCGTCCATTGAGCGTGACTCGAGGACTATTTCGGAGGCAGCATGTGGATCACAGAGATGATCTAGATAGATTCTAACACACGCATCCAAATCTCCAGCAATACGGTAGCTGTTTATGGCTTGCTCGAACTGTCCGTCCGCTTCCTTGGCCTTGGCATAGGCTGCATGTAATTTGCTGCTCTTCACATGGCCCAATATATTGTTAGCCTTGTGCCACATCTTCAGAGAAATATAATGCCCGCAAGCCTCATCGTAGTAGCCGCCACGTTCGTAAAGTCCGGCCGCCTCTGTGAGGTGACCCACAGTGGCCAGCAGCTCGGCGCAGTCGAAGAGCAGCTGCTTGTCCTGCAGCTCCACAGCATATTGAATCTGGATGGAATAATATTATAAAGACTGTGTGAAACAATGTGAAGTTCCTTACGCCACGTCGAAAATCGCCCGCACGTATGGAGGTGCGTGCAATGCCCATTTTGCAGAGACGCACATGCTCCTCGTATTCCGGTGTGCTGTGCAGCAAAGTGGGCGGCTCTGAGTCCTCGTTGTTAATCAGATCCTCCTTGTAACCTTTCTCGTAGTGATACAAAGCATCCGCATAGTTGCCACTAGGAGAAAAAACTCTTCAAAAACGCATCTTTACAGAGAATTGTTCCCGTCTTACGTAAATTCCAATTGTTGAGCATACTCTCGCGCTATGTAAGGCACCTCATTCGGTTCATATTTGTGCGCCAAGAGCAACGCCTGATCCCATTGCAGCAAATCCCTGCTTAGATCCAGAGCAGCGCGTGTATACGATCCTTTCAACAAGTACTCCTTGGCTTGATCGTACTGACCCAGAAGCATGCAACAGCAGCCGCACAACATATGCAAATCCTCGACATAGACCAATTCGTCCAGCGCATTGACTAAAGCAGCATCGCCCAATTGACGATAAGCGCGCAGAGCTGTTCATATAGAGATAAATGATATTTAGATTTAAGAAAACATTATTATATAATTCATAGTTAACCAATTTCCGGCTCCAGATCGGCGATGGCATGCTCGCCAAATTGACGCCAAGCGCTGTCCAATTGCATCTGCTCGCACAGCTTGTAGGCCTCGTCATATTTCTTGAGCTTCAGCAGCAGCAGCAGATTATCCGTTTGACTATTTGTGGGATTGATGACATGTGTGCTCAAGCACTGCGTTGCATACTGCCCGCCATCGATGTGCAAGGCCATCTCACCCGCACAGACCAGCAGGGGCACCTGGCCAGGATTTAGCTTCGACTCACCCAATCTCTGACTGTATCTGCCACGCACGGAGTGACGCGTGAAGACATGCGTATAAACCAGGCGGGAGTCGTAGCTAATGAAAATGTTCGATTGAGTCAAGTCCCACAGGCATCCCAAGCACTGTTTGGGTAGCTCCGCAATGAGCAGAGCCTCCTGATCCAAAGCGGGCAAATAGACAAAGCCCTGGCCATGTTCATCAATAAAAATTGTTTTGGTGCCCTCGACGTCTGTGTAAAGCTGGCGTATACCATTGCTATGACGATAGATAGTGCACGTATCCCACTTCTCCAGCGAGTAAAACACCAGGTGGCCAATCTGAAAGGGCAAACACCATAAATAGCAAATAGCAAAAAGTAGTTTCCCTATTACACACATCCGTTGCAAAGATGAGCAGCTCCGGACTGAGAGCAAAGCATGTGATGACAGCATCGCTGGGCAGGGAGGAGGGCAGTGCACTGGGAAAGCATGCCTGCAGCTTATCCTTGCAGTTGGGATTATCCGCAGCGATTGCTTGCAGTATCAACTGTGGTGGGCAAAGGGCAGCGCAGTAATCCGCATTCAATTTCATAGCCACAATATCGTTTGGCAGATCGCGTTCGCTGAGTGGACGCGGCTCATCGCCTAAAGTCTTGCCCAGGTCATAGAACCAGACATGTTTGTCCAGGCCAGCAGCAAACGTATACGGGCCAATGGCCAGAAATGAAGGCTCCGTCTCCAAGGGCAGGCGAAAAGGTAATGTTTTTGATTTATCTGGAGCATAGACGTAAATAGAAACTTCCGCCAGGCTGCTCAACATGACCAGACGTGGAGCCGACACGGCAAACATGTGCGGCAGCTTGGTTACATAGGTGTACACAGTGCCTCCACTGGTAGTGACTGCCAGGAGCTGTCCATCTGGTGACCAATCAATCATTTGTACGCTCGCATGATCCGGCACTGTGATAATTCGTTCCGTTTCCTGCAGATTAGTAATCGAGTGGATCTTGATACTGTGTAGATGAAGAAGTCAGAGTGAAAAATGCTTCAGTGAATAAATGTGGAGCAACTAACTTGTCATCGCCGCAGGAGGCAACAATATCCAGAGATGGACAATAGGCCAAGCCGGTGAGCGTATCCTTGTGGTTTCGCACCTGCCACAGCTCCTGGCCAACGTCCTTGGGATGCGTCGAAATAGCCACAACATGGCCATTGGAAAATCCTAGCAGTATGTAGCCATCGCCAAACCATTTGTGCTGCAGCAGCGAACCATAGCGACTCTGGAAGCCGAGTTCTGTTGGATTCTCCGGCTCCGGCAGATAGTACAGGAACAGCGTGCGTTTGCCAATGATCATGCTAATGGCATTGTCGCCCGCTATGCGCTCATCATTCGCCATCTCTGCAAAGTACATATCGGAGGGAGCATCGCGTAGTTGAACAATGCGCACCGTATCACCATCTTCGGTGCTCAGTGAGAAGCTTTTGTCGTCAGAGCCGAGAGCAAGCAGATTCTGTGCTGACCATGCGCCGCAGGTAATGCGCTTGTTGTGCTTGCCAATCACCGGGGTTCGTTTTCCACTGCGATGATTATAGATGGCCAAATTGCCACGTCCAGTGCCTACAGCCAAAATCTGCTGCTGCTTGGACCACAAGATGCAGGTGAGCGGATCCCGTAGTCCAGACTCGACAGTCAGCTTTTGTTGGGTCGCATAATCCCAAAGAGTGATATTCGGTGAGCTGCTGGTAATGATCCCCAATAGATCTCCCTCGCAATCCCAAGCAAAACCAGAGCATAGACTGAAATGGGCAATTTACAATAAATATATTGATAAGCATATATCAATGTTACCCGGCTAATATGAGGCGCTGCACCAGCTGGCCTTGGCGATTGTATAGAGCTACGGAACCATCGGTGCCTGTTGTGGCCAGCAAAGCGCCGGCACTCTTCTGCCAAATGAAGTAGACGTCGCCAATGCCGTGCGGCTCATCATATTTGTACAATATCTTCTCGAACGACATTTTCAAAGATTAAACTTCTATAGCAGCATGGTTTTTCCGGAAATTTTTGCACTCTTGCTGCATTTTGCAGAGTTTGAAACTTTTTTCAGTTTTCTGTTTACGCTTTTTACCGTTGCTATGACAGCAACAAGTAGTTTTCAAACGATACTACTCATTTCATATATAGTGTGACCATGATTTTCCATAAATGAGTGGGAAAAATAAAACAAATAAAATATTTAAACTTGTTGAAGCTTAATTTTATATACAGCTGAATCCTTTTTTATATATGTATATTTTTATTTTTAACTATTTGATATAGCTTCTTAATGATTTGTATAATAAATTTGTGATGATGAGTTAATAAGCTTTCTTCTTTGTTTACATGTTTTTGCCGTTACCATCAGTGTTTATAGCTTAGCCTATTTCAAGCCAGATCTAGAATCTTTGAAAGTGGCTAGACTAGCCTATTTATAATTAATACTCTGCAGTTTATATTTGTGTACATAAGCTATTTAGAAATCAGTAAAATTGAGCCTTATAAATAATTTGTATTCTTGAGCAAGCTAGAATGCTTGCTGCAGCAGATAGCGTTCCCCCACTTACCCTTACCCACTTTTCCCACCGACCAACATATTTCGGAGCTCAACAACCGGCAGCACTGGTTACAACAAGTATTTTTAAACGATACTCTTTACGACAGGCAGTATTTTCTATAAAGCAAAAATACCATCATACTCTTCTCTTTGTCATCAGCGTACTAATCCTAAGGCAGAGAACAGCTGTATGGAATAACGAATGTTTAAAAGCACTAACATTTGTTATTTAAAATAATAAATATTTAAAGCGGCTACATTCTTATAGTAAATCCTAAACGTTAAATATAACCATGTCGGATGATCTACCCGAGGAATTCGATTTGATAGTCATAGGCACAGGTAAAGGGCGTTATTTGTTATAGTCTTGTTTTTTCTACGACTTCAGTTTGATGAGTCATGAATGTTATTTTTTTTAGGCTTCGCGGAGTCCTGCATTGCCGCCGCTGCCAGTCGCATAGGTAAAAATGTCCTGCACATTGATTCCAATGACTACTATGGCGACGTTTGGAGCTCGTTTAGCTTGGAGGCATTTAATAAATTATTGGAGCAGCCCAGCAGCAGCGTGCGCAATGGGACTTACACCTGGCATAATGCGACTGAGGAGCATGGACAGGAACAGGGGCAGGAGCAGGAGACAACGAGTTGGACACGCGAATCGCTGCTAGAGAAGTCTCGTCGTTTTAGCCTGGATCTAAGTCCACGTGTCGCCTATTGCGCTGGCTCCTTGGTGCAATTGCTTATCAAGTCGAATATCTGTCGCTATGCTGAATTTCGCTCCTTGGATCATGTGTGTATGCTGTACAGCAAAGAACTCGTCTCAGTACCCTGTTCCCGCAGCGATGTCTTTAATACCAAAACTCTGACTATGGTCGAGAAACGACTCCTGATGAAGTTTCTGACCGCTTGCAATGATTACGGCGAAGATAAATGCAACGAGGATTCGTTAGCGTTTCGCGGAGGCACCTTTCTGGAGTATTTGCAGGCACAGCGGGTGACGGAGAAGATCTCCAACTGTGTGATGCAAGCGATTGCCATGTGCGATGCCAGCACCAGCTTCGAGACGGGCATGGAGCGCACCCAGCGTTTCCTTGGCAGCCTCGGTCGCTATGGCAATACGCCCTTTCTGTTTCCCATGTACGGCTGTGGCGAATTGCCGCAATGTTTTTGCCGTCTGTGCGCTGTTTATGGGGGCATCTATTGCCTAAAGCGCAGCGTCGAGGATATCAATTGGACGGAGAGCGAGCTGCTTGTGAGCAGCGCAGGGAAAACATTGCGGGCAAAGCATTTAGTTTCTGCTCCCTCCCAACTGCCAGCCACATTGGCCACCCACTTCGGAGACCCCGAACCGCGCTTATCGAGAGGCTTGTTCATTACCTCCAAGCCCCTGGGCAGCGAAGAGCTAAATAAGGGAGGCGGAGGCGTCAACTTCTTGCGCTTGCTTACGACAAGTGGAGAGCGGGAGGCTTGCCTGATACAACTCTCACACTATTCGGGCGCCTGTCCAGAGGGTTTATGTAGGTGTCGCAGCTACTCTTGAAGTAAACACTTATTAATTAGAAATCTTTTACATTTTCTAGATATACTCCACTTAACGACGCCTGCAGTAAGCTCCAATCCAGCTGGAGATTTGGCTGACTTTGTGGCGCAGCTTTTTGACCCGAACGCCAGTGAGATCCTCTACAGTGCCTACTTTACAATAGCCGCTCCAGCTGCCGAGAGTATTGCAAACGCGGCCACGCCCATCTACTGCACCGCTGGACCCGTCTACGAGCAGGACTATGATGCGGCCATAGAGAATGCGCGTCACATCTTCAGCCAGCTCTATGAAAATGAAGAGTTTCTGCCGCGAGCACCCGATCCAGAGGAGATTGTTGTCGATGGCGAGGATCCGAGTGCGCTGAATGAGCACAGCCTGCCGGAGGATTTGCGTGCACAGCTGCAGGACTTGGAGCAGGCAGCACAGCAAATGGATATAGCGGAATAACAGGGCAACGAGAAGAATGAAGGAAGAAAACTTTATTATTTATTTATTCATCACTTTATTGAGAAAACAGAAAAAAAAAACTGAGAATAATTCTATATACATGCTAAACTATCAATTATATATATAATATATATATATATATCTTGGACAATTGAAATTCGCAGCAGGTTTTCTATTTCCTTTAGGTTTTAGTTTAAAATCAAATATGTTCTTGCATATAAATTTATATATTTATATGTATACGTATGTATATTTGTGTAAATTATTTATTAGGTAAACACTAGTTACTATATATATTTTATACTTTATATGTATGTATGTGAGTGTGTATGCGTGTGATTTCTATATATATATCTATATATCTCTTCCAAAAATATGCATTATAAAAATGTTGCCTTACTATTTGTTTTATTGCTTGACAGTTGCTTGTTAAAATTTCTTGTGATGCACTCAAATTGTGTGTGGGTCTTAAATTAATAGAAAATAGAAAATAACACAATGTGTTAATTTGTTTAAATAATAGTATAAAGTTTAGTTAACAAAGGTTGAACGCACCAATTTAGTCTTATGTTTTGAATTGAGCAGCATTTTGAGAGGGGGTTTCTTTTTTTGTTTTTGTTTTTTTTTTTTTTTTTGAGGCAGTACTAAAAGAAACATTTAAAATTAATATAATATGCCACAATTCGATTATGAAACGATACAAAGTGCATTTTACAATATGTTTCGAGTGTGATTTGTTTTCTTTCATCTTGTCTATATATTAATAAATATATATAGTATATATAGATATATCTGCTTTTCAGTGCATTTTACAATAAAGCTTTTACGTTCTCGTTTCACTTACAATATCAGCTGCTGCTCAAAATGAGTTTGCTATTCCTTCTGCTTTTACGCATATACATATATATACATATGAGTATATACATGTATATATGTATGTTTAAATTGTTATCTCTTCTGTTTTTTATATCTTAATTAGATTATTGTTGATATTCTGCTGGCGTTTGCGCTTCGCATTCATTGCATCCACAATGGGCTGTCGTTTGGCATTATATTTTTTATTCAGCTGCTCAATTTCCAGCTCCATCTCGTGATCAATATTGCTCAGTCGCTGATTTAGATCGTCGTAGGTGAGAAATTTGAGAAACTCAAACTCTCCTTCTACATAGGCGTGCGATTGTGTGTGCAAATGCTGATGCTGATATGCGGGCGGCGGCGCTGCAGGAGCAACTGCTGCTGCAGCTGCCGCTCCGCCTTGCTGCTGCTGCGAGCTACGCAGCAAATTCTGCTGATTGTTGAGCGCAATCAGTTGCTCGGTCATTAGGGGATACGCCATGAGCAATTGCTGCTGCTGCTGTTGTTGTTGCTGTTGCTGCTGGTGCTGTTGCAGGCCATATTGATTGATTGCTGAGATTTGCTGAAATTGCATTTCCATGTTGTGCTCCCAATTGTTGGCATCATGCGCACCACTAGCCAAGTGCTCCTGTGGCTGCTGCTGTTGTTGTTGCTGCTGCTGCTGTTGCTGCTGCTGCAGCTGTTGCTCCACGGCAGCGGGCGAATACTCCGTCGTTGCCTTCTCATCGGGACCCGCATTCTTGCGCTCAAAGTGATCGAGGAACTGTGGACGATAGCGATAGCGCGGCTTCTGATCATCATTACGCTTGGCCGTGCTCGAGTCATCCGAATCTGAATTAATGACCATTGTGCCTGCCGGAAGGAAGACAAGATGTTTAAACAATTCGAATGCCTTGCTTGAGATAAGTTCACATGGCTGCCATTACTATTTCCGTACTTATCCATTTCCTTTCTCACTCACCCAAATTGGACTCCAGTTCGACCATGGTGCCGCTGTCCACTGTGGCCACATCAGCACTGCCACCAGTGCCACCAGCACCGCCGGCTGCTGTCGCTGACGCTTTGGCTGCTGCCTTCGCCATGCCTGCCTTTATGCCGCCGGGACCCAGTGTAGCATCGTCCACATCTTCGCGATGAGCTATCATGGTCGCATCCGAGGCCGAGTTCTCCTGGTATTCATTGAATTTCTCAGGCACCAAAGTGCCGGGATCTACAAATGTCTTGACTGTGCCTGAATTGTATTCGTTCTCCTCCTCGTGCAGCATTAGGCCACCCTCTTGGGTGGCCAGACTCTTGGCCTGGCTCATGGCACCACCAGCTGCGCGATGGGCGCGCTGTTGCTCCCTTATGGCGCACGTCTCTTCCAGCATAGTTTTCAGTATGCTGCGATGCTTGGCATTGCGTATGAACTCGTGCTCTAGCAGTTCAGTGGCCGTTGCTCGCTCATCCGGATTCTTGACCAGGCACTTGCTAACGAAATCAATGAACTCTGTGCTCCAGCGATCCGGCTCCCGGAACGAGGGTGGCGGTTTTTGTGGTATCATAAATATGGCACGCATCGGATGTATTTCTCCATATGGAGGCTTGCCCTCAGCCATTTCCAGCGCTGTGATGCCCAACGACCAAATGTCCGCCACACAATCGTAACCGATCTCCTCAATCACCTCCGGAGCCATCCAGAAGGGAGTTCCAATAACTGTATTTCTTTTGGCCATCGTATCTGTTAGCTGACCAGCGACACCAAAGTCCGCCAGTTTGGCATAGCCCTCGGTATTCAGCAATATATTAGCTGCCTTGATGTCTCGATGGATTTTGCGACGAAGATGCAAATATACCAGGCCCTTGAGCGTATCCGATAATATGGTCGCAATTTCCTCTTCCGTCAGAGTTTTCTTGCGCAAACGCATAATATCCGAGACGCTGCCGGCGCCGCAGTATTCCATGCAGATCCACAGATCGTATTGCTTGAAATAGGAGCCATAGTAGCGCACCACATAGGGTGAATCACACTGTTGCATAATCGAGATCTCCTTGATTATCTCGTGCAGATCAGACTCAACCGGCACCAATTTGATGGCCACTATTGAGCTACTCTCCTTGTGCAGCGCCTTATATACCGAACCGTAGCTGCCCTCGCCCAGTTTGTACATTATGTCAAACACTTTCTCTGGCGGCTGCAGCAGAGATTCCTCTGACAATTTCTTTAATTCACCATTGCCATTTGTATTGGAAGACATGTTGCTGGCTGTTGTTGTCGTTGTTCTACGTCTGCATATGCGTTAGCTGTGCTAGTGCCAGTGGCTCTGCTTTTTACTTCAATTCGTAGGTATTTGCGGTATATTGGTTTTAAATCAACACAATATCTGCGCCACGATAATTGCCAATTTAATGCAAGGTTTTTTTTTGCACCCACATTTGTTCTTTATTCGTTCACCAGTAGAGCTGGTGCAGCAAAATTGCTAGTCACTGGTATTTTTTAGTGACTAGCCATGGAATATACGCGTTTGGTATTAAACTATCCTTTTGAAAATACTTTTATTTCTTTGTTGTATCACTGTTGTTTGGTCAGTGGTTTCATGTAAACAATATGCAAGTACAAATGGTAAGGCTTGGGAATACATTTAATAATGGGCATATATGTAATCAATTGGAGCAATCTTATAAATAAGTTTGTTTTATGACTGAAAAAGGTAAAGAAAATTTGAATATTGTGTAATTAGTATTTCTTTTACCTTTTAATTCAATGTAAATTATCGTTATCGATTCTCTTTATAAGTGGCGCGTGACAGCTGAAAAAGTCCCATTTTAGCATAACAATTATATTTATTATAAATAAAAAATTAAAGCACTATCAACCACCATTTATTAAGCTTTAAGTTTAAGCTCTATTTATATACACAGAGGCAATATATTCATTTAGTTTATTATACAATATTTTCTGCTGTGCGACGTTGCCAGACTAGCAGAGTGCAACATGTAATCGCAGTTTGGCGCATTTTTTAAATTAAAAAATTGCCCAATTCGTTTGTTTACTGGCAACGGCAAGAGCATAAATACCATTATATGCAATTTCTAAACAATGTGTCTTATCAGTCAGTCACTGTGCTTTTGGCTGTCCTAGCAACGCGCGCCATAGTAACGCTCGAGGATACCAATACACACAGAAATTGAGAAAATTCCTGAACCTTTTGCTCAGGTCGTCAGTTTGTTGTTTACGCTAGCTGAATACAGTTCGACGACTAACGCAACAAAGAAATGTCTAATACACGCATAACCACCGCCTATGGAGCGCGGCCCTCGTATGATTTACATACAAACTCCATATCGCTGAAACAACGTTCCAAATCCGCAAATCCACCACAATTACGGCCATTTAGCGGCATTCAGGGTACGCGACCCCGTTATGTGCCGCCATTTTCCATACAATCGCAGCAGAAAAACACGGTAGTCATTAACGGTCCCATACACGAGCCACCCGTCACTGCAAGCGCACGAGGTCGTCCACCGAATCCCAAATGTTCGTATTTCGAAACGTTTTCCGGAACCCCAGAAAATGTCTGATTATTTTGATTATTTGTATTTACTTTTAGGTCTGAAGAAACAGCAGAAATCAATTTCATCATGCAATTTGAATGCTAGCCTTAACGCCTGCACGGCTAGCAAGAATCCGAGGCGTGGCACATTGTTTCGCATGTATTTTGATCGCGGAGACTTGCCCATTAAAATGGAATATCTGTGCGGAGGCGATAAGATTGGCTGGACGGTGAGTAGACGGAGCAATTTTTATTAATATTATATTTTGTATATTAAGTATTAAATCAGGGAATTTTCATATATATTTTATAGACAAGTAAGTCTTAAAAAATTAGTTAAATTGCAAAAAAAAGCTTCGACTTAGTTCATATTTCTTCAATTTTAGGAAATTTTTAAAATAGTTCTTAATATATGACTACTAGGAAATTTAGTATGAAACTACAATAGACCCTTTTTTCTTCATTTTCGTTTTCTAAAGGGAAAATAAAAAAAAAATTTGAAAACGAAATCCTTAACGTATAAATATAGTGACTCTGCATGCGATTAAACTGTTTGAGAATTCCAAACAAAAACTGCATAAATCTAAAAATTTGTACTTTAAATCGATTGTGAAGGGAAACTATCCAAATGTTTTCTCCGTATTTGCTGAACTTTGATTCGTAAATTACCTGCCAAACAAATCAATGCCAACTAATTGCCAATAGGTGTTAGACCCAATTTCCCCGACTAACGACTGCACACCTGCGTGTCCAATTATATTTGAAGTGTTGGCACAAAGAAAAAAACTAGAAGAACTCCGACACTCATATGGCTAGATATATGTAGGTTATTACCTATGTATATATTTATATAGAATTTGTCTATTTCCGGAACAAACAAACGGAGTGACTCCGTTTCGCATTCGCGTTTGCCACACTAGCTGTGACGTCCAGGTGTCAGCCAGTCAGTCACTCAAAAAGAGAGAATACCAGAACATAATATATAGAACAGGGAACCTGGCCTGGTCTGGCCTGGCTTGGCCTTTTCAATGTCATGTGTAAATGTTTGGTATGATGCTTAAGCGGGTGCGTTTGTTTATTTAGCGCTGCGGCATTTCTGACAGTTCATTTACATATGAGCGATATGCAAGTGACAGAGATATACATCATATATATGCTATATGTACGTATAATACGTCGTATATGCATATCAAGGTTGAAGGTCAATCGAAGGAGCTTTAAGTGGGGCTTAGGCTTAGCTGATGATAGAGCTGACTTGCATATGGAAGCAGAAAGATTTTACATGGAAAGTTTTGCCTTTTTCATATTTTTACAAGGTAATTTGCAAAGGGAGGTGCGCAAAAATATGGCTATATACATATTAGTCATATAGGACAAAACTTTCAAACTTGCAGTATATTTACTTAGATTTTGGAAATTTGTATATATTCTGAAATTTTTTAAAGTACGCACTGCATATCTTCCCCTAATAATATATAAGTATTTGTATTCATTTATTTAAGTACACACTATTTTATCACAATCTATAAATAATACCTCAGCATAAAGCTGAGGCAAATATGAATATAATATATGTATGTATATATATTTTTTTATATAAAAAGATTTTGCATTGTGGGACTTTCAAAGTGATTCGAGAAATTTTTGGCTATAAACTATACTATATATGTATTTGTATGCATATCATATATGTATGAAAGGGATATTCATGTATAATTTATGATTTATGCAAGTTATAGGAAAACTTCGAAAATTAAAATGTGAATAAAAAAATAAATAAAGAAACAAAAAACAAAGGAAAAGTTTTATGATTTGCTTGAACCGTTTTCAATCACGCAGTCTTTCCCTATCTCTCTCTCTATATATATATATATTTAACCCATTTAACTTTCCCACCAAATGAAAGACATTTTAATAGAAATTCAAAAAGGAAAACTTAACAAGCATCGCGTGCACATTTACACCTGTAAAACAAGGCGCAAGAAAACTTGCCTTAACTGTCACCAGCTCACCTGTATTTCGCTTCCAGGTGGACATTGACAAGCTGGACTACAGTCTCTATTTGCCGCTGTTCTTCGATGGGTTGGCCGAACCGAAGCATCCATATAAGACCTATGCTCGCCAGGGCGTTAGCGATTTGCTTCAAGCGGGCGGCGATAAAATCCATCCCGTGGTACCGCAATTAATTTTACCGTTAAAGAGTGAGTACCTGCCGGCGATGGGGGCAATCGGAAAACCCAAATATACAATGGAGAGCCAAAATCGAAGAGCTGCCTAGACAAAAAAAGTATTTGTCCTGGCACGCAAATTGCTTTTGCTTTAATTTGCACCTGTAACTTTTTCTTGTTGTTTTACTTTTTGTTTGGTTTACCTTTTGCAGACGCACTGAGCACCCGCAACGTGGAGGTGATGTGCACGACATTGAAAATCATACAACAACTGGTCATGTCCTCCGATATGGTGGGTCCCGCCCTGGTGCCGTTCTACAGACAACTGTTGCCCATGTTCAATGCGTTCAAAGTGAAGAATTGTAAGTGCGAATTGAGTGCAGAAATGTAACGAGGGTGGTTTAAGTAATGGTTGTGATTATCATAGAGTTAGGATACGTGGAGTTTTTTCTAGACTAATCTGGATTTGTTTCGCCTAAAGGCAAATGCAAATGAAATGAGGATTATGACTGCTGCAACAGTAGTAGTAGTAGTAGTTGAAGACATTGTTGTGTGTTTAGACTGCATGCGTATACGTAATATATTACGGTTCTACGTTCTGTGGAGCATAGTATATATAAAATAATTAATGACTATAGTGTATATTTTATGGTATACACAAGTTTTCCATTTGAAGTAAGTTTTGGGCCCTAGGGTTTGTGTACAATATGAGAAATATTGAAAATTTATCTATGTAAGGAATTTGATATTCAGATAAAAGAGTATATATAAATATCTATCAGAAGATGATTCTATAACTTAGATCTTTTAGAAAAGAAAAGTCTGCAGATATATAAAATAAATATCTCAATTTTAAATAAATTTTCTCTTTTTTGTTTAGTAAACTGTGGCGACGAAATCGACTATGCGCAAAAGAAAAATTTGAATGTGGGCGATTTGATAGATGAGACACTGCAGGTGCTTGAGCTGCACGGCGGCGAGGATGCGTTCATCAATATCAAGTACATGGTGCCGACCTATGAGTCCTGCTATTTGAATTGATCTCGTATCTTGTATCTGATTATCTTTTTGTATCTCATATATGGCTAAAATGAAAAGCAGCTTTTACATGTTTTTTGCTTCATATACATATATGCATATATATTTATATTTATCACGAGTATTTATTGAATTTTACATAGATGCCAATGAATAAATTTGTTATTTATAATTTTCAATGTTTTTGTTGTTATATAATTGAGTATATATGTGGAGATTATATAGTGTTTATATATTACGTGTAAGTATGTGCGTATATATGTGTGCGTGTGCCTGTGCAGCAAGCAGCATTAGCCAATAGCCCAAAAAACAATTAAACGTCTTCAGGCAGAGGCTGCAATGGAGGCGCAACAGCTCAATAGGGGCTAGAAAGAGATGGAGAGAGAGAGGACGGGGGACAAAATTAGATTGGATTGTATATAAAATATATGATATATTAATAATATAATGAGAAATATGAAAATATCTATGAGAATATACTAAGATAAGCTACAGGTATTATAGATCACTTTAATAATTGCATTAATTTTGATCAAAATTTTGAATATGTATGTATGTATATAAAATATATGCTACATTTAACTGAAGATAGTGAATTATAATTGACAATAATAAGATAAACTGATGCTTTTCTTTTTTTAAGAATATATGAATAATTTATAGTAATATTTATATAATATATGTAGTTATCCCCTCAGAATGTCTGTTTGTCTATCCACATCTACACCTAAGTTTTAAATATAAAAACTGCTGTTTTAGAAAATTTTCAGATTATGCATAGACGTTCACTGAAGGCGTGGGTCTACGTGTGTCCAGATTAAACCCGACTGAAACATTGATAAGCTTATCAATATACAGATCCATGAACTATAAAATTCATCCACGAAGGCAATACGAATTGAAAATTAAGAAATATTTAGACTGCATTGAGCTGCGAACGAGCATTATGCAGTCGGTCATACATGATCTTGATTACTTACAGCTGTTGCGCCGCCAGTTTTAATTAGAATTTGGGCGGGGCGTACTCGTTCTTCTTGACATTGTGTGGCGAATAGCGATTGTAGAGGCCCCAAATGGAATTCATTAGCTTATCATTGTACTTGGCCGGCGAGTATTCACGTTCTACAAACAAAACAATAATATAGCTCAATCACTCTCTCCAACACTCTCAATCACTATCTCATCATCATCTCCTCCACTTACGTGCATTATTGTCAATTTTATCAGAAATGTTCGCAGCTCTTAGGCGTGAGACAATCATGTCTTTCTCCTGGAACTGCTCACGTAATTTACAAGCCGCATAGGCTCCCTGCGGCAAAGCCATTTCGACAACTAAAAAAAAAAAAAAAACAATTTAAAAAAAATTTATAAAATAAGGAACTAATTTACATGGGTAAAACGGAGAAAACTTACAGTTTAGATTGAAATGGTTGATTATGAAAAATAGCTGTGTGAGCTGCAGCTTGCTGCGATTGTTAGATTTAGTATAGATTTTGGAAGTGTATTTAGCAATTTTCGAGTCGTTAACTAACACTGGCACCATTCAAAATTTAACGTTTGTGGCTGTAACAAATTTGTTCGCACAGTTTTTCTATAGACACCTTTGGCTTAGCCAAAATATTTTATTCGATTTCGGTTTTCAAAAGTTTTGTTTGCACAATTCTTTGCGCGGCATTTAAAAAAATGCACGTTTTTATAGATTTGGACGCTCTGTAGCGTAAGAGCTTGTTGAAATTGTAGACGCAACACAAAGTAGGTTCAAGACAGAACTGAATCGGAGGCTAAGCTTCAGCTGAAACTTATAGAGCTCTCAAACAGACAGCTGGAGATTGATAACAGAGAGAGATGGAGAGAGAGAGAGAGAGAGAGAGAGAGAGAGAGAGAGGGAGAATAAAAGGGAGAGGAAAAGGGAGAGGGACCCAGATTGAGATCAGCTATTGACGCCATTTTGTTTATAGGAGAGAGTGTGTATGCCTCATGAGGTCTCTTGCTGGATTTTTCTTTTTATTGGAGGCAGGTTTCCCAAATAAGTATATACATCTGTACACACATATATTTGAACTAGACATTTCGACTTTTGTTCACATGATAAGCGAATCAAACAATTTAAATTCATTTCTAATCACACGCTCAGCCTAACTGCGCAGTTTGTAGCTTGAGAGAATAAAAAAAAAAAATAATATATCTGTCAACCTTTAAAAAAGTGTTGGCCAAACAAATAGTTATCTATGAATCTGATGTGATAAGATTATTGTCAGCTGTTGTCTAGCACAGAAGTTTTTATTTTTTATTTTTAATGAATTTCTTGGCCATGAACGTAGCCCATGGACAGCTCTATCTTAAGTCGGTCCATGGGAAGTAGACAACTGAACCGATTTTAACCGGTTCGTGTCTATCTGTACTCAAGTACAAAATCAGATCAGACATATAGACATATGTATAATTACTATATACATACATATATGCCTGCTGATGCATTTACTGACCTTACTAATATATATTGACTTTTTTGTTTTGTTTATTCAGTAGTTGTTTACCAGCTGTGTGATTGTTTATAATGTAAAAAAAAATATATGTAAAGTAAATAAATAAACAAAATGATATTGGCTTATATTACGATTCCGATTTAAATTCTCTATAATTACTTAAATATCCCTGTGACACCATTTTCATTTTCGTAATAATTATATTAAAAGTTGATTACATTGTGCGTTGCGCTGTTGCCAGGCTCATGGAAATGCTTTGTATGTACTATATTTGCAATATTTTATTGAGAGCATTATAAATGATAATTGTAAAAATACATTTAAGTCAGATGTGCAAGTCTGTGACGCGCGATTTGCTGACTATAGGTAAAATGCATGCATCATTTCACGCCTGCAATCAGCAAAGTTTTTTTTTTTTGCAAAAAAGTAATAAATAAAGTATACAAAAAATAAAGGAGGTTGCCCAAAATTGTGACACTTAATTGCCTGTCTAGCCACGAGCGTCCGCAGTCACGTAGAATGATTATTAATCCTGATTAGAGTACAACCTATATATATATGTATATAGAATTATACGAACAACACATGCTGAATGATAGATTAGGCGGGTCTTGTAGTGTGCAAGGCTATCAAAAGACATTATAATTGCTCTACAATCAAAATATAGTATATCAGATTAATTGTTTGTTTGAAATAAATGTAAACAAATAAAAATATATTAATTAACCTGGCCCTTGAAATTACATTTGAAGTAGTTTGTACTCAATTTTAAATGTTTCGTATTAAGGTGGCAAAATTAAGGTGAACAGAATTCGGCTAGTCTAGCAACAGCTGCGGCATACTGACCTTTTGTCTGCAAAATAAGACAACAGAAAGAAACACATGAGATTAACTTCTATTTAGACAAATGCTTCCAATAATTCCATTATTATATTTGAATTTATTTTTAAGTGTAACGGGTTCGGTTTTTGATTACACCTACAACACTGTTTAATGACAGCTGTTGGTCTCTCGCAATTTTATAACAGTGCTTATTGAGCAGCAGCTGCTGCCGCTTTTTGACTTAGCAGAATTCTGTTACGCGCACAGCAGTACTAATAGAGTAGCTGAATATCGTTCAGGTTGTTCGTCGCCAAAATTAGCTAACAACAAAAAAATAAAATACGGGAAGTTGTTAATTAAAAAGGTGACCCAGATAGAAAAACGACACATTACTAAACGATGTCATGGAAAAAGGAGCTGAAAGTGCTGGCAAAACCCTACTACTGGGTTAATATACTGTTGGCCGTATCGTATCTGGTGTCAAAGAAGACGAAAGTGATTTGCACGCGCCTTTTCCAGAATGCAAACCAGGAGGAGGACGTCTGCGACATGGATAGCCGTGAAGTGGAAATACTCTTCTTTCTGATGATTGTTGTGATGATACGCTCACGAAAAACGGGCAGTGTCACCATGATCAACTATTTGACCTCGTCGTTTCTCTACACAAAAGTCGCGAATATGATTTTATGGGCCTATGCAGATTTTCGCTATGGCTTGGGCTTTCTGCTGATATGCGTGCTCGTTGGAATGCTGCTGCCGGAGCCATCATATAGTGGCCCTGAGCACATAACCTATTTCCGTAATGCCAAAACCTTTGAGGAGGAGCTGGTAAGGGATAAGAAGGTTAGCTGGTTAATATGCTTCTACACTGTTTGGAATCCGAGCTGCGTGAATTTTGCACCGATCTTTGCTGAACTGTCGGCGGAATATAATGCGAATTTATTGAAATTTGGCAAAATCGATATTGGACGCTTCCCGGACGTTGCGGCCAAGTATCACATCTCGGACAGCAGCTTCTCCAAACAGTTGCCCACTGTGATACTCTTCCAGCAGGGCAAGGAGGTGGATCGTCGTCCTTGCGGCGATGCCAAGGGAAAATTGCAAAAGTTTTTCTTCTCCAGCGATAATGTGAGAGCCTGCTTTGGATTAAATCAGCTCTACAAGCAGTCTGTCGAAAAGCAGCCGCCAGTGGAGTCAAAGAAGTCCAAATAGCTAAGCAATCGAGAGGGCAAACATGTGAAGTGTCGTCCCATTGTACACCCAAAAAATAACAAAAAATTCTCATCAAATTGCAATTTGTTTTGTACGTGCTAATTGTTTAGTTTGTAGCTCATTTTTAATTTATTTGATCATTGCACAAAATATAACAAAGCTCGCGCTGGCACGTACATACAACTATGTAAAAGACCCAAAGCGTTGCCATTGCCTAAATTATTATTTTTAGATAAATTCAAGTCATAAATTGTAATTAATAAAATTGTTTAAGCTGTTTAAGTGCAGTTCAATTGTAATGAGCTCATCTGTTTTTGGTCTTGTCTCGTCTTCGTCTTCTTAATTCATTTAAACAAGCATTTCCGTTGTTAATATTGTCTTCAGACAGACAACTTGCATAAGGTATATTATATATAAATTTAGATACAAATTCTAGCTGCTGTTAACAGGAAGAGCTTATGTTAGTAAACATATCTAAAATGTAATTTTAACATACCAGTTATATTTATAGCCGGCTTACGGCGCTGCAGAATATTTGGATATAAATTCTTAGCTTAGTGCTGATAAAGAAAATCCAACTTAGTTGCGGATATTGAATAAATTATTGGTTAAATATAGGTTGGCGAAAAAATTAAAGTTATTTCAGTAACTTTTTAATTACTGTTAGGTCAGTGACTTAATTTAATATACATTCGAAAGATTATGCATTATAGTTTCCATTTAATATATTCTATTTAAATCTATATTCCATAATATTTAGTTTCTAGCAATTACTTTAAATTGGCGGTTGCTCTACAAATTTATCGATTTATCTGACTTCTTTCCATCAATGTTATGCTCGTTTTGGAACTGTAAGAAAAAGTGTGCTATTTCTTTAATATCTAAAAAAATTAAAAATCTAATACTTGTTCAATCGATATCGAAATAAAAAGTAAACACATTGCTACCATTTGTATTTTTGGTATTTTCGTATTTAACCTTTTTTATAATAAGTACACACTGATCTACAGCTGTTTTGTCAAATAATTCTTCGTTTAGAAATAGTTACGTAAATTCGGCAGGTTAGTAAATTAAGCTTTAAAGCATAAATGGTTCAAAGAATAGTCCAGCAAAATAAAAAATCTGTAGAGAAATATTTAAGCTATATCGCGATGTCCAAACCTTAATATAAAACTCTTGGCTAATGCTAGAGCCGTGGACAACATCGTTGGCATACATATGCGATTATTATTTACATGCATTTATTTTGCATCTAGGCAAATATGTCGATCTTACGTTCGAAATACTACGACTATCCCGATGGCGAAGATGCCTTTGGCAAGATTGTGGCCACAAACAAATACGCCATTGCCGCCGGTTTGGCGTGGTCTACATTTGACGTGTTAACTCTCACCAAGCCGCAGGGCTACATACCCACACTGGGACGCTTCGCCTACAACACGGGTCCACTGATGGGCATGGCTACAGCATTTACGGTAACTACGCTTGCTGCCACAAATATTCGCGGAAAGGATGATAAGTGAGTTAAGTAGCCATGAATCGGAATGTTTATTAATTGATCACCATTATTTCTAGACTAAATTATCTGATCGGAGGCTTTGCTGCTGGTGGTGTCTTTGGTGCATGGAAACATAACCATGTGGCTGGCCTTGTGACTGGCCTGTTTCTCGGTAAGGAGTATACGTAACGACGTTGGACGTACAGTAACATTTTATCAAACGTTAACGTTAACGATTTGGCGTTACGTTATTTGGATATGGCGTTACGTTATTTGGATATAATGTTATGTTGTTCAGATATGGCGTTACGTTGTTTGAATATAACGTTACTCCATATGGATATAACATTGTGGTATTTGGATATAACGTTACTCCATATGGATATAACATTGTGGTATTTGGATATGACGTTACGTTATTCAGATATGGCGTTACGTTATTCCGATATGGCGTTACGTTATTTGGATATAACGTTATGTTATTCAGATATGTCGTTACGTTATTCAGATTTGGCGTTACGTTATTTGGATATAACGTTACTGTTATTCAAATATGGCGTTACGTTGTTTGGATATAACGTTACTCCATTGGATATAACATTGTGGTATTTGGATATAACGTTACTCCATATGGATATAACATTGTGGTATTTGGGTATAACGTTACTCCATATGGATATAACATTGTGGTATTTGGATATGACGTTACGTTATTCAGATATGGCGTTACGTTATTCCGATATGGCGTTACGTTATTTGGATATAATGTTATGTTGTTCAGATATGGCGTTACGTTGTTTGGATATAACGTTACTCCATATGGATATAACATTGCGGTATTTGGATATGAAGTTACGTTATTCAGATATGACGTTACGTTATACAGATTTGACGTTACGTTATTTGGATATAACGTTACCGTTATTCAAATATGGCGTTACGTTGTTTGGATATAACGTTACTCCATATGGATATAACATTGTGGTATTTGGATATGACGTTACGTTATTCAGATATGGCGTTACGTTATTTGTATATAACGTTACTGTTATTCAGATATGGCGTTACGTTATTCAAATATGGCGTTTCGCTATTCAGATATAGTGTACGTTACTTGGATATAACGTTACGCCATCTGGATATAAAATTACGATATTTCGATATAACGTTTTGTTATACAGATATGGCGTTACGTTATTCAGATATGACATTACGTCATTGGAGTATAAAGTCACGTAATTTGAATTGACCGTTACGTCATTTGGATTTAGTGTTACGTAATTTGAATATGTTTATTAGACGCTATTTGATATATAATCTTACATTATCTTAAATATAACGTTAACATTACGTTAAATACAATGTTGCAATATTTATATTAAACGATTTGTATCGTAATACTTCATTTTACTTCTAGGCATTGCCGGCGTCATCAAGAAGATGTCTATTGAACAGGGCTGGGAATTCTTCCCCGATTCGCCCACGCATCAATACGGTGGCGTAAACATTGCCAAGAACGATTACACTCTTATGGCCGATCGTCCCGGGAACTGGACCACAGAGGCGGAGGAGAAGAAGTGAAGAGCTAGAGTTATACAGAAGAAAAACTCTCAAATGGTTAAAAGCTCTTTCGTGTTTTTAGTTATTAATGTACAGATGAGAAGCTGGCAATTGTGTGGTTAGCAAAATAACTGACTGCCAATGAATAAACGCCAAGTGAGAAGTGATATCTAAAACATTTGTCAACGACCAAAAGAAAGCACTATGCAAACAAAAATTCAACTTTAAACATGTCACATAAAGTACTTTTTAGCACTTTTCAGCACTCTGGCGCGAATCATTGAAGCCAAAGAGTCACTGATCACATAACAGTCAACAGACAACAACAGAAACAACAACAACAGCAATACGAAACAATTTTTGGAATCCAGTCACGCTCACAGTTAAGCTAGCAGTTTTTTGTTTTTGTCTGTTTTTTTTTCTGGTTCTCTGATTCTCTGGCGGCCCATTTCAAAATTCATGAATGTGCACTTCGTCATTTTGGGTATTTTCTCTTCGTATGCCTCGTTTTACCTTTCTTAAGCGTGACCGTGAGTCATGCAGCATGTATCTACCTATGTATGTTCATACATATGTACATATATGCCTATGTATATCTGTGACAGCACACGCATAACAATCATAAAGCTTTAAGCTGGCTTTTTGATTGGAACAGGCGCAAAGCGCATTTATCGCCTTAAGTGCACATGCTTCGGGGGACTAAACAAATTAGCTGCTAAGGTGTTACTAAATAAACATTATTAGGTTTTAATGAAGTTCCGGCGTGAGCATTAGAGAACCAACTGAGAGAAAACCAAACCTGTTTTTCGGTTTTTTATTTTTTTTGGTAGCTCCAAGAAAATCTTCAGGAAATGCCTTCAATTTGCTGAGAGAATTGGTAAGTTGGAGCATTTCCTGTTAGCCAGTTGGAAATTTTACTTACCTATTTTGTTAATGTCTTTTTGGTTTTCGCTTTCTTAACCTCCAGCAAATTGGAAATTGCAACGCAGCTCTTCTGCTTGTGTTGAGCATGAATAATCGCAGCTGGGAAACAAGATTCGACTCTGCGGAAAGCATGAGGGTTAAGACCTCTGCGTTTTCAGAGTGTTTCATAAATTTTGCGGTTTCATTGTGGCGTGTTCTTGGCAAGAAGTTTTTGGTTTTGTATCTGTGAGTGACCTCTAAGTTGGTAACCGTTAAGCTTGCATTACGCAAGATAATGATGGTCTTTCTACTCGATTCTCAGTTTGTTGTTTATATTATGTATTAGCGTTCATTAAACGTGAGCGCTTCAATATGTGCGAAAGTTCAAGCTCAATGAATAATTATTATTATGAATTATAATTTTATTTTGTTTTTTTTTTTTTTAAGCACTGTGGGCTCTCACTCGGCTAAGCTTTAGGTATATGAGGTATATATGTATGTATGTGTGAGACTTTTTATTGTATGTGTGTCGATCACTAGCACAGTTAGTCAATTAATCAATATTTTTGTAGACATTCAATGAAACGAATCGGGCATATTGGTTAGCGAGTTTAGTATAGGGAGTATAGCTTTAGAGATGCCTCTAATTTAAAGTTGTCTTCCCCTTCTTTAATGCCTGTTAGACTTCAAAAACAATTTGAATATAAATATTTTCGTATAATTCACGATCTTAAAGGCCGATCTCATTACTTAGAGACCAATCCATGCCTATATTAAATGAACATCACTTTGGCAGGCATTAGTCAGTGGGTTAAGCTTTTGTCTCGTTAGTGTTATAACTAAAGCTTAGCTAAATAACTATTGAGATTTAATGATCATTTGTGATTTGCATTTGAAATTGATATGCGCCGCAGTCAGTTCTATATATATATATATATACACATATATATCAGCTCTAAGCAATTAGTTGGCTAACATAATGAATTCTGAGCCGAGTGTTTCGAGTGTTTCACCTTGATCTCCGTGCACGTTTCTCCCCCCTTTATTCTCTTGGTGCAGTCGGGCAAACCAGTTGAGCAGCTTGCGCGGGCTCCCGAGAGAGTTGAAGTGCGCCAAGAGTCCCGCCAGTGCTGCCAGTCACTGAAACTGACTAATCTCTGGCAGCTGCTCCACTTCGTTGTCTCGGGTGTTTGGCGTGCAGCCGCAGCCGCAGCAGCAGCAGCAGCCACATCCACATCCACAGCCTCCGCCATAGTTGGGTATCCAGCTGTCACGAGTCGGGCATGAGCATGAGCATAAACTGTGCGATCGGGTTGTGATTTATTGGATGCTTTGCGCTTTCGTACGGTTGTCTTGGGCGATGACATCATCATCATCATCGTCATTGGCATTGGCAAACAAAACTGAAGTAAAGTTCATTAAAGCCAGAAAAAAAAATTGCATGTTTTAACGAAACATTTGCGAATTTCACTTTCTGCCACTGAAGCAAATGAATCGTTTAGGCGTATAAATATATCTCATATATAACAGTTATATCCAGCTGGGAGTATATCCCTCATATTTCTACCGAAAATATGTTTAAGTGACCCTTAATGACACTCTCCACTAATTGGCGTAACGCTGCTCGGGCCCGACCCTCTATTAAAAGTCAATTATTTGCGCCCCTGATGACACTTATCCTGCAGAGCCTCGCGTGTCAAAAGGATACAAAGGCTAAATATATGCAAATGTCTGGCCAGGATTACAGCTAAACGGTCCCAGGGGGCATTGTCCAAAAAGTATTTGTGCCTTATGAATATTATTAAAGAACTTAGAGCTTTCGAATTAATGCAGGCACTTGAAATGACAATGGAAGACTTCAAGTTTCTAATTGTCATGTCAAAATATTGTGCCTTATTATATATAAGTGTGTGTGTGTGAGTGTGCTTGTGTTTGTGCTTCGACTCTTTGCTGCGGCGTTCGTAATTAATCTTATTACGACTGGCTGCATCGGTCTATGCTGGCATTTATGGAATTGCGACTCGAGTGGAGTCCGTCGTCGTCGCACATTCACATCTTGTAATCCTTTTAATAAACCCGCGCAGCTCACGCGACACCAACGTCAATTAATCACCAAGATCGGCCCGGAGATGGGTAATGCCAGCGCGTCGCGCTGCCACAATGCGCATCCATCCTCATCTATGTGCGGCTGAGGCGCTGGCAGCGAAACACAATTCTGCAATTAAAGATCTGCGACAAGGCAGCCCGTAGCACAAAAGACTACACATACACTCATACAGTTGCCAGCACACACACATGTATTCACACAGATACTGGTGGCTGTAGATGCATCTGTAAGTACCGTACACAGTTGCTGTGGTTGTTGTTGCAGTTGTTGTTGTTGTTGTTGTTGTCATTCAATCGCACAGTGGCTCAATGTCAAAGGAATTATGGAATACAACATATACATTTTTTATAAACTTGCAAAGTATTTTTATTTTATTTTTTTGTAGGTATATACAAAAATAAATATTTTGAAAATTTTTTTAAATAATGTTTTTAAAATAATAAAGAAATCATAATAAAAAAGTTTAAAAAAACGTTTAAAATAATAATAATAAAAAAAATAATTATTAATAATCGTATATAAATAATAAGAAAAGTTTCAAATAATAAAAATAAATATTAATAATCGTATAAAAATAATAAAATAAATATATATACGATTATTATAAATTTTTTTTTTTTTTAAACTTTTTTAATTGAACTTTTTTATATTTATTTAAATAATTTTATAAAATAAAAAATTAAAATAATAAAAACTTTTTAAAATTAATTGTTTAAATAATATATAAATAAATATATTTAAATAATATGTTTAAGTATTTTTTAAATTTCTTAAAATAATTAAATATAATTTTATATAAAATTATATAAAATACCCAATGTATTTTTAAAATATTTTTAAAGTGTGTCTCATATATTTTTTCCCCAAATACATGCAACTATTTGTTGAAGCACTGTGCTTCTTAGCGCACATCAGATGATTTAGCTACTGGCTATGTGGATACACATAAGCATGGAGATCTTTGGGGCCAGGGACACAATCCATCAGTGTTTGCATCTAAAGTAATGTGCAGCTGCAGCGGGCGATGGTCAAGAAGAGGGTGGGAGAGAGTCAGAGAAACAGTGAGCGAGGGAGAGAGAGAGAGACAGAGGGAGATCGCAAGTTATGTTTGTCGTTGCAATGACATTTCGGTGTGGCTGCCGGCCAAACACACTCAACGGAAGACGAGAGACGACGGGAAATGAAAGGCAGCAGCAGCAGCAGCAACAGCAGCAACAGCAGCAACAGCTCGAAAGCGAGATGAGATGAGATGCAAATGCAGAGTCGTTTGGAGAGTCTTCGTATCAGATTCACTTAACCCGATCGGCGACAGCGAGCGCCGGCATGGGGGTCATAAGTGCAAAGTAAATAAAATACATATTTCTTCTCAGTTGGGCAACAAGATGAAGAGGATGCTGCCGCTGGAGATGCAACAAATAAAGTGATTGAATGCATTTGGCAGCTGTGGGAAGCTTGGCGAGGAGGGTGCGGGCAGAGGCCACAAGATTGAAGTGATTGTGAATGGGAAAGCGATTGATGCTGGGCCAGCGACAATAGCACGCGTTTGGGGTCTACTTGGGGTGCCTCTCTCCCACTCTATCTCTCTCACTCCCTCTCATCGTAAACTGGTCGCTCAGCCACTCCAACGACAGATTGATTTCTTTAACGTTTCCTTTTCGCATCCATCAATTGTGGCAGCACTTTTGTTGCTCAAGTTGCAGCAGGCTAACCGAATTCCATCCATACCCTGTATCAATATAAATATATCTAGCTTATATATACTATATGGTCTATGCACATATGTTTTATCGTTCTCTGGAATGCCTGTGCCCTGTCGAGTGGGCTGTCGCTCATGCTCCAGTTGTTTTGATTGACATCTTGGCAATGGACCGCGTTGACAATAAAACTGTTGCAGCACCCAAGCAGAGGTTCAACAACATTCGAGCATTCGGCCACAGGGCGCTCTGACTTCCTGCATGGCGAACATGTCGCACATGGCAATGATGTTTATGGGCAGCAAGTTTGCAAAATGAATTTCATTTCAGATTTGATCATAAATCGGGGAAAATTGTGGCAACACAAGAAGAGCGACACAAAATGCACATGCATAAATCAAGTGGAAATTCGTCTCAGACTGTGCATGCAACATTTGTTGCAAATGAACTGCGACACTGCGCCGTTGCAACAGAGACAACGAGAGAGAGAGAAAGAGAGAGAGAGCTATGATACGATTCATTCTTCTTGCCAACTTTGCCAGCGTCTTCAATTATGACTCTTGTGGCAGCTGCTAATTTACTTTGTCTCCCACATGAATGCAATGCGAAAAGTGTAGGGAAATGCCTGAATATAGTTGGGGCTGGCGTCTTTGGCATTCCTTAGCTACGACTGACTTCCGCTCAGTAAATCGTGAGCTGGGCGTGAGCCCAAAGCCTTTTGCATGTGAACTTTAGCCAACAATCTCAAGATGCAACAGAACTTTTTCTTTTCTTCTCGTTTATTGCCTGGCATTTAAAATCAATTTGATCCGCATTGCTGCTGTTAAGTGGCTCTAATGGCAGTCGATTGACATCGATCCATATGCAAGTGCGTCAGTGCCTTGCACAGGCGCAGGCGCAGCCCTTTGCCCCACACCCCTCACACGCCTCACGCCCCATCAATTGCAGCAGCTTGAAAGCTTTCAATTACGACTAGCTACTGCCACAGAAGTACTTGACATGCCCCAGCTACTGTGCTCTATGCTCTATGCTGCTGCACGCCCTTATTTATGAACTGCATTTGATGCCACTCATACTTATTTACATCTCTCTCTCTCTCTCTATCTCTCTCTCTCTCTCTCTCTCTCTGTCGCTCTTTCACTTATGCTGGCAATGTTGAATCTCTGCTGCGCATTCTTCACAATTCCATTTACAACGCATGTTGTTGCACGAATTTGTTTGAATGCATTAATTATGTTGCTTATGCACTCAAAAAGGCATTGGGGTATACACGACTATACTATGCAGCACATTTACAGTTAACTTTTCAAGTATCATAATATATCTAGGTATAGGAAAGTTGTTCAAATATTTTTGGCTCTATTTCTCATATTAGTTGTTATTTACAGGGTATTTTCTTAGTCTAGAGATTCTAGTCTTTTTATATTAATGCCCCAAGTCACATTATATATTATATAAGTATTCTCTTTGTCTTCTCATAGATTATTTTCTTCATTTATTATTATTAAAGTATTCTTTTAGTCTTCTCATACAGGGTATTTTCTCAGTCAACAGCTTCTAAAATTTCCCAAGTTAATAATATCTTTTTGGGCTTTTTGGGCTTTCTCGTCCATCACTTAATTGATTCAATTATGCACAGCAAATCATAATTTTTGGGTTGATAAAAATCTCAGAAGAGTTTCCATTGTTCAATGTCGATCGCATGGGGTTCCACGCCATGTCGGGGCGTTGGATTCGTATGGTGGAACATCAGTCAGATTTGAGTTGGGTTATCGTCTCTTAATTCCTGTGAATTAAGCGCTTATAGCAACAATTTGGGCAAACACTCATTTACTCGGTTCAGCAATCGAAACCATTTTACGAACATTTTGATTGATTAATAGAAATTACAATTTCTAGAGAGGCACATGCATAATAAATGTATATATAAGGGGAAGAAATTTCATACATATATGGTATAAAGTATACACAAGGGAGCATTTGTTTTATATATGTTTTCTATATATATTCTGATAGTTACTTCTAAAAAATTATCGAGTCTTGACTCTTTGAAATTATAGAAAAATATATAAATGAAATAATTTAAAAAATTAATTTAATAAAATATTTTTGTGCTAAACAGACATATATAAATTCATATATCTTGAACACATATTTCTCAAATTTTTTTTTATCATATTAAAATTCTTTATATTCAAGACATTTATTTTACAAAGACTAACAAATTAATAGAGTTCCATCCTACCTTTAGCTATTTAAGTGAATGGAATTCCTTGATGCCTCAGCTATTCAAGCAATTGCTCCTAACTCTCTTGCTCCTTACAAATATCTAAGATATTACACACTCACACAGACACACAAACATATCTTCTACAGCTCCATTTAACGTAAAGTTAATTTCAAATGGAATTTTAGTAGCCATTGGCTGGGCAATTTTTCAATCAAGAAACACAGGCGGCAAGCTGAAGTAGTGCATCTGGATTAGGCAAAGGCATACATATATACACACATGCATATATGTATGGTGTATTATTCATGGCAATATCGGATTCCGGCATCTCTGACATTTTCGAGGCGAGTCCATTTCAAGCGCCACAATTTGGGGCGAGGGCGAGGGCGTAGACGCCGTCGACTTTTACTTTGCGGCTGGGCGTCTGAGGTTTGGGGTCTGTGGAGACCCATTTACTTGCGTACGGCCATTGAGGCACTGTTCGATTCGTTCAATTGCTATTCGGTGCGGCCATCTGTGAGCTGCTTCGCAGTTATCTATTGAACGCATTTAGCTTTTGCCTCCTTTTGTCTAGCTTTTTCACTGTGTCACGCTTTAATTGTTGTTCGCTTGTCTCGTCTCTCGTTCGTTTTCTCTGTATCGCTGTGGCTGTCGACAGTTGCTTCAATTTCGGCTAGCTTCCGTTTTTATGCCCTGCTATTTGTACTCTCTAGGAGAGATGAACCAAAAGGGTTGACAGGTTTTTAACTATAAATGAATTTTAGGTTGATGAGAAGTAGAATAAAAAACAATAATATTTTTTTTTATGAATTATAATACATTTTAGAAATTTACTATATATTTCATAATATGTAGAAAATAATTTAGAACTTAAAATAATATTAATAATAATAATAGTAATAATAATAATAATAATAAGAATAATAAAAATATATAATTTCTTAATATTTATTAAAAATATATATATTTAAAATTTAGATAATCTCAATTTTGAAAAAATTATAAAATATTAATTAAAATATAATTTATATAATAATAATAAAAAAAAAATTCACTAAATATCAATCCATTAGACAACAAAGTATGTATGTATATTTATTATTATTATTTTTTTTTTTTTAAATAAATTTTATAGGTACATAGATACAAGAAAATCTTCATTTTATTTTCATAGACCCATAAAATATTCTATGTATGCATATTTAGAAAAAATTATTCTGTCACGAACATATTTTTAATTTACAGCACTTATATCTGTTTTTTACGAGGTATATCAAAGTCATGAATTTGTAGATTTGATGTTCGCTTTTGTACGCCAATTTCGACTTTGTTCGACTGTTTACTTTTGATCGCATTGTATCGTTTTTATTATCTATGGGTGCGCTACTTATTAGATACACTTTGGACATTTGAGTGGGGCTAGGCGCGTGGGCGGGTGCCTGGTGGGGTGGGCTAACTGACTGCTACTACATGACACGCTCACACGCACACAGAGACAGACAGAGACACACACACATACATTGTCTCGCTCGCATGCTTCCTCGCTCGCTTGGTCACCTGTGCGCAGCAATTCGTGACAATTTCCATTTCTAAATGCTGTATTCATATCTAATTTACAGTTGCTGCGGCTGTTCTCAGTCTGTCAGTCAGCTGACAGTTAATATAGAAAGATTCTCAGCTTATCACTTCTCGACATGCTCTTGACTCTAAGGCCAGCATCGATGGATTTGTCGCAACATGTGGAACTCCCAGAGAGTGGAAGTCGCTGCTAATTACAGCCAACACGCACATGGACAATAAAAGTGCCGCATTAGAATATATATATCTATATGTATTTGACTTAACGGCAAATTGAGATGAACGCATCTCATCAAGTTGTTAAATTGTTGGGCGAAGTTCTATTCAGAAGTGGCTGATCCAACAAGAGCTATAGCCAAATAAATTACAATAAATCCATATGAGCTTAGGCTCTCGTATTCCTGCAAGTTTTATTTCATAGCCACTTCAATGACATTTTAACAATCCAATAACTGGCTACCATAAAATTGCAATCAAAAAATTTATAGACCCAAACAAAGGCATCAAATTGCAATAAATCAGAGGCCATGAACAGGCGACTGTACAAGCCTATGCATATAACAATAAATATATTTATATATTTGAATTTGCTCGCCTTTCTGTGTTTATGCAGTGTCGCTTTGTGAAATTTATGGAGTACGCACATGTGACATCAAACACCCGCCTTGGATGCTAGGCTCGCTCCTCTGGCTGGAGTCGAATCGCCATTGAGAGCTGCAGTGGAGCCTTCGCAGTGCCCTTGTCACGAAAACATTATCGAAATTGAATCACTTGAGCAATTTGTAACGCAAACCACCCCAACACAGACACATAGAGTGTGTGTATATATTGTAGTATATATAGTTAGTCAACTCTAGCAGGGGGAGAGAGAGAGGCTGTCACAATAACAAGGCAAAATAAACGGAACAGATTTCGGTAGCAGGGTGAAGCTGATGAAACGAGATAAACATGACCAGAAACAAAGAAATAACACAAGTTAGGGTGTACTAGTAAGGAGTGCTTGACCTGGGCATACCCTGTATATATAGACGGGAAGAGAGATAACAGTTCAGGCAGACCTTCAGTACACTTCATACACTGTCAAAAAACTACTATATATAGTAATCTGAGTTTCCATTTCCGATGGTTTCAGGCTATATCAAATAGAAGAGCCTTAGTTAGGAGTACTTGACTGGGAGATGACCTGAATACAGCAGAGTTTCCATTACTATCAGGCGGCCATAGCAAGATCGAACTCACACCTCTAGTGTTATCAAGTATATACATATATATATGCCTATATTCTGCCTGTAAAGTACATTTTGTAACTCCCATTTTTCACTGAGAACAAGTAAAAGTAGTATAGTAGGGAGTGTCCGACTAGGAGATACGCCGTAACCTACGCAGAGCTACGTTTCAGACGACCAGATAAAGATTCAGCTCGTTATCCTGCTCAAGAATACACTTCAAGCCACCTGCCACGCCTCCTCTTACCTCCTGCTGCCTCTTACATCCACTTTCCACTTTCACAAAGTCAATATACCCTGCATTACCATTCACAATGGACTCTGAGCACAAAAATGTAAACATACGCTGTTTATTCTAAGCTCTGGCCCCTTTTTTTGGGAATTCAACTTTCTATTTGCACTGCATCAATTTTTGAGTAAGTGAAGCAGAGAAAGGAAAACAAAAAGAATCAAATAAAGCAAATGAAATTACCGGCACGCTATAAGGACATCGTTTCATGCCTCCTGCTGGGCCTGCCTGTTGAGTAATGTGACGAACGCACGCGTCTCGAATACCAAAAGGAAACCTGAATTTAACCCCGAGGAGCAGCCAGGCAGCAGCTGCTGCAGTAGCGAAAGGGCTGGCAAACGACTTGAATTCGGCATTTCTTGTGGGCGCAGACCATCTGGATGGAGATCCTGGTCGACTTGTTCACGCTGACTGCACTAAATCCAGCTGCCACGCCCAGTTGTTTTATTGTGACAACCCCAGATCGGATCGACTCCTGCCCGGCGCCTCCTCCCCCCATGTTAATACTGCGCCGTTTATTTATCCCATTTGGTGGTCTGTAAAGTCGTTGCTTATCAGCAGCTAAGTCCTGCAGTAACTCAAACGTAAACAAATGCAACCCTTGGGCTCTCTCTCTCTTCCTCTGGAGCTGTCCTCAGCATATTTATGGGCTTCGTTCGGCAAATGGCAAAGAACAAAAGCCACTTTAATTACTTTGCTTTCCATGGGGCTTAACTTTATGAGTCCCTCTTTCATATATATTTTATTTATATGTTTGCCATTGATTCATTTAAATAAACAAACAAAAAGAATATTATAAATATCATTGCATTGCGTTGAGGATGGGCTGAGATATGCAAATTTTCTATATAGATAAATGACTCCAACTATTTGGTTCTATGGCATCATAAAATCATGATGGATATTCAAGTATATTCAAAATATAAAGATATTTTTTCATTTTTGTTTACCACGCCCACAATGGGCGTTGATAGATGGGTATTGGGTATGTTTAAAATATTTCTATTATATTTTTGATAATCATCATCAATAAGCACAAAAGTTAAGTGTTTTTTATGTCTGGGAGGGGCTGATCATTAGAGAGGGTGTTAGCTCGAGTTTTGAGTGTGCGTGTCTTAGGAATTGTGAATTCATATGTTTGTACACACATACATACATATATTGGCAGTCATAGACAAGTGTCATTCAGATAGATGAATGAATAAGAGAAGAAGAATATAAAAGCGAGTATTTAGCAGTCCTCATTGGTTATAAGCAAATGGAATCTAATTTTTATATATTTAGTAATTTTAAAAATAAAATAGAGTTTAAAGAACTTAAGTGCCAAAAATTAAATTACAAAAAAAAAAAAAAATATTTTGTTTTATTATGTTTACTTTTTTTTGCGAAAGCGAAAGCTAACAAGCTACTAGGCAAAGCGTTAGCAAGTCATAAACATTTGCCCATATTAATTATAATCATAAACTATAATTTTCACCCAAGAAAAAAGAATCAGTGACCGGAAAGACTGAACTATAGCGGGGCTGTGGGTACAAAAAAGAAAGCGAGTGATGCCATCTCTGCACATACATACATATGTACATATGTATGTATGTATATATGTAAGTTTATATATTTATATTCATATATATATGTACATATATACACATATATTATTCATCATATATATACATACATACATACATTCGTAAGCAAATTTTAATCCAACTTCTCAGCTCGTTTCGCTAATTTGGCCATAAAGAAAAAAACAACCGTTTCATGTGAAAAGTTGGCCAAAAAAAAGCATGTTGCATGTCACATACAGTCCATAGGTAACCCTCCGGAAAACTTGGTGCCTGCTTGTATCGTAACAGTTGAGCGCTTTCTGCGTGCAAAAAATAGAGTTTTAGTCATATTCTAACTTTGCGTGGGTGCAAAAAAAAAAAAAAATGTAATTCCAAAATTATAAAATTGTCAGCTTAAAGAATAACAGTTACTTTTGTCTACCAAAATGTGCCAAAATTTTAATGAACCGAACAAGTTTAATAACAATAGAATATGTCATGCAAATTATTCCCACAGTTTGGTAATAGAATTGTATAATTTATTCACCCACACACACACATACACACACACGCACTCGAAGCTCTTGAACTCTACATGTTATTTTGGTTTTGATCAAGCACACCTACGCATATAAGACTACAGACTCAAAATGACTTTACATAAAAACACACATATGTACATATGTATGTGTGTGTATTTATAGTTATTTATGTGCATATGCTCCGTTGTAAGTTCACATTTGATCATCATCTTTTGCATTTTACACGCAACTCAGTTGCGGAGGTGCCGCAAAAATATCTTGAAATGAAACTGGATTTCATGGTATTTATTGTGTGGGTGTGTGTTGTGCATGTGCATAACTGTGTGTGTGTGTGTGTGTGTGTTTGTGACTTCAGGCATGGGGTCGCATGTCCGTGTCCATGTTGGCGCATATGACACTTTTCTCTTTTATTGCATTATGACATTTATTTATGATCGCCCTGCCGCCACAAGGCAGCTGTGTTATCGAAAAGGGAGTGTTGAGAAACGTCCTATCAGAAGCAGGTCTAGAACAGTTTCTACGAAAAGCAATTTACTTTGCATTTGACAATGGTCAGTCAGAAGTGCAAAGAATTCCAATGCAAATCAGTTGTATGTACATATGTATGTATATACTTACATATGTTAATATGTGCTATTTATTAAAGCTAACTTGCTATCCAGTTCGCTTCAGTTGAATATGTTATTCATAAGCATTTCCTGTTTTCTAGGTACATTATCATTATACATGCTGATGTTCATACATACGTTATATACATATGCATGCATATGTACATATGTATGTATATATTTGCATATGCCAAATGTCAAATGGATATCCAAGACTGAGCTGCAATCGGACAGCCAAAAGTGGGGCTCAACTGAATCACACCTTTTCTGCCGTTGCCTTTAAAATTGATAAATGAAAAGTTGCATGCATGCATACATATACACATACATACATACATACGTGTATTGTACATACATTTGCATAAGCTTCCATGTGTCAGCCCTGTGGCAGTTGTTGTTCAACAAGATCTGAACGAGCTCTGGGTGTGATATTGCGAATAAATCATGCAAAAGTCACATAAACACGCACATACACACACACACACACACACACACATACACATGTATAACAGCTGTATAAGCTCTCCGTATTTCGCTTTTGCCATTTACTGTTTTTTTTTTTTCTTCTCATAATTGTTTTTCAAGAACAGTTAAAGAGAATCAAAACTTGCGTAATGCAATTAAGTCAACAGAGAGCGAGCGAGACAGACAGAGACAGAGAGAGCCCTTGACATAGTCAATCGTAGAGACAACAATTGAAAAGAGATGGCCAATTGCCGTTGTCTAGCCAGACCGAAGCCGTAGCGCAAAACAATTTAAATTCATTCAAAAAGTCGTAAACCTAATTACTGCAGCAATTTAAGTAAGTGTGGGTCATACTACTCTCTGATTAAGTGGCAGAAGCGAACTCATCTCAAATGATATTCAGTGTCAATGTAAAGTGCGGGAGGGAGCGGAAGACAGTTATCATTGTGTACATCTATGTAAATACACTTGTATGCGCATGTGTGTGTGTGTGCGTGTATGTGTTAACTGTCGCGAAAACAATTACTAAGAAAACACACACTATCAAGCGTGAATAATTATAGTGAATAGTGTGTATTCATTCTGAAATTATGTCACGGTATCTTGAGGTTATATGTACATATGTATGTATTTATTTCTATGTTTGTATGTGCATATATTGTAAGACATTCTTTATGCATTACCTAACAATTCTCATGCGACCCACTTTTCTACGGTTAATAAACTTGATCGATCTTTACCTTACTACTGAGTATCTTCCATATAGACATTACAATAAAAATCAAGCACACTTTGTGGGCTCATTGGGATATTCGATTTAAGTAAGCTGTGCTTTGTTTTATTTTGTTCAGTATTTATATTATATTCCATGAGAGGAATCGGTACTCAAAAAACAAGTTAGAATCTAAATATTTGGCCAAATCGTAATTCGTAATTTGTAAATCGTAAATCGTAATCATGCTTGCGTCTCTGAACCGATTCTTTCCTCGAATGAGGCTACGTCGCAATGTACAGCTGATCTCCAAGATGGACATCTTTTGCCATCTAATTCTGGTCATTTGCTTGCCCGTTTCGTTGCTGTACGAGTTCATAGCAGTGATACCCAAGTACCATTCGCCTGGAGGATATGCCTATGCTCTAATAGTTATATGCGTTATCTTGCTCTACATAAACGTCATGGCTAATATGATCGCCTGCATGATGGTCGATATATCAGTTGATTGTGAGTATTTAGATGTTGGAGAATTTATTCTATATATGTATATACATATGCGTAAATGGCATTGCTTTTCCATATAGGTGATCGCATCAAATCTTTTGACGTTAATGATGAGTGCGTGAATTGGCGACATTGTAAGATCTGTAATGCTCTAGCACCGCCCAGGTCCTGGCACTGTGCCACCTGTGGAACCTGCATTTTGACACGCGATCATCACTGCAATTTCACCGGCTGTTGTATTGGCCATCAAAATTACCGCTATTTCACCTGTTTCGTGCTCTATTCGTTTGTTTTATCGAGTCTCCTGATGTTCTACAACCTAAAGTATTTCATCTGGTCGATGGGTCAGCTGACATACCATACCCACTTCTCAGATATGACGTTCCTTCAGATTCTACACAATTCTGTCTTCACTCTGAATCTAATCTATCAAATCTTTTCGACCGGCATGATCATCCTGCACGCCCCCTTTGTGCTGAAGGGCGAGCTGATCGGCGAGCGTAACCTGAAGGACAAGCACAACTACGATGCTGGCATCTACTACAATCTGCGAGGTATTTTCGGACAGCACATGCATGTCGCTTGGATATTTCCCTTGTTCGCGAGCCAATTGCCTGGCGATGGCTACAACTGGAAATTGACCACAAAAGATAAGTCAACGGAAACCATCGCAACAATTCGCAGCCGTCCTACCGTCTAATCGCTCGCCAATCGCCCATCGTATATATTTAATTGCAATGCAAAAAATTCATAGTTTAAATCGATAATTGAATCTTATTCGAAAGCCTTTTGGAATTATCCGTTTATTAAAGTCGCATCGTTATTGGAAACAATTTTTAAATTTTCGAATTTTCATATCAAAATGATTTTGTATGTGCTAAAGAAGCTATAAATAAAGATTTGCGTGAATTCATTTCAATTTGATGTTCGGTACTTTCGAGCATCAACTAACTTGGCTGAGAACAGTTCGTTTATGGGCCTTAACTGCATTTGCATTGAGCATCGTGATTTAACGGATTTGGTACGTGTTGTCTGGCTGCATTCGAGTTGGGTCTGCGGTCAAGTCGAGAGGCCCTAAAGTGTAAATTGGCCATGTCCAGCGCTAATGGATCGACGCACGCCAGCGCAAAAGGAAAATGGACAAAATTGAAATGGAAATACCGCTTATGGGCACAGCGAGCGAGCGAACGAGCGAGCGCAGAGCCCAACATAAATGGCAATGAATTGCCTGTAATCGTGCAGGAAAAATACCATGGAAAACTTGTTCAACACGAAAACACGCGCCAAAACAATTCCCAATGCGACGAGAAAGTTGACGAGGCCCCAACAACAACCAACAGCAACCAACAGGCAACAGCAACTGCTAAAGAGCCTGATCGAGCCAACAGATGCTAAGAGTGTGAATGGCTATTAGAAGACAGTAAAAGCGTTTCACGTTCGCATTTTCCCACTGTAAGCAGAGACGAGTTTTATTATTTATTTAAATGGGTAATGTAGTTCTCTAAAAGTTTCCAAATTTATACTAAAATTTGATAAATTATTTTGAAATATATTCTACATTTTAAAAAACATGTTTTAATATTTTTTTTTTACAAAGATATATATTTTCTAAAAATTATTTTATATATGTTAAAAATATATTCTGTATTTATAAATTTCTATTGTTAATTATGCTAATTTATATAATGTTAAAAATATTTTATATTATTATTTTATATTAATATATAAAAAATACTTGATGTTAGAAAATATATCAGCTATTTTAATAAAAGCTAATGAAATATACAAAATAAATAATATAAAATATGTATATAAAATTTATCAAAAAATTGAATTCAAAAAAATAATTATACATATATACATAGAATCTCATTTACTCGATTTGAATATTTTTTGTAGAACTCCTTGCCATAGAAAATTTAATCAATTAAACCTTAAAATTTATTTTTATTATAATCGCAGGCTCAACAAAAAGGAGACAGAAGAACCGCCTACAAACTGCCAGCCTAAAGATGTTTTTAAAAGACTCAACAAGCTGGTGGAAAAAAAAATAGTGAAATAGGGAACCGCACTCTATAGACTCTTACGACTTTGCTAAAGTTAAACTACTGTAAATCAAGCGAGTTGGAAAAACTTTGTATAATTTCCATTTAATGAATACCTTTTACTTACTGTTTATGGCGAGAGTTGACCAAGTCAATACACCCCTTTGTGAGGGTGTTCAAAGTCAGCCAAGTCGAAGCTGAAGTTGGTTGCCTGCATTGCTGCTGCGGTTTGTAAACTTGAAAACTGGAAACTGACTAAGAGGAGATAGGCAGAAACAGAGCGGGAGGCAGACGGGGGAAAGACCGGTTTTGCAGACTTGAGAAATGCATAAGGCGAAAAAGAGACAAGCTCCAAGCATAAACATAAACGCTGACAATCAACTGAGGCTTGGCAGTCGCAAAAGAGGTCAAAGTTGAGCACGGCATTCGCATGCGTGTATATACATACAGGCATATGCATATGTATGTACTTATGTGCATATATATTGAAATTCTCGAGTATTAACTTTATCTACGTGCTGCTTTATGGCTGGTGGTGTAAGAAGCGTTAACTGCAGAAGGTAATTCGATTCTCCTAATGGCAGTTCGTTCTTTTTAAAGTCCGATAATTATTTAACAATTACAAAAGCTAGCATTCATATATATGAAAAGATGGTTTGTATTCGAAGGATATAGTGGCTAGAAAGAAAGTTGTAATATTATAAACTCTCTATCTAGCTCATATTCTTTTTATATTTATCTCTCTTTCAATTTTAATAATCTCCCATCTCTTTCGTTCTCTATCTCTCTCCTTATATTTTTTCTATCTCTGAATCTTAGCCTCCCTCTTCCTATCTCTCTCAATCTCCCTCTCTCTCCCTCATTCTATCTTTCCTTCTCTGTCTCTCTCTCTGTTTCCTACTCTCTCTTAATCACTGTATCTCTTCCACCCTCTCTCTTTACTTTTCTATTACTAACCTCAGTGTCTCTCTAGGCAGAGATCTTCTGGACTTACAAATCTGTTTACATTCATGTCCGGGCTTGCAACATTCTTACAAAGTGATATTATTAGCAATGAACTCGAGTTTATTGTCCATTTGTATTATTAGCACTTATCCCATGGTACTGATTGCATTGAGGATCTATTTATAAAATGCAGACGACTTCAAGTGAGAGTTCAGACAGAATGCCATGCTATAAGTGCTGCTCACTGTTCATATGTCTGGAATCACGTATAGTATTTATTATTGTTTATTTACAAATATCGCACTTAGTATATAGTACAACGATTCTTTTACCCATAAAGCAGCTGTCTCCCACGACTAACTGAGTCAGATGTCTAGGTGTTTATAATTACCTTCACGACACAGCCATTCAGATGAAATTATGAGATTGCAGCTTTCACACCCAATTGTAATTATACTTTTTATAATTTATGATCATTTTCCAAACACCTTTTCCCTGCCGGAACCCTCAATTAAAGTTGCTGCCATAAATCTGAGATGAGCGCACAAGCATGAAGTATATATTTTTGTATGTATATTGTATATTATATATATATATATATATATTTTTTTTTTTTTTGGTTCTATTTTCTTTTCAACTCTTGTTGAATATGCTCAACAGATGCTGGCAGTTTTGCGTTTTGTCTCTTTCATCTCGCAGCAGCTTAAGATAAATCAAATGAAATCACCATGAACTCATAATGAGTCAATAATTCAATTTATATTCCATTCATATTTGAGCATTACCAATAATATCACTAATTTGTTTAGCACTTAAAATCTGCCATCGAAAAGAATGAATCTGAAAATGAAATATTTGTGTATTATAATTATTATTTATGTTTATACTTGGTTTCATATGGTATCATATGAAATTCCTTGATAAAGATCTTCGAGTAATTCCTTAGCTTAGTTTAACAAAAATAAACCTCATAGCAACTTAAGCTTCAGCACTCATTCCAGGGTATTTTCTACCCAGTTACTCCCTGCCAAGCTACTCTGACTAGTTCGAAATGTGTTTTTGGAGTTGTACAGGGCAAACAGTTTGGGAATGCGGTGTTGTAGTTTAATTTGAAACCAGCCGAAACGTCATTTAGCTGTCAAACGGCGACTTCGCTCTTCAAAACTCCGGGAAACAGCCTCGAACATGATTATTCCAGATTCAATTAAAACTCGACCCTGCGTAGATCGCATTGATTGACAGGGGGGAATCCCATTTGACACACAGCCGTCGAGTCGAGTAAGTGAACGCTGAAGGAGTTTCGGGTACGGTTTCTAGGAATATTACAAAGTCTATTAACAGCTCTCAACATGGCGGCATATTGTTTGGAAATTTGCTATGTAGATCGGACTAGAATCGCTTTGTGTTCCAGTTAAGGGCATCAAAATCATATTAATTATGAAAATTGTGTCGGGCATTTATAAAAAAAAAAAAAAAAAAAAAAAAATCAAAGCGCATTCATTTACCAAAAATATTTCACACAAACGGGCAGCCAAAGCTAATACAAAGATTTTAATTAACAGCGAGCATATTATTTATGAGCTTGTGAGAATTTACTGGAGAGCAGCAGCAGCAGCAGCAGCAGCAGGAGGAGGAGGAGGAGATGCAGAAGGAGGAGGATTAGATTGGGGGCAAATGCTTGGGCAACAAAGTCTTCAACCAATTTTAATTTTATTTGTTGATCAAAAGCTGCGCGTTCTTCATAATCATAAACTTTGCATATTTATAAAAGTTTATGACACTGGGCAGGAATCGGCCGCCAGGGCTCGGCTGGCTCGGTTATGATGCGTGCGTCCATCGTCAGTTGCACACGTTCGAGATTTACAATTGGCCATAAATCTTCAGTGCTCCCCTCGCTGCAGACGGAGGCAGTTTCCCATTAAGCGACACCAGGAATCAAAACATTAAAAGTAGCGGTTGCCCATTGAGCCAGGAGGAGGGACCAGCAGCTGGAGGAGGAGGGGCAGCAGCAGCAGCAGCAGCAGCAGCAGGAGGCGTGTGTCAGGAACGGCCGCCGGTGGCGTCTGCTAGCACTTGCTTTCGCTTTTCAGGGGCTGCTGACATGGCCATCAGCCGTATAGTAGTGTTAGTGGCTGCCACATGCAGCATGCAACATGCAGCATGCAGCATCTCCTCCAGTTTGTTTACTCCGTCTGTCATAAAATTTAAATGCGTACTTTGGCGCTAATTTAGTTGACGCTGGCGTCTGCCGATTTGCCGGAAGATGTGCATTCGCTTAATTGGACTAGCCCCGCCCCAAAATCGCAAACTAGACACAGCCTCCGTTTTGAGTTGCTTTGCAGCTAGTGGGCGTGGCGCGTTGCTATTTTCGTTGCACTCGACTGAGAGTCGATTGAGTGCGAGTGAAAAGAGTGCGGGATTTGGAAAAGGTGTGAAATTCTAGGAAAAAAGTCTGGCAGCTGAGCAAAAGTGAAATTTTCCTGATCTTTAGATTATTTTTGTATTAAAAGTAAACAAATGATGTTGAGTTAAATTCTATTTTCTATCCCCCTGTTTAGACATTATTTTGTATTCGAAATCATTATTAATTTATGAGCTTGGGAATTTTAACAATTATAATATGCTATATGGATATAACTTTATGAATAGGAATTTCTATTTTTTTTTTATTTCGGAAACAATGTTTTACCGATTTCTTAAATGAATTTTCTTAGATAGAGACTTGAAACTAAATAAACATTTTAATATAAATATATTTTTTTTAAATTTATTTGTACAGAAATGATAAATATAAGACTGTAGAAAGGAAATGGAACATTCATTTCTTTATAAATATACTTATAATTGAATAATAAACTTATATACATAATGATTCATAATTTCCTAGGAAGCATAATCATATATTTGGAGAATACATAGACTAGCCAATATCAATATTTCATGATTGGCACCTTATCTGCTTAGCTCATGTATTAAAAAAGTCAAAGAGAAATTGATTAAGACAAATTATGAATCACAATTATTGATTGTGAAAGCGAACACTATATATGTATATAGTAAAATTTTTGTATTTTAAATTAATTTAAGCTACTATTATTATACTATAATAATTTATATTATACATATAATAATATACGTATATTGTTATATTATATATAATTACATATTTTTATAATTTTGTTATTAAAATTATTATTTATTAGATTATAATTTTAATATGATTAAATTTTTTTAATATTTAAAATTTTTTTATATTTTTTTGAATTATTTTTGTTCTTATAAATGTTATTTGTATTAAAATAAAAGACACTTTTTTTGCGTGCATTTTCAATTGAAATATTTTCTAAATATTAACACCTTTCTGAAATTAACTCTCTAAAAGTTTTGTTTACTCTGCATTTGCGGAGCAACCCTTTCGTTGATCAAATCCAAATTGCAATTGTTTGATGGCAGCAGCTGCTACTTTCTATACATATATATATGTATGTGTATATGTATGTGTGTGTGTGTGTGTGTATTCATATATTTATATTCATTGAAGTGGCAAGAGACGTAAAGTTCATTTAGAGTGCAACGAGGGTGAGCCTGAGGCTTGAGGCCGCGCGGCATGAGGGAGCGCGCGGCAGCGGATCGTGGAGTGTGCAACAAATGAATCTGCAATTGCAACAAAGCAGAAGCCAAAAGAAATATGTGAAATGAGCATGAAGGAAGGATTTACTGAATACCCTGTAAATGGCAGAGAAGTATTTAAAATGGATTTTTATGTGAATATGAATAAATAAAAGTAGAGCTGTAGCACTTTAAGCGGAGGCAAGGGGCATAGACTAATATATTTACATATACATCTATATTTTATATGCATATATACATTTTATAGATTTTAGTGTAAATAGAAACAAGCATGAAAATATAAAAATTGTAATTAAATAGGATTTAAACATTTAATATATAGATTTATATATGATTTTACTTACCCCATATTTAGGAAAGGAGAAAGAAAGTACTCTGAATATTTTAAATTTATTTATTTAAAAAATATTGACTTTTCTAATTAATAATTGAAGCAATCATACCCCATTCTAGGTGATATATACAGGGTATTCAGAACCAACTGCCGACAGCTGCTGAACGAATGAACGAGCTGCCAAATCAGCTAAAGCAAAAGCCAAAAAGCTCGGACTGGCCTGGATTATAATGTAGCTAATTATGCGCAATTGCAGCAGGAGTCGCCGTTGCCGCTGCTCCTGCTGCCTCTGTTGCCCCTGCTGCTGCTGCAGTCACTACAAAAAAAAGTCGCCAACAGGGCATGCAACAATAACAACAAAAAGGAGGTCGCGCATGCGCCGCCATGTGGCTTACCTGAACAGGCAATTGGAATTGGAACTGGAGCGTTGATCGTGCCGCGGGCTGGACTGGTTAATTGCTGTAACTCAATTTTCAGCAATGTTTGGGATTTGTCCACTTGGATTCCGGTTCGTGACTCACTGCAGCTTTTGGCAACGATGTGGCAACGGAAGTTGCCGCAGGAGCAACTGCACTCGTGTTGCATGTGCTGCACGCTTGACCTGGACGAGGCTGGCTGGCTGGTTCGTTTGGCTGGTTCTTTGTATGCTTAGGTGTTTCAGTACTTGGTTTGTTGTCGCTTCATTTAACCCTCTGTGCAACCAGTTTTATTTGTTAGTTTGTTAGCCGACTTGGCCCAGACAAAGGGCCAATGGCTGGGCAGGGGTTGGGTTGAACGAACTGACATAAAGTTCCACTCGCAGTTGCTCTGGGTGCAGCGGATGTGAATGGGAGAGCTCTCTGGCCTGCCCCTGGACTGCATGTTGCTACACATACCGAGAGACCTATGTCATGCCTTACCTCATCTTATCATCTTGTTGAGATAAAAGTGCGCACGATAAGATATGATTCACACAACACACATGCGTATGCCACTTTTATCAGTCTCTCATGCCCATCTGAGTTTAATCAAGCAACTTGATGAGTTTCTCCCTATATATGACTATTTACATCAAACCAACAATGCGATGTAGGTATATATGTATGTATATAGTTTATCTTTTGCACTTCGTGGAATATTAACAATCGTTGCATTTTATAAGCATATCTTAAGTAAACTTAGCTTGCGCGGAGAATTGCGATTTCAGTCAGTCAAGAGATTGTCAAGCAAAATGATATAGGAGTATTAAATGAATAACTCCATTGACTTATATGAATTGAAAAAGGGAAAAAGCGTATTTAATAAAGTAAAACTAAATTTTCACAACTTCTAAATATTTTATAAATTTTAAACTTTCCGACAATTTAAATTAGGCATAATTTTAGTTATATAAAAATAAAGCAATATAAGCATATAAAGAGTGAACAGATTGTCTGCAAAGCTTTTCCAACAAGTTCCCAGTTTTAACTCGTTTATTTTATTTTCTATTTTATTTTAGTTCCCATTAGACTTCCGTTTCCTGTGTTTTTTTTTTTTTAACCTGTTGATTATTCTATGTTGGTATTCTATGTCATATTGCTGCAATCTTTAAACAAAATTATATTATATAATTAACTGTATTTATAATACATTTTATATATTTTTCGTTTTATATTTTAAGCACTGAAATATATAAAAATGCAAATAATTGTTAAATAAAAAATACATGTTTACTATGATTTTCACAAATAATTTTAATTTTTTACATTTTATTTTCATATTTCTAATCCAAGAATTCGTGGCTAAAAATAATTGTAAAATAAATTTAAAATATCTCTTTATCTTCATCTCTATTTCTGTCTTTAAATAGCTATATATCTGACCTTCTATCTTTATCTCTCTTCCTGTTCCTATCTCTTTCTCTTCCTCACCCATTCTCACTCTCTTTTTACTCACTTTCACATACTTTCTCTAGATCTCTCTCTCTTTTTAAAATCGCCTCCCCCATGCAACTATCCCATCAAAATGCAAATAGAGCTAATGTCAAATGTCTGACAATGCATCTGTCAAATCTAACCTAATGACAATTAAGTGCGCAGGTGTAGCGTGTGAAAATGTGATCCAAAACTGATCTCAGCTCAAGCTCTGCGCTCGGTGGGAGCGAGCGATAGACGAGACTTGGTCAAAAGTCAACTAAATATCGAATTGACTACGACTTCATTCCAAGTTGATAAGGAAATTAGCATTTTATTCAAATTCTGCGCTGCTTGATGTGATTTACTGTGACTTCTTCTTCTTTTTTTTTACCTTTTTCTTTTTGCTCACTTTTTAGCGATAATGAATTAATTTCTTAATTATTCGCTGGAAGTCACGTCAAGAGCTTCGGCTCCAAAACATATACAATGGAGCCATAAAAGTTGCTTCATAATTTCTGAATGTTGTTGTTGTTGTAGCTGTTGCTGATTGAACTTAAGTTTGTGCAATTTTCTGAAAAATTAATCAGCAAAATGTTGACGCTTAGTTAAGATATCAGATAACCCAATTGTCGAGAAATTTGAGATCGCCTTTTGCTGAAATTCCATTGCCTACATTCGAGCAATGTTTTTAAATTATTATTACATTAATATATTATTATATGTACTGCTGTATATATATAAAGAATTTTGTAATAAAGAAATTATTTCGATATTATCTAGCAACAGGGCAGATAAGCAGCAAAAGGTCTGCGCAGCAGGTGCAGCCGAAGCCGCAGCAAAGCGGATGACACCTGTGCTGGCTCTGCTGGAGTATCGTTGCTTATCATGATAATGACAGACATGAATACACACACACACACAGCACCACACTGGCCACCGAAAATTTGTAGTTGCTTTGGTGGTCATAAAAAATAAAATTGCAGCGCGTTGCTGCCTCAAATGCAGTCGAGTGTGTAAAGTGAAGTTGAGGTCGTGTGAGGATGTGCCAGGGCGTGGCCAACTAGCACTGAAAGGGGGAGAAGGGGAGAGTGGAGAATGCTGACTCGGTAGTGTTGCTTCGCTTCGTTGATTTTGGGCCTGGGAAACTGTTAAAGCCAAGTCGCGTAATTGACCTTTTTTACTAACAACTTTTTTTTTTTTTTGGTCACATTTCCAACAGCTTGGCCAAAACTAATGGAAATGGAATTTCAATATGAATGCTGACACGCCCACAACATCATACCAATAATATATACAGTATTTATATAGTATTCTTGTATATATTGAAAGAGTCTTTCGTTTATGGTTATATTTTTGTTTTTTTTTTTTTTTTCGGCTCGTTGATGAATGTCAACAAATGTGATTTGCATAACAAAAAGAGAAGAAAATACAAAAACAAACAAAAACAGTTTCAGTTGCTCAACTCAAGCATTAAGCAGTAAAAACCGCCAGAACTTGACTATATACATATATGTGTATTTATGTATGTATGTGTGTGTGTGTGTGTGTGTGTGTGTGTGTATGCATATGTGAATATATTCAGCTTTTGTTTACCCATTGGCAGCTTCGGGCAAGCGCAACTAATTGCAAGCACAGCCATATGGGGGCACCTTTAGCTGCGATTGTTTAAACAATTTGATGGGAATTTCGCTTTGCCAACACCAGCCGAAAGCTTCGCCTTTAATTTATGTGAATTTGCCAAAGAGTTCTGTTTGAAAATCTATTCTCGACTGAGGGGAATCGTAAAGTTTTACCATCCTCGGCAGATGCTCAGAATACGATGGAAGGAAAAGAATAGGTTTAAAGTAGATATAAATATATATTTGGATATGTATGTATATGTTGATATATTTTTAATTAGCCAATGCTCGATCCAGTGAGTCTGCCAGCTGTTATTGCCCGCATTTGTCCCATAGAAAAGATTTCTTAAATCTTACATCCGGCTACATATTGGCCACAAACTAACTTGCCAATCTGCTTGAGCTAAACATCTCTGAGATCTGCAATAAACTTAGAGATCTACAATGAGAGAATTGAAATCTGAGAGCAAAGGCCTATATGAAATATAAATATTTTACTTATTAATTTATTATTTTTTAATACAAAAAAAAAAAATAAATAAATAAATAAATAAAAAAAAAATATTTTAATTAAATTATATAAAACAAAAAGTAAAGAATATATACAATAACTTAAATATAAAAAATATTTAAATTATATTAAATGATAAAAAAGGAGAAATTTTAAGAACAAAATTATCTAATTTATTTATAATTTAATATATATCTAAAAATAATTATTTAAAATTTAGAGTACTAAAAATAATTAAATTGAACTTTAATTTAAATAAAACACAAAGTACATAAGATAATAAAATTAAACAAAAATTGTACATATTTTCCGTTGATTTCTAATTCAAAATAAATTCAAGTTAAAATTTTAAATAATAAAAAAAAAAAAAAAAACAATTTAAATAATCTTATCAAACATAAATAACACAACAAAATTAATTAATAATAATAATAATAATAATAATAATTAATAATAACAACAATTAATATAATATTATATATCACTTTACAAAGTTTCAACAACAAATCAAAATAAACTAAATATATTTACCATAAAAATTAGTGCTCAAGTAAAATGCCTAGAAATAGCTTGCCTTTGTCTGAGTTCCCATCAGCAAAACTTTTTTTCGGCTCTGTTTGATTTTTGTTCAGTGTGAATATCTATCGGGCATTGTTTGAGTATCGCGGTTCATTTGGCTTTTCTGGGCAGAGTTTAACGTATTTCCGGTTCAATAAATTAAACAAATGCTCGCAGTTATGTGGCTGCCTCTAAATTTGTCCAATGCGCTTTTAGCGAAGCAATTGAAATGCGTGCAGCGATGGCCCCAAAATGTCGCTTGGAATGTGCGTGCGCACGCGCCAATTCACTAGGCTCCATCGGCCCCTCTCTCTCTCTCTCTCTCGCCTAGGTCCAAGCGGAAGTGCACTGTCAGCTGGCCTAAGCTCGGCTGTCTTTGATGCCGCCGGCTGGCAACTGTGGCAAGCAGCTCGGCTTTTGGGGCAGGCACGTCCAGCACCAAATTAACAGACAGCCAAACGGCAAACTTGAAAAGATGTTTCTGTATTTTTCTTCTTTTTGTTGTATTTTTATGGCAGCGCCGCTTGAAAGCTACTTTTTTCCATACACAATTGCAGTTTGAGTCATTGTCACTCGACGGCAGCTGCTGCCGCCTCCTCCCCTCAGCTCAGGCCCGAGCTGACCTCATTCTTAGCTTTCAAACTGCGTAAAATGCAATTTACGCATATAAAAAATGCAAAGCGCAATGCCAAACGAGAGACAAATGCAAAGCGCAATGCCAAACGAGAGACAAATGCAAAGCGCAGCAAAAACATAAACTAACTAACTAACTAACAATGGCTCCAGCTATGCCACTGTCGATATAAGCACACTCGGTCTTTGTTTAAATATCTGCACATACTACTAAAGTCTACTATTATTATAGTATGTATTAATACATAAGGTTCCAGATAATATTGACTGTTATTTATTATTACTAGTACTAGTATTTATTATTTCGTACTTTGTGTAGTTAGTATATAATAACAACTATATGCTGCTATCTATACTACTATTTTATGAAAGCTAATACCACTTCTATTGTTCAATTAGTGTTCTTTTATTAAGTTATATACCATTATTCTGAATAACACTAATATATGTCTGTATACGTATGCTACTAAGTAAGTGATAATAGTTTATACGGATATAACCTATTCTCTTCCTACTTCTGTCTTCCAATTTGCTAATATTCTATAAAGTTCAACTCTAGTACTTCAACTGTCAATATTTCTACTACTTCTACAACTACTCCACTAATTTTTTGCGATTCTTAGTACTATTAGTACACGTCTACTATTTCCACTACTTCTGCACTAAGAATACTATTATTTCTGCTTCTTCTCCGACTACTTTTACTACTATTTGAATGGCTTCTATTACTACTCCTACTACTATTTCTGCATAGCTACCAGTTTAACTACTTTTATTCCTTTGTAACTACTCCTACTCTTACTATTATTTATAGTTCTACTATAACTATTCCTACTACTTTTATTACTTCTACTAGTAAAACAACCATTTTTACTACTTCTATAACTACTACTACTATTTAATATTTTTCTATCACTAGGTGTACTAGAATTCTTACTACTTCTATAACTTTTCCCACTAATATTATTACTACTTCTATAACTTCTCATACTACTATTCTTACTATTTCTATAACTACTCCTACTACTATGTTTACTACTAAGTGTACTTATATTTGTACTTCTTCTATTAAAACGTCGTCTACTACTACTACTACTCTACTACTACCACTACTCTTACTACAAATATTACTATTACTTCCACTAGCTCACCTTTTTATACGAAACTTCTGATGCTTCTCTCAGAGGGTATCAAAAATCTCTTTTTAGTTGTCGGCAGCAAAAATGCTTTTGATCTCTAAATTGGTAATGTTTTAATTCTCGGCTCACACGGCCAGCAAAGCGACGACTGCAAATGCCAGAACAGCTTACAAAAAGCCCGCTGTAAAAGCAATTTGCGTGCCTCGAGTGGTGGGGCGTGGTGCTTGATGGTGCAACAACTAAGCGGATCCAGGCCGCACACGCATTGCTATTGCATTCTTGTCCAGCTCTCCCCTCTCCCTTTTCCTTTTCCCACTGTCTGTCTTGAGTCGGTTTCAGATAACAATAGCCGAGTCTCGGTCTCGGTCTTGGAAATGACCAAACGATCGACTAATTTGTCAAATGCCTGACCTGCGTCCATCTCTGCTCGAGGCTGGATTATTAGACAACAATGCCGTGATTTTCCAGCCTCCGCCTCACATATCTCAGAGCTGTTGAATCATGCAACATATTGCTGTGCTCTTCTCTGTGGGAAGTGTCGGGGCACTCAAGTTGATCGGATCCAGCGCCATTTGGTGCTAGATTTCGCGCTGTGTGGCCCCTAACAGGGTTAAGTACCTCATAAAGCGGGTCTGCGGTAATTGAAATGGGTTTCCCTACTAATATGTTCCTCAAGAATGCTGGAAAACCTCCACGGCTCAGCTGTTGCATGCTCAGATATCATTTGTAGTCTGTAAATATTATGAGTGTGTTTTATGATCTAAAATTGTAGATGGATTTATTTAGGTGCACAGAGTGTGTGGCATATTAGACATAGATTTGAATTGTCTTAATGTGGAAATGTAGCCTAGACACGTCCGTCAGACTGAGTCACTTCTGATGGCTGCTGAACAGCGAAACTTCATGGCTCAAATCACAGCCTCGTGTAATGCGACAAGCCATTGCCTATGCTGAAGGTCAGTTTGGCATATACGAATCTGAAACTGAGTGTGATCTTGATGAGTCAGGCATTACTATAAGTTTGCATATAGAATTCGAAGAAATCACGGAAATATTCTATTGATATCATACTAATATGATGATGTTCTTCCATATATCCAACTTAAACAGATCTACCAGAGCGCATACTTCCCATGCGAAATCTTCGCACTCAACCGTAGTTCATAGACCTATTTCAAATTCATTCTTTAACCTCCCTCACACTAGCTTGCTTTTATAACATCTATATATAACTATCAAGTTATAGTCTTGAAAAGGTTTCCAAGTTTTAAGTTGAAATGAAAAGTATACATACATATATAAATATTGTAAATAAGTATTTATCTTCAGATATAACAATAATAAATATAATAATTTGTACCTTTTACATTATATCCCTAGTAAATTTGTAAATTAAATATACCATTTCCAAATGTAATTTATGTCAATATATAAAAGCTGGGCGCTTGTAAGCACATTTGCTTTGCCCTGAACTCTGAACCAATTGCCGAGAAATAAATGGATTGGTTGACCTCTGACCTGGTTTATGCGCAGCCTTAGAAGTGTTAACATTTGGCCGCATTTTGCAGCGTAAACTGAATCTCATGTGTCATTTGTATTCAGTTTTCAGTTTTTTTTATTGGCAACAAACAAAGCGATCAAGTCCAAGTCAAGCTGCTCCACTTCGCCATGTTCTCCATGTGTTTTCGCGCTATTTTTTCTTATTTTTGTGCTTTTTTATTTATTTTTTATTTTTACTTAGCTGTCTCAAATGTCTTAATTTTGTTTACTTCCATTTGTCGTCGCTGTTTGTTTCTTTTATTTCAATTAAGCAGATTTTTTCTGCGCTTGTTTGTGCAGCAAAACCTTCGCGTCATCGCATTTTGAATAACTTTTTTTTTTGCTTTCAGCGTGGCCATTTGAATTTGAATTTAGATTTGAGTTTTAGCTGCGTTGGCGAAACTCTGAACACACACACATTTGACAGCCCAGAGATTTCTCAATTTCGTTTTGAGAGCATGTCAGTGTCACATGAGAGTTTTTGGCACTAATGAATAAATATTTGAAGGAACGAAGCTGGAGAGCTGAAATAGAATGAAAGAATCTGAATCATAAATTGCAAAGCAAAATCTTAGTTCAGAAAATGTTTATAAAATTGAATGAAAAAGGGATTCAAAAATTTGTTTGTGAATTTGAAAATTCGGTTTTGGGTTAGAGACCTTAGTTTAGATCAAAATGAATATTATGTGAAAGGACGAATGAAAAAAGTCTTTGATTATTTGGTTTGGGAATCAAAGACTTAAAAATGTAAAAACTATTGCAAATAATAGTTTCAATAATTTTTATAAAATTTTTTATATATTTTTTTTATGCAAAATTATTGATCTTTATCTAATATATAAAGCTCTTATATAAGCTAAAATTTATTGTATATTTTTTTTACATCGATTATTAGATAAAACTGACTTTTATCCTATATATCAAGGATTTATATCAGCTATAGGCTCTTCTTCAGTTAGGCCTTGTATACTCTCTCTTTTTTGTATATTAATTCAAATTAAAAATACTTAAACAAATTAACAGTAATGGAAATTAAAAACTAAATCAAATTAAGATTACTTTAATGAATTCTATAAAACTATTCATAAAGCTATGCTTGTATGGCCCTATTGAGCCTTCAATGACAACTGATTTCATCGCAATTCTCTGCTTTCAATAAACTAAACCTCAGCTGATGCCCAATCTCAGATCACACACATACCATTGCAAACCCTGTGTCGTCCACCTGGGGTGAGTGCCTTAAGGTTTTCCCTTCAAAACTCACTTCACCTCGACATTTACCGCTATTGAGCTGCAGCGGCATTTATCAAAGCTGTCAAAGAGCTATGCACATTCATTCGGTCAGAGCCATAAACGCACGCTTATCCATGTTCGTCGATGCATGCAACAACAACAACAACAACATCCCAACTAGTTGGGAATTTCAATATCTTTTTCGCAGTCGATATGGGAAACACAGGCACAATGCCTATTTATATGTACATAGGGTAAGTACAGGCACAGATATACATAGATGTGCGTGTGCTTGTGTATGTGTGTGTGTACCCAACGACCTACATATCCGGTGCTCTTATCAATTATCACAACTGCCAACAATTGAGGCAAAAATCAAGCGAGCAGGCAATCCTTTGTAGACATAGGCAATACCCTAGCTTTGGCTACTTACTGGGAGTTTTGGCTTAGTCGGGCAGGGCACCTATTTAGGCATATACATATATACCAAATTAGTGCTAAAATTTCGTTGGCAATTCCTTCTTTTTTTTTTCGTCTTAGGTTTTTGTATTGTTCATAATTTATGGTTTATGGCGAGGGTTGCTAGAGACTCTCTCCCCCTCTCGCTCTCGCTCTCTCTCTCTCTATGTGCGTTGTGGGGAACTCTAATTTGTATTAGGGTCATATTTCACTTGTAGGGTTTCCAGCGAAGTTTCATTTTAATTTTATTGTTGTCGTCGACGTCGACATCGTGCCACATGAAACTAAAGCAACGAATGCATTGTTTTCTGTTTTGTGTATTTTGTTGTTGTTGTTCTTGTTCGATTTTAGGCCTCGCTATATACTACGTAGATCCAAAATATATTCCACCCTGCGGTCGCTGGCGTTCCACTAGGGTGGGTGCCAAGAGCATTTCGTGGGTTTCCGCATACCCATTTTGGCAGACTCCTCCTCACGTCCTCACGTCCTCCGCTCGTCCTGCTCTCTCATGCTCTTTTATTAATAATCGACAATTGTTGACGCACATTTATAGCCCAAAACTGTGACAGCTGGCATATGGATTTCTATTTGGATTCGTGTGCACTCATATCACATATTGTGTCACGCCTAATTATTGTAAAAATAAAATATGTTTTCGATATCACAAATAGCAAAAAAAAAAAATAATGAAAAAGATTATTTTACGCTCCTAATGGAAAAGCACAAAGATAACAGTTGTCATATTTGCTGAGAGCGTGCATTAATAACAGGTGTGACTCTAAGGTATTTCTAGCTCATTAGCTAACTGTTTTTTTTCTTTCTTTTTTTTTTATAACTAAGATTTAAAAACTTAAGAGCTGTTTAGTAGAGGCAGGAACATTTGTTTATAGCCCAGCTTGAGTGCAGTTTTTATTGGTTCAGAGAATATCCGAGACAGTTGCAACTGCGATAAAATAAAAATAAATATATATATATGAATATATGTTATTTCGTATTAGTAACTACTGCTTTATGAATATTTATCAGTATATACTTATGTATAGGTGTATATGTATTTTTATTTTATTACCAGCTGAGCGTGCATATATTAGTTTTCATATTACTAGCTGAATTTTCATTTAGCTGTCATCGATCACAAATATAATTCTACATGGAAGGCGTTTTGAACACTTCATTGAAAGCCTTTAATTAAATCTCAAACTCCCAACATTTGGTCGTAATTATATACATGAAATCTCAATCAATGTTCATTATCCTAAACAAAGGCATATTATTTTTTTTTTTTTTTTTTTTTTATATATATTTATATTAGATTACATTATATTATGTATTATATTTTATTTTATATTTTATTATTAATATTATTTAATTGTCATTATCTTATAATGTTTTTCTTTATTTTTTAATGAAAAAGATTTTTTTTAAATATTTTAATTTTCTAAGCTGATGATTTCATTATTAAGAATATAATAAATATATTATTTATAATTTTGTTGTGCATGACCACGCCTTATTTTGCCTGATACAAATGATATTACCACATAAACATTATACAGTCTTAACACAAAAATCATAAAAGATATACATATATATAAAAACTTGTTCTTACTTCTCATACAACATTTTCCAAGTAAGCAATTATCCAGTTTAATAGAGTATATCTACCCAAATCTAGTACCCAGCTTAGTCAACTAATTCCGCTATATCTGCAGAAAACATATTACCTTTGTAAATATTATTCAACATTCTGCAAATTATTGACCAACTGACTGAGGGTTCGCGGGTGCGAGCAGCTAAAGCAGCCGAAAGCAATTTCCTCGAATTCCAAATTCTTTGTAAGTCGATGCAGCAAAACAGAAAAAAGGTGAGCAAATTCACACTCGACGAATGCAAATGAGCCCAGGCAGGCAGGCAACCACATCTCGCTCAGTCTCAAGTCCAAAGTGCTAGCCACCTTCCGTCTACCTTGCGGCCCTCGCCCCTCCCGTTACCTATCACCTGCTTGGCTGTTTGGCTGTGGCAACATTTGCAGCTGAAACTGAATCACTTGGAAACATTGCAATTTAAGCAGAAAATATGGACTTAAACTAGTTTTGCCACGTTTTCGCCTTCAGCCTGGGGCTCTCAGTGGAAACTAATGCTTGCGCTGACAAACGACGCTCACAAAACAGACTAAACAAAAGCAACAACAATAACAACAACAACAACAAAACATATTTCGCATGGTAAACATTGCTTTCAAATGCCCTTAAAAGTAATCATAACTCTGTAAACATTTCAAATTATTGCCAATTTTTTATAGTTAATTTTAAAAAATATAAAAAAAAAAAACAAAAACATTTTAGCTGTATGTGGAACGCCTTTCCAGTTTGTTTGGCTGTGGCTTTAAGAGGCTTGCATAATATTTTTGCCACCTGTGTTGCGTGTCATGCGCACGTGAGAGTTAAAGATCGTAGAGCGAAGTTTTGTTAGACTTTTGGAAATATGGGAATAGAGAAATAGAGATATGATCATACGGAAATATACATATAGATATTGATTTGGGGAAATAAATTTGTAGATATAGATATATGTACATATGTACATAAAGGGATTATGATATAAGTATATAGATGTAGAGACTAGATAGAGATATCGTTAAAGATATTTCGGAATAAAGAAATATTAATAAACATATATAAATATAGAGATATACAGATGTAAGTATGGGAAATTATATATTTTAGACTTATTCGATTGTCTCCATTCAATGTTTAGTCCAAAATTTATTTAGGGAAATTCTATATATACACATTTTTTTATACACTTAAAATTCCTAAATTGCTTTGATTATAATAAACAAATTTTTTGATTGGTTAAAATTTATATTTGGTATTTATATTATATGATTATTTATATTTATACACTACTTACTTTATGTTTATTAGACTGCTTTATAAAGGGAGCTATATCGAAACAGAGCGATCGCTATATATTCAAAGCTTGTAAGATATAAACAGACTTTGATGTGAAACTGATCTGATTGTTACACATTAAGGTACTCCATATAAACAGCAAGATCAAGTACTGCAAACAAACAAAAATTATAAATAATTGTATATTTATCTTTAAAAAATATTTAAAATCATTACACTCTATAAAATGAGCTCTGTTCAGTGGAATGTTGCTTTATTAAAGTTAAGTATTTCCCACTTTGGCTATTTCAATTAATATGTGCTTCGTCCAAATATGCATAAATGTCTTTTGCTTAATGCTCAAACCATATTCGGCCTAAGAGCTGCATCAATTTTGACGTTTCAAAAGCCAATTTGGCCTCACGGTGCAATGCGGCGCGGCTGCGGCTAAGACTGCGATATGCCAAGTAGAGCTTACAGTAGCGATTGCTGCATATCACACACATGTATATGTATATATGTATGTATGTGTGTGCGTGTGTACGTGCTAGGCATGGCAAATCAGTTGATGGGCAAGAATCTGCAGCCAGCACGTCCCGCCAAACAGCATTTCTCTAGGCCTCGATGGTCTATCTGTCTGTCTGTCTGTCGATCGGTCGATTGGTCAGCAATCGTCGCCACAAAAATTTCCCTTTATGAGCGATCTGTATTATTGATTCTAGTCGTCGGGCTGGCCAGCAGCAACACAGGTAGCTGTCTTATCTGTGTACCTGTTGGCATGTTGACCAGCTAATAGCCAACTTAATACAACAGCCACGTCTCAGAGCTTCATAGAGTTATTAGTGTCGTATTAAAAGGTTTGTGGGTGTTGGAGTGGGGCAGCACAGCTGGAGGATTCTTGATCACTGCTCAATGCATATGAAAGCAAAGAATCTATATATACGTATGTATGTATGTATTTATATATTTATATATTTTCTACAATGGCTGATCTTTGTTCCTCTCGGCATCTGCTTGGCTTGGTAATTGAAATTGTGATGAATAGTCGCAGAGTGTTAATGAGCACTTTGCCTCGACTTGGAGCTGTTGCCGGGAGCGCTACGAGTACCTACATACGACATTCCTTAATGGTCAGCCAGTTGCCTGTTATTAATCAAGAGCAGAAATGTGCAAGAGAGCAAAATTGCAGCAGCAGCAGAGCGACAACTAAGATGGGTAACAACGGCGGCAGCGGCAGCGACAGCGACAGCAGCATCCTCATCAACAGGTAGTAAAACGCCAAGACGTGCCCATCAATATCAATACAATGGCATCGTGCGTGACATGCTCAGCTTCGGGCTGCTCAAGAGCAAACAAGAGAGAGAGGGAGAGAGTGTGTGTGTGTTTGTGTGTGCATGAATTCAGCTAGGGGAAAGAACGAAACGAGGTAAATGAAGTTGGCGCGGCAGCTGGCGAATGAGCAGCCCAAAAGAGAAACACACAAAACACACATACACACGCACACACACACAAAATGCACTCAAAGCTCAGCGCTGTAAACTTCACTCAAGAACAGAAAAGAAGAGCGAGAAGGCGAGCGAGCGAGCGAGAGCATAAATGGAGTACAGCAAGGCAGGCAACAGATACACACCTCGCTGTCAAGCAGTTCCAAAAATACTGGTTTTCTGCAGGCGGCCAAGTTCGTTACAAAGATTTGCTTTCATTTTTCCGTTAACGGCTACGCTCGCTACATTTATATGTATGAGTGTGTGTTTCGTATGTATCCGACAGCAAACACACACACACACACGCACACATTCACACATGAATAGTTTGTATACACGAGCTGCAGCAACAGCAGCTGCCTTGTTTGTATGCGTCTGTCCAGGTAGCATTTGAGCCGTGTTCTCGACTTGGCTTTGCTTTGCATCTTACGCTTTGTTCGCTTCGTTCGCCTGGTCGTTCTTTTATGTTAATCCATTGGCTAAACATCCCGGGCACAATCCCAATCCCAATGCCCGTGCCGGGCTACACACACACAGCTACACAGACACACCTGAGCAGCAGCTGCAGCTGCGCACAGCTCGGACAGGTAGCAAAAGGTTATTTGATTATTCAACAGCCATTTTTTTTCAGCTTCCTCTGCGTCGAGTCCTTCGACAGCCGTTGCCTCTACCTGAACTGAACATCCTCAATTCTGATAATTTTTGCAGTTTTTTGGATTTTAATGTGTGTGTTTTTTTTTATCGCTTGTTTGGCCGAGATAGAAACGCATCTGTCGTTCGTTTTTGGGCCTTTCCGCAATCCAAGAAAGCCTTATCCATGACATCAGACTTTCATACTCTCCGAGAATTTGTATATACATATATATTCTCTGTATTCTCTTTGGCGTTCTGCTTGATCAAAAATGTTTTATTGATACTTTCGAGAGGCAATTGAAAAGTAATTTGCTTGAAATTTATGAGCATCTGGCGAGCAACTGCAAGACTTTAATTAAAGAATTCCGAGCATTTTCCTTTAGTATCGATATTTGCTTCATTTAACAGTTGAGCGACTACGATATGCATGTGTTAATCGATTCCAAATCGATAATCGATTTGAGCTGGCTAAGGCGGCGCACCTGCACTCAATGTTGAGCATATCAATTCTTAGCTACCAGCGTTGCCCCAGTTTGATGCACGCGCTGTAATCCATTTGCTCGTGCCCCAATCGATTTACACACACACACACACAAACACACATACATATGCACGTTGAGTGTGTGCCGGCGACATGGCGGCCTACTTTCGAGTCAAGCCCGCTGATAAGATAATGGGGCTTTTCCTCCAACACCATCACACGGTAGCCACAGTCAATGACTTCCACTGATGTTCGGCTCTCTACCTCCCTCACTCACCCCACCCCCCGCCTTCACTGCTCACTACGTTCCTCGCCTTCTGTAAACATCGCCACTTGAAATACGTTTGCTTCATGCTGCATTTGGTATTTTTGTTGTTGTTTGTTTATTTCTTCATTCGTTCTCTGTTTATTTTGGAGCTTTCATAAGACGGTTTGTATGTATTTGGATTTATAAGCATAATTCTGGTTGTCTTATCGATCATATTTCTTAAAAGGGAGTGTCGAACATATACAGATGTGAAACTGATGAGCGATCAAGTATTGCTCTTTCCTGTTCAAGCATCGCACACATTTTTTGCCTAAACTAACTAACTGATCAAGTTTTGTACGTTTTTCCGTTCGAACATTGCCTTATCTATATGTTCATATACGTTATGTGTATGTATGCTCCACTCTACCTCTATCTGTCTTATCAATTGTATGTTGAAGGGGTTGTATTCTACACAATATATAATGTGATAGGTACAAACTGATTAGGTATTCTCTGCTTTCCCAATACCATTTGCTCTACAGGAAGCATACTCATATATATATGTATATAGATCAGTTGTATGTATATAGATCAGTTGTGATCTTTGAAAGGTAAGAAATACGTTAGGAATTATATTTTGTTATTCTAATCTATAATATATTTGTCTCGAGACAGTTGTTACTTGATATTCATTTAAATTTTACCCCATTAAGAGAGTCACAAATGCTGATCGATTGTATAATAGTATTACATACATACATAGTATTACCTCTTATCTGTCCATAGGTCACACATCAGTTCCATTTCATGCTGTAAAATCGTAAATAATTAAAAGAAATCTTTTTTTTTTCAAATATATTTTGTGGTTTATTTTACACAATTGTGTTGTGTGTGTTTGTAAATTTATTTATATAAATAAATTTGTCAGTTAATCCTATATGTTGGCTTGTAAAAATTTTGCTTAGTTCTTAGGACTCTGTACGAAAAAACGACTTATAAAAAATACATATCGCATATTTATTTATTTTTAAACATTTTTCACATAAAACTTCTAGTTTTCAGGTTGATTTTACTCGATCTCTATATGGAACATAGAAATAACTGCACACACGCAAATACATGTACTCTACATATACATTTATGTATTTGGCTTAATCATAATTAATTGGATTGATTTGTTTCTTACATATATCTCTCTATGTATGTATATGTATATATGATAAGAAATTTACAGTGAAAACTTAAGAGCTTAAATTGTGTTAATTATTATTATTTTTATTTTTGTTTTTCATAATTTAAATGTAATTTAATTTGTCTTAACTTGAGTTTTGTTTATTCGGAAGTTGAAACGAGACTCCACAGCCTGTACATCTGGATCTAGGAGTCTGTCTAAGCATAAAATATAATATAATGCCTTTTATCGAATCTACACATAGATTTAAATTAACGTTAAGAACTAGTCTTAAATCTATTGTTGGGAATATGCAAATCAAATGCAATGCGTTTTCATTAATACATATATATTGTTTTCTCTTGATGTAGGAATATTTGTTTTGAAATTTTGATTATTTCATAAATTTTTGATTCATAAATATATATATATATTTATCTATATATATCTAAGCTATTGATGTGTATATATATGTATGTATGATATATACTCTATATATATATATGATATTTGTGTTGACTTCTATATTTTTTCTTTGAAAAATATAGACAACAATGCTGCAATGATATTTTGTTCGCAGTTGCTTCGCTAAATTAAAGTTTAGATTGGTTTTACGTAAGATCAAGATCACCTTCTGCGACAATCGATGGTCGACAGAAATAATAACGTGTTCCTATGCCCTTGCAATGCTCCTCAGTATTGTATAAAAAATCTATATATTTGCAATGTCTTGTTCAAGCGCACGGCACGTCGATAGGCCGAGTGGGGTCCGTCCGGCTATGCCGTCGTCCCGGCGCCCTACGCACACTTATCGTAAAAGTCTTTTAATTTCGTACTTGCTATTCTCATCGTACCGTTCTTCATTCCAGCAGTTCTACTCCGGCTCGGCTACCAACTGTACGCCTCTCAGATGCGCCAGCCCTGCTCGTCGTCCACATTTGAATCGGTGTCGGAGGGCTCCTCGCCGTACATATCGGCTAGCTTGCGGAAGCGTGGCCCAAAGTTCGACAAATAATCGAAATTGAGATCTCCGTCGTCGGTGCACGACGCCAGGCTGGACAGGCTGCCGTCCGAGTTGCCGTCGCCCTCGTAGGCATAGTGCCGCACATCGTCGACGGTGTTGGCGCCCGTGTCGCGGTCACAGTTCTCCTTCTTCCCGCCGAGGAAGTCACCAATGTCGGGTATGTCATTGGGATCCCGCATGCCCGATTGCAGTGCATGCGGATCCTTGTAGAGCTTCTCCTCGTAGAAGGGCTGCGTCCGTAGTACGTTTAGATCGTAGTCGGTGTCTCGCTCGCCGCCGCCCTCATCCTCATAGTTGATGATCGTCTCACGAATGTCGTCAATGTCCTTCTCGTGCCAGCCGTTCTTCTGCTTCTTCTGCACCACCACGGCCAGCAGAATGATCAGCAGCAGCGCAATGCACGTGATGATCGCTATGATGAAGTTGCGATCGATGCCGAAGCTGACCGCCACAGCCACCGCCCGCTGGCAGCCGCTGTCGATGTTCCGGGACAGAGATGGCATGCCCAGGTTGTAGGTGCGCTCGTTGATCGTCAGATTGCGGACGCAGCCGAAGTAGCCCTGCTGATTGGGCACATGCGTCCAGTTCAGCTGGCGGCCCAGGTGCACCAGATCGACGGGAGTGCCGCCCAGCTGCAGGGGCGAGTTGACGTTGAGGAACTCGTTGGGGCCCTGAGGAGCGCCCAGGCTCATGCAGGTGGACAGACGGCAGTTGTCGACGGTCATCTCAATGCTGGCCCTCTGCAGAATGATGTCCAGCTGATAGGAGCGACCCGCCTGCAGCTGAATGTGCTGATGCTTGATGCGCACCATGCCCGAGCCGTAGTCCACGCTGAGCACCGGGTAGCCCTTGTCCAGCTCCAGCGACAGAAAGTCCGAGATTGGCAGCAGCGGATTGTAGCTGAGCGGACCCAAGTACATGATGAGTCCTTGTTCGTGCTGTGGCGAAATCTCCAGGCTGATGCGCGTATTGTCGCAGGCGGATACGGGCTCGTAGAAGGCATAGCCGTTGCCGTAGAAGCCCACGGAGACCAGTTCGCAGTGGGGGCCCGTGAAGCCATCGATGCAGTCACAGGCGTCGTTCTCGCCGTATCTGCGCGTGCCTCCATTGAGGCATGGCTGGGAGGCGGGCAATGCTTCGCAGACGCACTGCGCCTGGACGAACGCATTGATGCCCACAAAGGATGTCGTGTTGGAGTAGATCATGTAGGGCACGGAGCTCTTGTGCAGTTCGTTTGTGCAGGAGCTCTCGCACTTGAGCTTCTCGATCAGGCACTCGTCGATGTTGACCATCAGCATCTTCAGGCCCAGTTCATCCTCCAGGCGCTGCTGGCTCTGACCCACCATGCCGTTGAGTTTCTCCGGCGCATAGTAGGGCGACCCGTGGGCGGAATAGCGCACGTCCAGTGTGCGATTCTCATTCTGCAGCACCGTGAAGACATCCACGTTGGAGACCGAGGTGTTGAATAGCTTGGCCAGCGAGTGCTGCAGCCGATCCTTCAGCGAGAAGACATCGTCCGCCATTACATCCCGGGGCACACTGATGAATTCCTCTTTGGTGATATTATAGAATCGTATGCTGCCACTCTTGTCCACCGCCTCCTCCGGCAGCTCGTGCACTATGACCGTGACGTCGGCATCAACGGAATGCTTCTGTATCTGGGGTGCGTCCTCGGTCACCACGAACTCCAACAAGTATTCACCTGCCTCTGTGCCCTGGAGCATGGTTATCATGCCGGTGCTGGGATTGAGACGGAACTGCTCATGCGGTATGCCGCTCTTCCATTCGAAGTACTTATCCTCCAGATCCCAGTCGTCCTCGTCATCCACAAAGACGCGGCCAATGTCCGTGTCGGGCGCCTCGCCCTTGTAGTTGTACATGAAGATGCGCGACGAGCCCTCCGACATGGCATTGTCGTTCACGTCACCGATGATCAGATGCAGAATGCTCACCGAACTCTGCTTGGGCACGCCCGCGTCGCTGATGCGAATGGGTATGAAGTATTCCTTCTGCTGCTCCCGATCGAACTGCACGTTGGCGAACAGGTAGTCGTTGTCGATGCTGAACTTCGACTTGATGTCGATGGACGCTTCGCTGTCGATGCCAAAGGTGAAGGGCGGCCCATTCTGCGGCTCGTCATAGTCGTTGGCCAGCAGCTGGACAACCTGGCCGGGATTACGATTCTCCTGCCAAATCACAGGCATCTGGTTGATGAGGAAGGGCGCATTGTCGTTGATGTCCTCCAAGGTGATGATCACTGGCTTGACTGACTTCAAAGATGTGCCTACGCCATCCTCGTCGCTGGCCGAGATTAGCACCTGCCAGCTTTTGTGTCCGTTGGGCGGATCACGATCGAGCGGCTGGATGAGACGCAGGCAGCCGTTATTGTCGATGGTCAGCAGCTTCCTGTGATCCTCCTTGACAATGGAATAGGTGATGTGCTGGTCAGCGTTGCGATCTTTGATATCCGGATCGTATGCCTCGATATTGAGAATGCAATCGTTGGACAAAACTGGACCCTCCAGTATGGTCTTGCTGTACTCCTCCTTGAACACCGGCGGATTGTCGTTGACGTCCTCTATTTTGACCACCACCGTTGTGAAGTCATCGTAGACGCCATCGAAGGCTCGCACCTTCAGCTCGTATTCGGTGACCGTTTCGTAGTCGAGCCGCTGATTAACCGTTATCTTGCCAGTCTTCAGGCCGATCTTGAAGGCATCGCCCACGTTGCCGCTCTCAATGCTGTACACAATCTGTGAGGCATTGTCCTCATCCTCGGCCTTCACCTCGATCACCTCGTAGTTGGTGTTGGCATCCTCGAGCAGTTTGTCGGCCAGGTACGTCATCTTCTGGAAATGCGGCTTGTGATCGTTCTTGTCGCCGATGGAGATGCGGAACACCTGGTAGCCATGATTGTGGTCCCCATTATCGAACAGGCTCGAGGGTGAGTTATCTGTGGCGCTGACCTTCACGTTGTAAAAGTCGCGCTCCTCCCGATCGAACGTTGTCAGCGCCGTGATATTGCCCGAGTTCGGATCGATGGCGAAGATCTCCCGATTGTCGACTAGCTCAAAGGTGATGATATTGTTGGCCGGCGTTCCATCCATGTCAAAGGCGCGCACCTGCATCACTGGCGTGCCTGGCGGCTCGTTCTCCAATATCGTGCCGGACTTGACTTCCGTAAAGAATGGAATGTTGTCGTTGACGTCCTCCACTTTGATCTTAATCTGATGCTCAGCGGCCAGCTCGAACGTGTTGCGCACGCTCATCGTCAGCGTGTACTCCGTGATGGCCTCGTAGTCGAGGCTCTTGCCCAGCTTGATGGTCACCTCGTTGCCAATCTGGTTGAAGACGAACGTATTCTTGCCATTCGTCTGCTCGGTGCGACCCGTGATTAGCTCGAAGATCACCTCCGGCTTGTCGGGCATGTTGGACACGGCGCGCAGCGTTGCGATTGGCTGCGAAAAGTTCTTCAGATTCTCCTTCAGGTAGATGGGCTCGTCAATGGGATCGACGAATGAGGGTGGCTTTATCGACGACTCCACCACACGGATGCGCACCTCGATGTGCGCCTCCTGCAGCGGATCTGGCACGATATTGAAGGCGCGCACATTTATCGTATAGGTCTGACCGGGCCGCCTGTCGATCGGCCGACTGAGATAGATGATGCCCGACTCCCTGTCGATGCGAAAGTATTGAAAGTCTCGCTCCCGCAGTATCTCATACTCCACGATGCTGTTGTTGCGATCATCAAAGTCGCTGGCACTGATCGACATGACCACTGCGTCGATCTGTAAGTAAACCAAAGAAAGAACAAAAACAATTTCGATTGAAGTTCTATATGGGAAAAATGTTCCAGTTCTAGCTCCAATTCCAGTTCTCATTCCCTCCTAGAGTGAAAAACTTGCCTGCCACAATGCGATTATGCACATTTTCCCCAAATGAAAAACTTATGCAAATGTATTCACGCAAGAAAATTCACACCAGCCAAGCCAAATGTGAGCACGAAACCCAACTGAAAAGTCTGCTTGGAAATTGGAAAACTGTAACCAGACAAGCCAAACACTTGCGCCCTTTACTACAGTGCCCACTCGCTAATTGTAACCTTGGCGAATTCGCAATTTCTATAAACACCTTGAGAGACGCCTTCTGTAACTTTCGCCATTTTTATACTGAGAAAACAAACTGGTTTTCAAGCTTCACCTCGTCTTCTTCCATTTTCAAAAGCAAAAGTTAACTAACTACAAATTTTTGATGATTTAGTTTAGAGTTTTTAGATCAATGAACTTTAGTTTTAAGTAAATAATTTATATATTCATTTCAATGAAATTCTATTGTGGTATTACTGTGTTTAATTTATTGATCCAATTTGTGCTGGGGTTGTCGCATAATCCCTAAATAATCAATAGTTGCACAGGGCAAATGAGAAACGTATATATGTATATAAATTAGTTCAAGGTCTTTTTGTGATATATGGCTTTAGGTCACGGGAACTGCTTTACATAGAACTCATTAAATATTTTAAAAGAAAGTCTATCCAAGACAGACAAGTTTTATCTTGTATTTATCTAAAATATTAAAAAAAAAAAACCTAATATCATAAATTAGCTGCTTTATTTAACTTTGGCATAAATTCAAATAAGATTTCTCTTTATCTATATTAAATATGATTATAATATAAATTTCTGCATTATTAAGGTTCTCTCTGTATGCCTACCCTATTTGCTTAGTAAACTCTGGATTTTATCTAGACTATTAATAGAAGCTATTCCCATTTCAGACTAACATGACTTAGGCCTCGACTCGTTTGGCAGCTTTTAAGAACTATTTAACGTGGGCTGAGAGGTAGGTAGAGCGCTTCAAGGTTTCGGGACTGACTCATCGAGTCGAGAGCTAAGAACTGCGAATTGCGAACTGAGAACTGAGAACTGAGAACAATGAACCCCAACCTGTGCCTATGCCATTTTTTTTTTTTTTTTTTTTTTTTTTTAACCTAACCAGCTTTTCCAGTTGAACGCCCACTCCCACACACGCTGAGATCCTGCTGCAGCTGCCTAGCTATACTCTTGCAGAGGTATTAAACAAAATTATAATATTCTCGGCTATATTTAATTTACAACTTTATGTCTTCTGTATCTTCATATATGCATAGAAATTACTATATATCTTCTCTGTTTCTCTTTCTTTTTATTTTCTCCTTAAATATTGATACTATCATATGACTTTTTATGGCTTATCTCTGGAATCAAATATGTTAATTGAATATGTCTGCATTTCATGTTTTGACTCAGACTTTAACTCTATTTTTCTGACATCTTCTATAATTTTTCATTTACATTTTCTTACTCTTTTCTTGAATGTTGCAGTATAATAATAATATTCTATTTTTTAAATATTGCTTTACATTTAATACTAACTAAAATCTCTTATTTTTACGATAATACTGCAGTTTTTAAAAATTATTTTTTAAATACAAATATTCAACATCTTTTTAATTTCTCATTTTTTTTCCCACAAATAACATTTTTCTCGGTACTCGGTCTATACAGGGTGCCTCTAAATTTCAACCGCCCACAAAAAGTATTTAAACATTCAGATCAGAGCATTTGGCACAGACGTAGATCAAATGGCGGTAATCCGTGGTCCGCACATTCGATCCCGACTGACGCCGAGTGCTCAGCTTGCAAGGATTACTCACCATGGTGTTCTCGGACATGGACTCGTCGTAGCGCGCCTTGTTGAAGACGGGTGGATTGTCGTTGATGTCCTCGATGGTCACATTGAAGGTGCACACATCGTCCAGCGGCGGCAGGCCGTTATCCGTGGCCTGCACCGTGACGAAGACGAATTTCTCGTGGATGGGCTCGTCGCGGTCGAAGATGTGCGCCGTCACAATGACGCCGGAGGTCGGATGGATGACAAACTTGGCTCGATCGAAGGCTGACTGTACCAGGCTGTAGGTTATCTCCTGATTGGGATCAGGGTCTGTTGCCTGCACGGTGAACACGTATGTATTCTCCGGCTGCTCCTCCTTGACGGAGGGCGCATAGCCGGCGCAGTTCTTGAACGCGGGCTTTCGATTGTCGCCCAAGTAGTTGTCGTATCTGCTAGAGCTGGAGCTGGAGGAGACGGCTTGCAGTGCTCCGACAAACTGGGCGGGTAAGCAAACGAAGGCGGCAACAACAATAACCAGCGCTATCATCGCCGGTCTCTGTGACCGAAGGCAGGTGTAGCAACTTGTTGTTGTTGTTGTTGTAGAGCGACATTTTCGCTTGTGTTGCTGATGTGGCTGCTGTTGAGCGGGATTCGTATTGCTGCTGCTGCTGTTGCTGTTGTATTGTGAGCGTAAAGACATTTTATAGCATTTTATTCTGTGTACACGATGGCGGAAGGGGATGTCGCAGGTGAGAGGGGATTTCGATCTAATCAAGTTGTCGATATCATCGTAGTAACAAAACAGAAATCACTAAATGAATAACCCGGTATTTTTTTTTTTTATTTTTTTTTTGTATTTCCACGATTTCGATAACTTTATATATATATATATATGTGTGTGTGTGGATCACGGGTTCACGTTACTTTACTTTTCTATTGAACTCGAATTCTTAAAATTCGTTCTCTCGCTCACGCTTTTGCTCACTTTTGCTCTTGCTCTACCTCTCTCCCGCTCACTCTCACAATCGTTTGTTTGTGTTCGTGTGTTTGGCAGTTTGTTTAGACTGCATTTTCATGGCAACCGACGCACGAAATACTTTGTAAAATCGAACTCAAATCAACTTGCAATTAATTCAATTAATTTTCATTCAACTTTCAGAATTTATGCTCATTTAGCTTAAGAATAGCATTTGCTCATTTGCTTTGGTATTCACATTGATTGCCAACTTTGCTTTGTTCAGCTCTTCGTTGTTGCGGCTCTACGGCTTATTTCACTCTCGCGAACAAACAGGTAAATCCAGGTAAAAAGCGGTTTCACACACACGCAAGCGCGCATACACACATAGAGGCTGCCTCTTTCACAGTAACGTAAGGGAGTGTGTGTGTGTGCTTAAGAGCGTTGTTTGGTCAGTGCACTTGTATTTGTTACCAACACGTATAAATGCATGTGTGTGTTTGAGTGTAAACGTTGGCAAAACCAAGGAAAAAGGCACTTTTGTTACTTTTGTGGCGTTTGCACAAGTCACAAACTCGGTTTGTTCGTTGTTTAATTGCTAACTGCACTGCAAAACAGTTGACTTTAATTTACTCTATTCGTATATTAGACGTAAATCGGATTTTGTTTTGATTCAATTTTATTCACAATTGCTTTGTGATCTTGTTTCAAAGCAACCGTTAGATGAGACGGAGTGGCAACGCGAAACCGAAATACACGAGCGTCCGCACGATTCAACTGCGAGAGACGGAATGAGCAACAAGCCGAAAATGAGCGGCAATTCAGCGAGCGAGCAGCCACAATGCCGATATATCGATATTAAATTTATGCGATAGTATATTGTGAATGATGTTAATTAACACAATGGCTTGAGTTACTTTCTTCTTCTGTAAAGATCTTACAGTTTGGAGATTATGTTAGTGGCCGTCGACGTCGAAATTCAAATTTCGAAGTTCGCATTTTGTATGTTCGTTCCGTTATTTAAATGCTATTTTAGCGATTTGATAGTAAACTGGATCAGTAGAATATTTGATTGTCTTGCATTTGTTTAATACTACTAATAATTAATAGTACTTAGTACATTTAATATTCTATTACATAATAGATTTACCTAACAAAGGTAGAACCTCCGTTAATAATTAATCCGAGCTTTAATAAATTTTCGAACATACTTTGAATTAAGGCATCTTCGAACTCCGAAAATAATACAAATCCACTTTTTGTTTAATTGATCCTAAAAGTATGTATTTGTTTTTGTAAACTCTTGTATGATGCAGACATATGTACATAGATGTTACATGAATACATTATTAAAATGACTATGCCAACGTAGTTGTTATTTATACATTTTATTCAATTGATACCAATTCCGGCCTAATGTAGTAAATACATAAATAAGATATGTATTTTCGCCGGCAAAAAACGATAGCGCAGTATCGTTAAATTTGCTCTCGAATATCGATACATGAATGCGATGTTGCACTAGTCACTAAGTAATATACTAAATAAATACCAAAAGAAAAACTCTGTCATCGTCATCGTTCATTGTCTTTTCATTAATTGCTTGAAAAAGTAGAAAAAGGCCGGATTAACTTTAATACGGGTAGAAAAATAAAGTTTCAAACAACATTGGCGGAAACACATGCCAGTAGCAACTGCCTTGTACACCCATATACACGTACTGTGCAATACTGCGATAGTTTAACATCACCAACAGCAACAACAATAACAACCTAAAAACCAAACACTGCCCCGAATTCGTGAATCACCAAACGAAAGAATGGAACAAACACAGATTACAGATGCGGAAAAGGTTCGCATTGTCTCCGAGTTCATACTGCATGCGCCGCCCGGTGAATTCAATGAGGTATTCAACGATGTCCGCGAGCTACTGAAAAACGACTCCTTGCTGAAGGATGGCGCCAGCCACGCCTTCTCCCAATACAACAAGGACCAATTAACGCCCGTGCGGGTCGAGGGCAGTGAACACAATGCGATCATCTCTGAGTACAATGATTTGGGTGCGTATATCAACTCCAATTTATGCAATTCTGCCTGTAAGTGATGGAATGGGGTAGTGGTTGGCCATCGGAGTAGGAGGAGGAGTGGGCGTCAGCTGCTGAGAGTTTGTTTGCTTATATTTTTGTGGCGTTTACCATATATGGGCATACGTTGCAGAGTCAGCCGAAACACACACAGACACATGCACGCTCACAGTATTTACAACTCGTTACAGTGGAAGCAATTGTTGAATTGAATGTTAATAATTCATTTCAGTTCATTTATTAAAGTAATAGTATATATTTTTATTAAAATTCAATAACTGCAAACTAAAATAAAATTCGAATTGGAAATCGCCATGTGGATTTCAGATATCATCAACATATTATCAAAAATTAGTCATAGATAAAATGAATTCCATTTCTGGTCCCCTTTCAAAAAAGTTGAGTTAGAGGTTTTGTAATATTATTATTTATTTATATGTCTAGATTTGTCACTACAATTTTCAAAGATTTCTTATCATCAAAGATATAGATATTGATAAGATATACAAATTTCCCCCGTATTTAATAAATTTTCTAATCGAAGTTGCTTACATTTATAGGGAATGGTCGCTTCTTCGATCCTCGCACAAAGCAATCGTTTAAGTACGATCATCTACGGAAAGAGGCGTCCGATTACCAGGATCTTAAGGCAGATGCCAATGCAGAATCGTGGCGAGCTGCCCTGGATCTAGCTACCTTAGCATATACCGCCAACCACTATAGGCACGGCGTAAGTTCAATTAACTAAATACATTGGTAAATATATATATTTATGTATATACATATATTATTTATGGTGCAGGTGTGCTCCGTGTTTGGCAAGTCTCAGGGAAATCAGATAACTCTGACCATTTGCATTGAGGATCATCAGTTCCAGCCGAAGAACTATTGGAATGGCAGATGGCGTTCGCAGTGGCACGTTAGCTTCCAACCTGGTTGCGGCCTGGCCGAGCTGAAGGGCGTGCTGAAGGTGCAGGTGCACTACTATGAGGATGGCAATGTTCAGCTGGTGTCATCGAAGGATTGCCGCGAGAGCGTGGTTGTCTCCAATGAACAGCAGTTGGCCAACGAGGTAATTCGCCTGATTGAGGAGGCGGAGAACGAGTATCAGCTGGCCATCTCGGAGAACTACCAAACTATGTCGGACACCACATTCAAGGCGATGCGGCGACAGCTGCCCATAACCAAAACCAAGATCGACTGGAGCAAAATCGTATCGTACAGTATTGGTAAAGAGCTAAAGACGCAATAAGAACAGGAGCAGCAAGCGGAAGCCGGTGGCACGCCAATATCCCCGTTGCCCATGGCAGTGCCGGCGCAGTCGCAGATCAAGAGACCCAACAGTCTTCCACTTGCAATGGCCAAGCGAGAGTAGTGAACGGAGCAGAAACGGAGATCGCAGCCAGAACCATATATATACACTATCTATTTACGATCGTTAAATGTTGGCGCTTATGTAATAACTGTCTTTAATTTGCTTATCTTTTACACAACACAACAACACATGCATCAATACTTAACTACTACATCTACATACATATACGTGCACAGTGCATACATTTCTTATCTGTTATATTACGATGAAAGTGGATATGTATATATATATATATGAACGAAACATACACCAACACACTCACACACAATACGCATACTATGTGCACATATTCGTGTATGTGCAACACAACGTATCAAATCAATTAAACTTGGATGATTGTCGTCAGCTCGAACCTGGATCATAGTCACAATCGCCACCAACAGTCGCCTTTATCGTTTAATTAAGCGCGTGTTTTTAATTCTAATAATAATAATAATAATAATGATAATAATAATAGAATGCATGTACTTTCAATAATGTATTATACATTTATAAGAGCATCGGTCCATTTATGTATGTAACCCTTGTCTCTCTCTATCTCTCACTGAAGCTGGCATCAGTTAGATCTTAAGCCACCGCACCTTGCAAACAGTAACAGTATAAACAATTTATATACAATCTTTTTTAAAAAACGAACAATAATTCAATGCATTCAATAAACACACCTACGCAATTGCAAGATAATTAACAAAAACTATTAATATAAATATACATACAAATATTTATATATATACAAAAGAGCGCTGCATAAACAAACAAAACAAAAATACGTTTTTTGTTCAATGAGACTTTGGTTTTATTTTTGAAATTTTTTGTATACTAAAATTGATAATTAAAAGCTTGCATAGTCAAATTTAATAACAATAAATGATATAAATTGAAAATTTTGATTTATCGCATGCGTCCGCCATCCGCTGTGTGAACGAAAGCCGATGATTCTTCCGCTTGGTGAAGCGGCTGTGGCTTCGGGTATCCGTGTCTCTCATAATGTGGTACGCCGGCTGGTAATTCTGAGTGTTTGGGTTCCGTTTGGTCCCGCACCGAGTATTCATCTTGTTTTTTAAGCAAAAAACGCTTATTGGGATGCTGATTGGCCTCCAACTCTAGTCGATCTATGAGCCAGCCGTCTTCCTTATTTATTGCCCAAAAGAAAAGTTTGCCTTTGTCCTTGGGGCCACGCACAGAAATCTCGAATTGGGCGCTCTCTGCATTACATGTATTAGCCGAATTGGATATGTCGAAGCCAGAGTCCTTGATGGGTTCGCCTAGCAATCCGACCGCACCTACAAAACTTGTTTACATTTTAACCGAACAGCTGGGCTGGGTCAATCCACCTTACCTTTGTGTTGGCGTAGTGTTTGCAGTGCCAATTTATAATACTCTGAGGAACGCACACGATCTTCGAGTTTCCAGCGCATGAACATTACCGCTGAGATGGACACCATAGCGCCGTATACACATATGTTGCCCAGTGTCCGATTGGACGGGAGCCGCAGTTTAAATGTCGGCATTATTTTATTCAAATTTGCATTTGCTCAACTTGTATAATTTTGTTATCGCTCTTTTGCCGGCGCAGGAATGATTCCGATAGATTATTGCATGTGTGACCGTTTGTTGAATTTAGTCTGGTTATACAACTGTATCGCTATTGTTAAAGCGTGTTGTAAATATAGGAATGAATTAAAAATTGAAGTTGAAGTCATAGTCAACTATAAATACTACAGATATGAACCACCTGACGCTTACCTTCAATTTGTTAAGGCAGCGCCTTACGTGCTCAGCGACTGCGGCGCGCTGCTATGCAGCCAAACCGGCTGCTGTGGCAGCAGGTGAGTTTGCTATTACTTGATTGCTATTTACATTGATTGATAATGTAATTTGAATAATGTAATCATATAGTGGGCAAAAAGAAGAAGCTGGGCAAGCTGGGGCCCATCATGGAAAAGAAGATAATACCAGTTGAAACGGATGCAAACAAATTGGTCAACTACGTGTGCGGCAGCAACTATATGAAGACTGGCGAGGACATCAAGGTAAAAATCAATATAAGTGTCCTGATGGTGTAATTAATCACTGCTCATCTGCAGCTCAAGCCTGACTCGGAGTACCCAGACTGGCTGTGGACCTTAAATACCGAACGCATCATACCGCTGGAAGAATTGGATCCCAACACCAAACAGTATTGGCGCCGCCTGCGTAAAATGGCTCTGCGGCGCAACAATCAACTGTCCAAGCTGAAGAAGTTCTAAGTGCGTTATTTTCTCTGTGCCTGGTAGCTGGTCACACTGCTCACCCGACCTTCAACTGTTTAAACGAATCGTCGTATATAGCTTTCTTTGGTCAGCCGAGAATTCTTTCATTATTTACCTTGCTGTTGGAGCAAGAATAAACACTTCGATTACTTTTATTGCTACGTTCTTGTAGCATAACATGTATACAAGCTTTTATTTAACAACAACTTGCACTTATCGATTACATTGTTTGTGTTTATTTTGCACACCAGCAAATTGTATAAAATACGAGCGTAAGACAAAAATCTTAATCAATATTGTAAAAGAATTGAAAAGGCTAACTTGAAATGTGGAATTGTTGGATTTTAGGATTATTGTTTACAATGCCGCTGATGGCAATTGCAGGAGCAACGGAGCCCACTAGTAAGTATATATAGTTTAATCACAGGTCAATAATAACTATCCATAAATCCGCACCCAGAGCACGTTGTATGCTACCAGGGCACTTGGTCCACCTATCGGCCAAAGGAGGGCAAGTTTGGTGTGGAGGACATTGATCCGTTTCTGTGCACACACTTGGTATACGCTTTTCTGGGTATACAGGAGAGCGGTGAGCTGCGTGTCATAGATCCCTATTTAGACCTGGAGGATAATGGAGGCCTTGGCAACATCAAGAAATTTAATGCTCTCAAGCTAAAGAATCCCACGCTGAGAACGCTGCTCGCTGTTGGCGGCTGGAATGAGGGCTCCAAGCGCTTCTCGATTGTGGCCAACGATCCGGAGAAGCGTTCGCGGTTCGTTGAGCAAGTCGTGCAGTTTATCCAACGACATGGCTTCGATGGACTGGACCTGGACTGGGAATATCCAGGACAGCGTCATAATCTGAACGAGAACAACGATCGCGAAAATTATGTAGCTTTGCTCAAGGAACTGAAGGCGGGCCTAAATCCCTTTGGCTACATACTCAGCGCTGCCGTGGGCTCAGCAGAGTTTTCGGCCAGCATATCGTATGATATACCAGCTATATCTGAGTACTTGGACATAATTAATGTTATGGCCTACGACCTGCACGGTCCGTGGGATGAATCTGTGGCCATCAATGCGCCTTTATATGCGGGTGCAAACGATACGACGCAACGGGCACAGCAGCTAAACGTGGATGCAGTCATCAAGTATTGGATAGACTCTGGAGCGCCGCCTGAGAAACTGATGCTGGGAGTGCCCTTTTATGGTCGTACCTTCACACTAGCTTCGGCCGAAGGGCATATGCCCGGTGCACTGCATATAGGACGTGGCATAGCTGGGCCCTACTCACGGGAGCCAGGCGTTCTGGGCTACAATGAGCTGTGCGAGCTCTTTCAGCGTGAGCAGTGGACGTTGAGCTGGGAGCCGATGCAACAAGTGCCATTCGCCTTCAGGGAGCGCCAATGGGTGGGCTACGAGAACACGAACAGCTTGATGCTGAAAGCACAATATGCCATGGAGCATAAGCTGGGCGGCATAATGATTTGGTCTCTTGAATCGGACGACTTTCGTGGCTGCTGTGGCGGCGAAAGTTTTCCCCTGCTGCGCAGCATTAACCGGGTGCTCTTCGGGAGGGACAATCCGACTGGACTCGCCGCTGAGATGCAGCAGCCAGCAGCAGCAACTCAGAGCGGCGATGGAGTCGCTGACTCTTACTGCCGCGACACCAATGGCTATGTGAGGGATCCCAACAACTGTTCCAAGTTCTATTACTGCAACGGCGGTGCGAGCTTCATGTTCGACTGCCCATCGGGTCTGGTGTTTGATACCAACACAAACAACTGCAACTATGCAGATCTAGTAGAATGCTAATTGCACAGCCGAAAGAATTTTTTATTTACTGACTATTTACTATAAACTTGAATTTATACAATGTAACTGAGAGTTAGTCAACTACCTTCAGGTTGAGGGGCAAGTCGCGGAAGTTGTAGCCATCTTGGCCTGGACGCCAGGTGACAAAGTTGTTGGAGCACTTCACCTGCTCTGCGGGCTTGCACTCGCCCACCTCCTCGTCGAAGAAGTCGCCGTCTTGGCACTCGTAGTCGGTGCGCTGGGCATCGCGGCACTCATAATACGCCTGACAGTCCCACATATTGCGGAACAGTCCCTCCCTGGGACAGAGGCCGATGCCCTCGGTGGTGGGCGCGGCAGTTGTTAAGACATTGGGATTGCCTATTTTCGACACGATTACTTTGAGCAGAGCGTAGCGCTCACCGCATCGGCCAGAGAAGTCGTCGGCATCGATGGACCATGCCATGGCGCCACCCAATCGTTGATCCCTAACCAGACGCATTTTGGCGCTGATGCTGCTGCCATCCTCATAGCTGATCCACTGGTCAGCCTTAAAGGCATATGGGACATGCGCCTGCTTGTCAAACTTCTTTGTCCACTTGGACGCTTGGGAGCAGAACTCAGCGTAGGTCATATACCCGGGCCGTTTGGAGGAAACGTGCTGCAGGCCGGGTCCCTTGCTGGGTGCATTGACATTCGTTTTACTCTGGTCGCGAAGGGTATATGTTTGTCCGAACAGCGGAATACCAAGGATTAGCTTTTGTGGCATTTTGCTCTGCTTCACCCAGTGCTTGATGCCGAGCTCCACGCTCTGGCTGCCGTTGCCACGGAGCGGCGACATGTAGTTCACCTGCTGCGCGTATATGTCGTGCGAGTCGTGGCTGTTGAGAATAATGAAATCGACGATTTTCGCTATCCTCGGAATATCGTAGGCAGCGAGAGTGTTCTTGTCCAGCCGCGCAGAAACGGTGACCAGAAGTAGAAAGTGATGTTCATCCAGGCTATTTGGGAAGTGTTGTTAGACTCTATAGGACTCGGGGGATCTACCTTGCACTTACATGATCTTCAGCTCTTTCAGTAATGTGATAAAGTTGTGGCGATCGACGAAATGACCCCCGTGCTGGGTGGGAAACTCCCAATTCAGGAGCACTCCGCTAAAGCCTCGTTCGAAGAGGAATTTCGTTAGAGTAACATAAAACTGATCGCGTTTGCGCAGGCTCGCTGCCATCTTGGAGAATCTTTCGGCGTCGCCTTTCTTATCGCCAATGGATAGAATTGCCTGATAGTTGTCGCGTCTCATACTCAAGATATCAGTCAGGAGTCCTGCAGGACACTCGAGTAAATTTAGATACCACACTATCTGCAGAGAGATATTTACCTCGCCCCTCAAGCATGGCCTCATTTATGACCTTCAAGGCACCCGACCCGTCGGGGTCCAAACTGGCCACAGACCCATAGACGAAATGTGTGCACAACTTTCTGTCTATTGTCCAGGAATTGAAGTAGCTCAATCCCTTGCGATCATAGGAGTCAGTATTCCAGTGGCAAAATATTGAATCTACGGATTGTATTTATATATAACAGAGTATATATATTCTATATAAGTCCTGTACCCACGTTTTGTGCCTGTCGTCTGCTCGCAGATCAGCGAAGTTATGAAAATTAATACACACAGAAATTTCATAGCGCCGATTGCATTACATTGACTGAACAAACAAAAAATTACTAGAAATTTAAGATTATCTTATATACATATAGATATAAGTTGGTCGCGTTCATTTGCGTGTTTTCTTTTTGAAATATTACAACTGATAAATAAGTTCAATTTAAGCTTCAATAAAGTGTTAAAATGTGAGTAATTTCTGCTATGTAAATTAGGTGTTTTATGAAAGGTAATATTTCTTTCAAAGGTTACTTGAATTTGAATGAAAAGCTTGAGTTGCTATACTTCTATTATTATGTATGATTTAGGGTCTGTAGCTCTTAGATATGTAAGGAACTTAAACCTTTAAAAGCATTTACAAATTTCTGTTGATTGGAAATAGTAAAGCTAACTTAAATTCTACAAAAACTTGATCCCAAAAGCTATTGAAATATTACCTTACTTGCACTTTGATATTTGAAAAGATTGGAAGTGGGAAAATATTATGCAAATAATAAAATCTATATAATATAATATGTATGTATATATAAAAGGATCATTCAGAATATATTAAATATAATCGCATAACTAACAGCTTGTTCATACAATGACAATATACACTCAAATATTCAAGTATTCGCTTATTTAAGCAAATATATGTTTATGCATTTTTATGTCATTTTTTTTTAGACAATCAAATTTTAATGTGCCATTAAATGTGGCAATAAAGTGCGACGGAACAAACGGTATTCATATCAAGAAAGTCAACTCAGGTATATACTTCAGATTTTTCTTTCAGCTGAGCAACCGGACATGTACATACACAAATACATATAAATACACCCACATATATACATATAATATATGTTTCCTTCAGTTGCGCATCCGGCACTTTATGTGTGAACAACAATGAAACAAATTTTACGATTATTACTGATTTAAAAACAAAGTCGATCGATTTTACGCCAATTCGTTTACATAAATACACAAATTTATGTACCTCAGCCTCAATTGCTGGCAAGAGTAAGGCCTCAAGTTTTCTCTTTCCAGAGACCTATTTGAAATCCTTGGAGCCAGCGAAAAACATATAAATTTCCATAAAAATCATTGATTACAGCTGTTTGTTAGTTAAAAAAGGAAATTTCTTCTACTTTGCGAAATTTCTTTTATCTTGGAAAGTCAGTCGACAACAAATAAATCTTGTACGTATATCTCGTAAAGTTAATAGACCTGTTTAGTATTATAGTATATTCAAAGAAATGAAAAGAAAACAAACGAAAGAAGAGCGAGACACTGAGTGAAAAGAACAGACAGAGGCAGAAAATAATAACAGAGAGAGAGAGAGAAGACTAGATTGAGATAGAGGAATAGAGAGAGAAAAGAATAGAATGAGATAGAGAAAGACCTAAAGAGCGAGATACAGAAATTACTGGAAGTGAGAGAAGAAAAAAGTGAGGTAGCATAATAAAGTGAGGTATGTAGATCAAGAATGTAGTTTTCATAGTAGTAGCTTTCATAGGAGCATTTGACACACTCATCAATTAGTCTCACACATTTTAAGGCGAATTCGGATTGCACTCCTAATGGGCTATTCGAAAATAGACCTTTACACCTAAGTAAGTTGGAAAAAGAAAAGACATGGCTGGGAAAGAGAGTTCGACATGGCATACAGACGACTTTGATAGACTATGCAGCCAGCTAGAGACCTGTCCGATAAAAGTGAGCACTGTCTAGAGACAACAGAGTCAGAGGAGTAAACAAGTTTTGTCTATCGTTGCAGGGCCTAACTTCTTCAGTGGCCGCAAAGCGCTTGGCTTTAAATGGCAAAAACAAAATGAGCTTGCCGGAGAGACCCGGATTCAGATGTGTGAGGTTTGCCAAGAACTGTTTTCGTGGCCTGGCCTCAACCGTATTTATAGCCATAATTTTCTGCTACATTCTGTATTATGTGGAGCAGGAGAACCCAACCGATCGACATGCTGAAAATGAATACCTAACGGTCACCATTATTTTGTTGATAGTATTTTTAGTGTCTGGCTTGCTTCGTTACATTCAGGAGAACGACGACTACCTGGTTGCCTGGGCATTCATGGAGCTGATGCCCATGTACTGCACAGTCGTCCGAGACGGCCGGATGCAGATAATACGCTCCGAAAATGTCGTTGTGGGCGACATACTGATAATCGCGTATGGGGAGCGCATTGCGGCCGATGTTCGAATCTTTTACTCCGAGGATCTGGAGGTGGACAATGTGGCGCTCACCGGGTACTCGACCTCCGTTACCATCATACCGGATGTTACGCATCAAGACAAATGGATCTCGCGCAATGTGGGCCTGGCGTGCAGCCATGTCACGCAGGGCTCTGGCCGGGGCCTGGTCATTGCCTGTGGCGATGATTCCGAGGTTGGGATCATGGCACGTCTGAGCATGGAGCCACGCCCACTGACCAGACCACGTAAAAATATGAAGCAGGTCGGCGTTACTATACTCTATGCATATGTATAATCTAATTGCAAATTTGGATCTGCATTCGCTCAACTTACTTCAGGTGGTCTTCTATAGGTACGTCATCTGGTTCATCATGCTCGGCGTTATCGTTATATCGATAACAATCACGGGCCTGAGCATTCCCAATCTGCTTGAGTTCTATGTTAGCCTGACGGTATCCTCGTCCCCTCTGTATGTGCCCAGCCTGGTGTTCATTGGCCTGTGGATCACCAAAAACAATTTGACTGAGATCGGCTGCTACGTCCGCAACATGGAGTCCGTCTCCACTCTGGGCCTGACGACCGTCATTTGCAGCAACCTACTTGGGTCCATGACGCAGCGAACTTGGCAGATCTCCGAGCTGTTTGTCGATGGCGAACTACTTAATGTGCAATCGTATTTCGATGAGACCGATCATTTTCGGCATCTGATTCGCGCCTCCGTGCTGTGCAATCACGCCAACTTCGCGCCCGGCCAGAGGGGCCTGCCCGCCAATCAGCAGACGCTCGACGGCACCGACTACGAGAAGGCGGTGATCAAGTTCGCCATCCGGTTTGTGGAGAACCTTCATGTGCTGCGCGTCAAGCATAAGAGAGTCGCTTGCAAGTCCGTGGACACCATTAGCCATCTGCAGGTTAGCGTCCATATGACGGTCAATGACGATGATGAGATGGAGTATTATCTGTATATACGCGGGCATTGGAACGAGGTCATGGATCACTGCACCACTTGCTATATGGATAATGAGGCTGAGCCAGTCGAGCTGAGCGCAGACCTGCAAAGTGAGGTCGTTAGTCATGGCCTCCAGCTGGAAAAGCTGGGCAGGCACACATATGCCTTTGCCTCCAAGCGACTGGAAGCGGATGATTATATGCTGTCGTTGATCTCGAACAGTTTTAGTTATAGCAACAAGAACACCTTTCTGAGCTTCATGAAAATGTATTCGGACTCCATGTGCTTCTTGGGCCTGATTGCGGCACAAAATCCGCCGTATCCCCATGTCATAGATGCCATCGCTCAGTGTCGCACCGCGGGCATCAAGCTGGTGTTCATGACCCGAACCGGCGTGAATTTCGCGCGTGCCATTGCCAGAGCTGTGGGCGTCTTTGGGGAGGACAGCGACATCGCTGACATGGCGGAGAGATTCAACATGGCATTGCCCCGGGTCGAGCACCGGGAGGTCACAGCAATCACGGTCAACATGCAGAACATGAGCACACAGGGGCACCACCAGCGCTGGAACATCGAGCAATTGCTCCTCTCCCATGTGGACGTCGTCTTCAGCCGGATTGCCGTCGCCCAGCGCTACCTGATCATCGATACCTGCCTGCAGCTGGGCGCTGTGGTCACGGCGATCGGCAGCTCCGTCCACGATACGTCGGCCATCCGGTGCGCGAACGTGGGCGTCTCTGAGAGCGCCTCGTCCCACGTGAGCCAGTCCTGTGCCGACATCATTGTGCTGGAGAACAACTTTGTGACGGTGGTGAGGGCCATTGCCGAGAGTCGCCTGCTATTTGAGAACCAGAAAAAGGCCTTGGTCTATGGGCTGGCCACGAATATGTCCATGATAGTGATTCACTTTCTGTTCGTAGTGCTGCAGATGCCATTCCGAATGCCTCTGGTACCGTTATTATTCATTTCATTCTTTGTGAATATGGTATGGCATTGGGCATCGGGCATCGGAGGTGAAGCTCGCCAGTTTTCATAGTTAGTTAATTTTTTTTCCTTCCAGATACCTGCTTCCACGCTGTTCTATGAGCCTCCCGAGTTTGATCTTATGAACGTGTTGCCGAGGGTCAATGAGGATTTCTTGATTAATCGACGGTAAAGCGGGAATTTCTTAGCTGAACTAAAAATCCAGCTTAATCTTCCGTCTATTCACCCATGTTTTAGCATGTTGTTTGTGTCCTACATAAATGTGGGTGTCCTGGAGGCCAGCGCCGTGGTACTGGCCTACATTGTATATATGCTGCGCAATGGTTTCCTGCCGGGAGCCCTGTTCGGCCTCAGTGCGAAATGGTATGATGATTCCCTCAATGATATGACAGACTCGTATGGCCAAGAATGGGCAAGTATCTATGCGATTCTCATCAGAGATCTCTCGTCCTAGCGACTTCATCTGCAGACGCGCAGTGCACGGCTTCAGTTGGAGTACGAGATGACTTCGGTGATCGTCATCACCTTAACTTTAATGCAGGGCGTTAATCTGGTCATGTGCAAAACATCACGCATCAATCTCCTTACGCATGGCTTTGGCAATCTCCGTCTGAACCTTGCCCTTGTCTATATGATCGGCATCTGTTTCATATTCACCTTTACAAGTGCGCCAGAACAACTGCAAAGTTTACCTGTCAAGTGCGTGATTTCAGTGGAGCATATCGATTATATTCATTGAATTTTAATTTATGTCTTTCAGCTATCTGCCCATCTTCCTATATGTCTTCCCGTTGGCCATACTAACCGTTATTTTAGAAACAATGCGACGTTATTTAGTGAGAAAATATCCTGGCTGCTGGCTTGAAGAGGTATCATATTACGGATGTCTATGAGAATGTATATATATGAATATGTGAATATATGAATATATGAATATATGAATATATGAATATATGAATATATGAATATATGAATATATGAATATATGAATATATGAATATATGAATATATGAATATATGAATATATGAATATGTGAATATATGAATATATGAATATATGAATATATGAATATATGAATATATGAATATATGAATATATGAATATATGAATATATGAATATATGAATATATGAATATATGAATATATGAATATATGAATATATGAATATATGAATATATGAATATATGAATATATGAATATATGAATAAATGAATAAATGAATAAATGAATATGTATATGAATATATGAATCACTAGAGTCCTAAATTATTTATTTATTTTTAAATTAAAATAAATTATTTAAATTAAATTAAATTAAATTGATAACGCATGGATTTAATGTATTTTTAAAATATTGCATTTATTTTTGGAATAGCTCGAAGCTGTGGTGGTGTAGCTGCAATTACTCACATCAATATTTTGTCTATATATTCGTGTGTGTGTATGTGAGTACCTTGTAGATTAATTAATTATTTAATTAAAGTTGCATATTAATATTTTGAGTTTCTACATGCAGTTATTTATGTAGGTACGAGTAAATTTTATTTTTAAAATTTTTCTTTTAATTTGTATGTGTGTTTTTTTTAGGACTTTACACGGTTTGGTTTTTGTTTCAACATCAATATCAATATTTGGTTTTATTTAATGCTATTTTGCTTGTAAATTGTAAATATGCCTTTTGATTAAACGGTTGAACATTAATGCATAAACTATTTATGTTTGTATGTATTTCTCATATTTGTATTTCGTATTTGGTTTTTATTCATATTGCGATTATATGTATTTATTTATGAATGCATTCGAGTGCATTTTAGATATTCAACTTGGTTTTGCTCTGTTTGTCGAGTATTTGAAATAATCTTCATAAATTCCAGAATACCAAATTCAGATATTCTCTTCTATATTCGGCAACAAATATAAAACGTAAATCAGTTGAGAACTGATTCAGGAAAGCTCCTAAGTCTCCTGTTTTAATTAAACTTTAAAAATAATTTAACTTTTAGGTTTTAGATTAAATAATCATAAATTGCGAAAATATCGTTAATTAATTCGTTGCTTTCGATGTTTCTTATTTGTTTTTATATTTTTGCTTAAACTGAAACCGAATAATTTGTTATATTTTTTTTTTTGTGTTTTGTTAACGACATTTGCTTTGGGTTCAATATGAAACAAGCTGAAGGCGGTGGGATCACTGTGATCACTTTTTATCCAGGACTTGGAATATCGTCTATATAGATATATATATCTCTATATATATACATATATGTATATATATTATATGGCTTCAATGTGTACTACGGGTTGTGCTCCAATCTATGCAAAGTAAAATATCGTTATGCCTGGGTCTAGAGTCTGGGAATATTTCTCAATTCTCGATCTGATCAACAAATGTGTGTGGTGTGGTCATTAATATTTCTTGTTGTTCTGCTTCTGCTTCTGCTTGTACTGAGCTCTCATTGGGGCTTTGAGTTGGCTTCTTAAAATACTCCAAAAATGATTATTATCAATTTATGTGGCGTGTGGTTTAAGTTGAGTTTTGCTTGGTTTCAACACGTTTTTATTTATTTTTAAATATATTTATATAGATTTAAGTACATATTCAAGTATATATATATATATATTTGCTGTTTGTCTATATATATATATATATATATATATATGTATATATATATATGTGTGTGAGTGTATATTTATTTAAAGTAATTTATTTAAAGTAATTGCGTTTACATTGTAATTCTATTGAAGTTGTTCATTAATTTGACTCTAATTTAGTTTTTTTTTAGTTTTCTTTTTTTTTATGGCTTTCTCTTTTTTTCGAAATAAAACATCGCATTAAAAATACTTGCGTTATTTATTTAGAATTCGCTTAAAACAAATCGTGTGTAGACAGGCTCTCTGGTATTGGTATGGCTTGGTATGGGCTGCTCTCGCTGCTCTTCCTCGTTCAAGACTCCTTTCCAATCGACTCCAATCGTATATGTTTTTTATTTAGAAATCGTATTTCATAAATTGTAATTTTGGTAAGCCTAAATTGTTAGTGTGTGTGCGATTGTGTGTGTGTGTGTGTGTGTGTGTGTGTGTCTTTAGAAGAAGGAGGCGGGGCAAATTGTAGTCGGTCAGGTGCGACCATCTGTGGTGCGCAGCGTATAAAAGTCGTAGGGTTAGACGCCTTGGGCCAGACTCTCCTTGGGCAGCGCTATGATGGACTGATCCATGCCCTGGTGCGGAATGATGAAGGGTGAGGCCAGCATCTGGAGGGGCCTGCAAGGCATAGAGAATATACATATTGAATCTCGCTTCAACTGCCAACTCCCCAACACTGAGCTAGTATTTACTCGGCAAAACTGGTGGTTGTCACCACCGGCTGGCGCACAGTGTGCAGCGCCTGGGAGTTCTTGGCCCGCGCCAGCAGGCTCATCACGGTGCGCTTTGTGGGATTCATGCCGGATCGCGGAACGCCCAGCAGCGGTCGCTTACGGCCCAGGCCACCACCTGCAACGATATCAACGGAGGGTTAAGCCCCATGCATGTCCGACCGCACGCAACGTCGACTAACGGACTAACGCACCTATGTTGATGGCCTTCACGTTGCGCAGTGCCGGATGCAGTAGAGCTCCGGGCGGATCGAGTAGCGTCAGTGTCGATGTGTTTGCGTCCCCATCGCCGGCCAGCTGCAACGCTGCGGCGCTGCTCTGCGCACTGTTCAGTCCAGACATGGCACCGGCCACGCCCACCCCAGGCGCTGGCTTCAACAGCCCACCGATGCCTGCAGCCGTCAGCTGGTGCTGCAGCGCCACAGCCATGGCCGTTGTGTGCACTGCAAGGGAAATTTAAAGCCAATTGAAGAATCGAGAAATTTCAGAGTGTGAGTTGGATTGTGGATAAAAGTAGGCTAAAACAAGCTAAAATAGAAAGGAATAGCGGGCTCGATGAAAAAAGTAAGAAAACATACCTCTAAGTGTTTCTTCTAAGTATTTGCTCTAGGTACTTGCTCTAAGTATTTATCATATATGTTTCTTCTAGGTATTTCCCCTGAGAGTTTGCTCTAAGAATTTCCTCTGAGTATTTCATTAAAATATTTCCCCAAGTATTTCCTAAAAGAGTTTCCTTTAACTATTTACACTAATTATTCCCTCCAAGAGTCTCCTATAAGTACATCTCCTAAGTATTTGCTCCAAAAGTTTCCTCTAAGTATTTCCAAGAGTTTCCTCTAAGTATTTCCTCTGGGTATTTTTTCACTTCCCGTCACTTCACTTTAAAGTCCTGCATTGCACTGCATTGACCTCCACCGGGCCTGGGTTTGACTGAAGAAATGCTGCAGCTACTGCCCTTTATATAGGGCGACTTTCACTCAGAGTCTCAGTTGCGCTCAAATGTTGTGCCCGGTGTCAGTTAGACGTCGTTGTAGTCGAACTTTGAGTGGCCAATGAGAGCACTCTCTGCTGCAGCAACTATTCTAGCTTCGTTTTACTTAAATATAAATACCGAATGCATGTGATCTTCTTCGTCAGGCAGTGAAAGAGACAGAGAGACAGGCAGTGAGAGAGGCAGAGAGACAGGTATACAGACGGATATACGAGCATATACATATATAGGTAAGCAAACACGCACAGTTAAATCGGAATACCTCATATATTTATGTATATGTATATATGAAAGGGCTGATTATTTATATGCTAAATAGCTTATGTACATTAATATTTGTAATAATAAGGTGCTATAGGCAGCTGTTTCTTCTGTTCTATAGTTCTCTTACGTATGCATAGAGAAGGATATATCAAATATTTAGTGAGTCAAGATTATAGCTCTGAGAATACTCAGAAAAAAAATATATTGTACAGATATGGAGTATTCTCATACATATATACAGACATACATACGCCTGTTTACCCTTTAGCTACTGCCAAAATAGCTTTCATTATGCATTACTGAAATACTACTATATGAAATTTGGCAAATGCCTCAAATAGCATAAAAGTGCAGTAGACTAGCTATGCAAAAGATGCCTTCAATATGATTAAGATCTGAATACATTAGCTTTATGCCAAAGCCAATTGAGTTGCCGGAAATGTAACTCAAAAATGTATTACTTGGAAATGAGATACCAAATATGAGCCTTGGCAAGAAATTCAAGGTAGAAGAAGAAGCATCCTAAAGTACTTGAAGGTTGGCTGTGTGCTCTTTGATGCCAAAAGGTCTCTCAGTGATGCATACGAGTACAAATATTCGCATTTGTGCGTGGTTTTTGGTCCTCCATATTTAACCAATTGCATGAGAGGCAATCGAGGGGCCATTGAACACTTTCATGTAATTATGTATAATTTGAATAACTGTGTCAATTATGGTTATTCGCATGATTTGGTGCATATGTGAATGTATTTATATGTATGTATACCATATGTAAATATATTTACATAAATGCTGTAAATATTAATATTTATTGAATAAAAAGGAACTCTCAAATTAAATGCCCATCTGGCTGTATATTGGATAGCGCGCCCTTCTACACGATTCTCAGAAATTCAAGTACAGCCCAAACGAGTTTCATGATTCAATTAAAAGTGTTAATGCAGACAGGATGAGGTATCAAGAGCAAAAGCAGCTGGAGCTAATGAGAAACTTCGCTTTCGCGAATAAGTATATATATATATATATAGATATATCATGAAATTTGATTATTGGCGAAAATTGGATTCGCTTAATGCGCATTAAAATGGCGAGTTTCACTGCTCTCACTCGCTTTCTTCCAGGCATTCGGATTTTGTGCTAATTGCATTTTCTTAGCCAAGGGTACTCACGTGCCGCTGCTGTCGCCGTAGTCGCCTGTCCGGCGAGATGCTCCCCGCAGGCGGCGGCCGCAGCTGCAGCGCTGGCTCCGCCGTGCGCCTGGAGCAGCTGATGGAAGTGCGCTGGCTGGTGGTGATGGTGATGGTGGTGCTGTTGCTGCTGCTGCTGTTGTTGTTGTTGTTGCTGCTGTTGTTGTTGTTGCTGTTGTTGTTGCTGTTGCTGCTGTTGCTGATGATGTGGGTGAGTGTCGCCGCCGCCGCCGCTGCTGCAGGACTGACCGCAGTCGAGCTTGTCCGGCGAGAGGCAATCCATGCCGCTGGCATCGTTGTCAGACTTGTCGTCGTTGGATGTGTCCATGTCGGCCAAGCCGCCGCCGAGGCCGCGCGCCGTGTTCGTCGGACTCTGCGAGTCGTCCAGGTTGCTGAGCGTGGGCGTGGACGTGAGTGCCTGCATCTCCCACATTTGCTCTTGCCGAATGTCGTCGTGGTAGTCCTGCAAAGCGAATCGGACGTAAAATACATTAACAATGGATGCCGGACACGCCCAGCGGGGGGCAGGAAGCTGGCAGCAGGTGCTGCTGGGGTTCAGTCATGAAAACTGCATTTCAGGCGTTCGCAGTGCGCGTAATAAATGCGAATTTTATTGGATGTCAATTAAAAGTTTGTGTGACACACCCACCGCCCAGCGCCCACCGCACACCGCCCACTTTTCCCACTTGTTCCCGCTCTGCTCGTTGCTCCGGAGTCCGGAGTGCGTGCGCGTTCGACCAGAGTAGAGCAGCGAAATATACGGGTACACACACACACACACACACACACACACACACACACACACACACACACACACACACACACACACACACACACACACACACACACACACACACACACACACACACACACACACACACACACACACACACACACACACACACACACACACACACATACATTTATTTACTTTTGTATGTGTGAGTGCTTAATGCAATTACGGCACAGCGCCAGGGGTATAAACTGTAACTCAAATGGATACACAGCACAAAATTGGGAGCTAGTCTCATCGAGTGTGGACGAGAGGCGTCGAAAGTATACTTTTCCATTACGAGCATTAACCAAGTTATTGTTAGTTCAACAGTTAAGTGCGCATGTGTGTGTGTGTGTGTGTGTGTACTCCCCTGATGAATCCTTAATATGGCCACTAGCCAACTACTAATTTCATTCGATTCCATTCGACTGGGCAAGACTGAAGTTGACTTTCTTTAAGGAACAATCAGCCCACTCCATAAGACGCACTGACAGCTGCCACAAACAGTTGGATTCACTTTACGAATTGCCCATGTGTACACACACGCACACACTCACTCACTCACTCACATTCATCTAAATTGATACAGTTTATGCTTCAAGTGTGAGCGAATCACATGTGAGAGAATACGCGCATAAACTTGAAATAATTTCTATGCAAATTTTCCGTAATCTGATCAGAAAACTCCCCAAACCGAAGCCAAAGCAAATTTATGTGCCTGACAGTTGCGTGTCACAGGTTCGCTCGTGTGCGAGTGTGGGTGAGTGAGTGTGCGTGAGTTTTGCTGACACCACATGTCTCCAGATATTATCCAAAGTTATGAGACTCCGTTTGGTGTGTGGGTGCTCAGAGCCGACAAAAAGAGTTATGTCTTTCGCTTTCAGCAAGTAGTCTAAGATTTATTACAAGTTATGCTTCAAAACATCCAGTCAAAAAACTAGACATAGCCAATTATGTTTTATTGTTAGCAAACTCGTGCAGAAGGCTTTAAGTTTAGCCAGGGTTTTAGGTTTATGGCACTAGATAAAAGATTGGGCTTGATATTTTATACTTTTGGCATGCAAATATATATAAAATAAATTTAATATTTATGATTAATAGAATTTTAATATATATTATAAATTTCATATGTTACATTTTTTATTTTCATATATTTTATTTATAATTTTTTATATTTTAAATATCATTTATTTATTTATTTATTTTATTATATATAATTTTTTATATTTTAAATATAGTTTATTTATTTATTCCCAAAATGTATTTTGTATATTTATATTGAAAACATATTTTATTTATATTTCATATGTAATTTTAAAAATTTTCTTTTTGAATACAATTTATTTATTTATTTATTTTTTTTTTAATATTTATTCATTTATTTATTTATTTATTTTAATATTTTAAAATTTATACATTAAGTATTTACTTTTTTAATTTAAATTATCGTTTATATTTTCAATTTATTTTATTATATATATTTTATATGTTATTATACTCATTCATTTATGTTTTTTAAAATATATGTATTTATGGTATTTTATTTATAGCTTGCAAACCATTTTTATTAAAATTTATGTTTCTCTTTATATTTTATTGATTCATGACCCCGTTTATTTTGATATTTCTTTCCATAAACAATAAGATTTTATTCCCAAGCATCATCCTGCTGCCCTAAATAATATTCTATAGAAATAATATAAATTTAAAGACGTTCAGAGTATTTTATTCAAATTTCAGTCGAATGATTTCCACACAGCTCAAAGCGAAAAGCTGCTCGAGTCTGAGGTAAACAAGCTTCACGGAGCAGAGTTTAAAGGACGTCGTCCTTGGTGGTGGCTTTGGAATTTAAGATATTTTAGATATTTGGGTCACTTATGCAGGGCAAATGGGTGGCTATAATTTCAGGTGGACTCGTCGTTTCTCATTGGGAAAGCGGAAAAATAAATAAATAAATAAATATCGTTGCGAGACATGTGAACATGTGAACATGTGCACTGCAGCCGGAATGATGGAAGCCAGAAGGATTGCAAACGAGCAACGGGCAGATAGGTAAATGGTTACCGTTTGTATCTCAAGTGGACGGAGCCACAGTGAGGCGTGGCAGAGGCGTGGCGCGGGGTGTTGGCAGCGGGCGCACACGCGATGCGAGAATGTCCTGTGAATGGCATGGCGATGGCGATGGCGATGGCAATGGGAATGGGAATGGAGCTGCGCCACGCCATGTCAGCGTGGTGATAGTGTGCCATGAGCCAACACAATGGACAGAGGCGACATCAGGCAGCTGCAGCGGCGAATACGAAGTTTATGGAACGCTTCCCGAGTGCTGCCAAAGGGGTGGCAAATGTAATTACAGCACAATGCAATTTAGTCAGCGACGCATGGAGGCGTGTCACGTCGGCGAACGAGGAGGATGTCGTGAGCACACGGAAGCTGCAGTCGATAACGAGTGCAGCCTTGATACACTTCCCGCTGTTCCGTTGTCTCCCGGACACGGACTGGGACTCGGACTCGGACTATGACTCGACAGCTATTGGCGTGCCATTAACTTTCGCGCTTGAGAAAATTTAAAGATGTTTTTTTGTTTTTCTTTTGAGTGCGTCTTTGTGCGCATAGCGACAGAGCTTCAACTTTAAGCACTTGCGACGGTCAATTGTAGCGGGGCAAACAAAGGCCGTAATGCCAACGGGGACAAACAGAGAGCAACGAAAATAAATAAATACAAAGAAAAAGAAGCAAAAATGAAGGGACTCACCGGAACCAGAAACCGACGCACTTCCGCCAGGGCGTAGGCGATGCGAGCGTGCGCCTCGGCGGGCGCCGCAAAGGTCGAAATCTCCACGTGCAGGTCCTCAAAGAGATGGGCGTAACGGCTGTCGCCACTGGCCCGCAGCTCCTCCTCCTTCCGTCGGTCACGCATCGATCCGCGCCCCAGCACGGCCATTTTGCACATTGTGTCCTCCTGGAGTCGCTTCATCGAATTGCCCTTCGGCCCGAGCAGCTTGCCAACGAAATTGAACTGCCAGCCAAATGCCCAATAAGTAAAATAAGTAAGCGATTACCGTTAGCATGATTAACAGATACTCGACCCACCTTCGGGTGATCCCGCACCGGCACAGCCACCTTCACGGCCACCTTGACGGGCTTATCGCGCGTTATGTCCAGCATTTTGAGTTTCTCTATAAAGCAGAAATTAGATTTAATGAGTTGAGGTAAGCTTTTAATGAGAATGTAAGTTGATAAGCATTTTATATATGTATGTAAATAACTAACAAGAGGTATGGGCTATTTGTCCAATACAAATACCCTGTCTTTGTTCTTGGCGACACAGAAATTTCTACGAAATTGTGCGTCTTGTGTTATTTATCATTAATCTGTACTTAGTATGTATGTATGTATATGTAGGTATATATGTATTTGCCCAGAGCTTGACATTGTTCAAAGGCAATTAAAGCTTTTTAGCTTAAATTGTGAACTCAATTTCTATACTTAATAGGCATAATATGTATGTATGTGTGTACACGTATACTTGTATTTATTCCCAGAATTGACTTGACATTGTAAAAAGACCATTTAAACTTTTTTCTGCTTAATGGAAAGTCTTTTTTGATCGGCTCAACTGCCATTGACTTTTGTTCTTTAAGGAGCGGATGTTAATATGCCACCATCAGGCTATTTATTTATTGTCCGACTGAAGATACATACATATGTAATTTAAAGTTGACTAATATTAGGGTTCTCAGAGCATCGCTTACGAAACTTTAAGCCTTACATCTTGACATTGATGGTTTCTGCCTTCGTTACTATCAGCTCAACTGTATGCGGAAGAAACTTATTTATTTTATATTTATCCTAAGATATACATATATATAATGTACATAAATATTTCTTTCAAATAAAATTTGACCGTTTCATTCCTCTATTCGCGAAATCAATCGAAAGAATTCATTCTCACTCGCTCTCACGCTGAGCAGCAGACTTCGGTTCTTTTCGTTCTTTTTATCTGTTGAGCGCATTGAGTTGAACAATTCGTGTGACGCTCTTTTCACGAACATCGTGTAGGGAGAGTGAGATTGGCAACTGACGCTCACACGTTGAGACTGAGTAAGAGAGCCAATAACTTTAAAGCTCAATGCAAACGGTCTTCATATTCTCACTCACACACACACACACACATGATATGTTTAGCATACACCATCCTAGCACACTCACACAAAGGGCTTTTTTCTGCATTTAACTCAGCCAAGCGGTAGGCAAACAACAAGAGCGAAGCAAAGCAAAAACAAAACGAAACGGTTTATAACCGATCGCAAACGAAGCGATGCAATCGGTTACTCTCCGAGTCTTTTCTTTGAGTGTGAGTGAGAAGCACTCATTTGCAGACAACAAGAAACGCTCAGCAGTTATTTGAGAGCTACATATGTATGTATATGCTTTTGTGAATATAAATAGGTCACGAAAAAAAACAGAATAGAAAGCTTTAATTTTCAAGAACATTAAATTAAATTATTAAATATAAAAATAATAAGAGAACATTAAATAAGTAATGGAATACTAAACAATTTAATTATTTTACTTAATAAAAAAAATAAATAAATAATAAAAAATTAAATTAATAATAAAAAATTAAATGCATATACAATATTAATCTGTAGGAAATTAAAAATGAAATATTAAATAATGAGAATATTTGTTTACCTATTTTTCACCACCCTTCATTGTAAGCCTTATAAATGCTATCAAATTCCAGGGTGAACCTAAGCTAAGCTCGTAATATCTACCTTGACTCATCTCACTTAACTATAACTTGCTTTTAGTTAGCAAACAAGATACACGCATATATTAATAAAGATTAAGATAAAAAGTTTTATGAAGAGGGAAATTCCACCCAGGAGCTCCCCCTCGACTCTCGCAGCCAATTCAATGTGAGCTGATTTCATCAGAGTTGCAAAGTGTGTGTGAAAGTTGAAAGAGCGTCTAGTCTGGTCTGGTCTGGTGAGAAGATTAACACGGCTGACTTTGACAATGTATTCGAGTGTTTATCAGATAGTTACCTGACATCCTTAATCAAACTGTCAGAGTCAGTTGTTGTTGTTATTATTGTTATTGTTGCCTTTAGTTTGGGCTGCTCAGTCCAAGTTATGTGACCCTTAAAGCGACTCAGTGTCTGGTCTGAGGTAGATAATTCCTTTTGGATTCTTCGTTTTTAATGTTTGTAACTAATTAAGCAAAATGCTTCTGCATACAGCCAAATAAGAGAGGGTGACAGCGAGAGAGAGAGAGAGAGAGGAAGAGGGAGCTCAACTGAAAGGGACAAATCTGTTGACATGCCCAAACATGAAAACATTTTTGTTTGCTCTTCAGCTCAAGTCCCGGCAAGGCTAGGGCCCGGTAAGCCAAGACAAGAGCCTGTAAACACACACTGAGAAAGAGAGAGAGAGAGAGAGAGAGATACAAACACACACACAAACACATACACCTATACATTTATACCGACACTCATTAGCAGGGAAAATGGCTTTCTTAACACCTTTGTCACTGCTGCTGGTGTTGCTATCTCTGCCCCTCTGCTTCCGATGACTGACTGGCTCTGGCTCTGGCTCTGGCCTGGCTCTGGCTGATTCTGAATATGTCGAGTTGTCAGTTGCCGTAACATACGTAAGTAGTTTGCAGTTGTCAGCAGAGTGAGTGCACTTTGCCGGCGCATACCCAGACACTTACACACACACACCTGCCCAGGCTATGTATGTGTGTGTGAGTGTGATGTATTTCGGTACTGACAAATGCATAAACAGTCAAACGGTAAGTGCAAGAGCGAGCAGCTGAATGCGCTCATTGCCTCAACTTGTCTGTGTGTGCGTGTGTCTTCGTCGTCTATTTGTGTTAATTGTTGTCATTGCCACATCAAAAGCACGCTTCATCATCATCATCATCATCTCCACTGTCCGTGGCATTTTATACATGCGGGAAAAACTTCCAAGACGAAAACACGTCTCGCTCTCTCTATATATTCTATATATTCTATATTCATATATATATATATATATATGTACACTCATATATTTCCTCGCCATGTACAATATTATGCATAATTTAACTGGAAAGCATTTCGGCAACGGTGCGTATGTGTCATGTAAATTTGGCATCAAAATATTTGCATACATGCATAAATTTGAGATGAGTTTCGGAGCGCGCTGAACACGCCAAGCCTTTTGTTGATTAATTACACCCATCGCATAATTCCCTAAAAGGACTTTTGTGTTTATAATTAAGTTAATTAATTAAAATCATTAAAGCGCCAAGCATAAACGCACAAGCTTACCCATACTAGCCCCAACAATTTAACACCGAGCTTAAGTTGATAAAATATACGCATATACGTATACGTAATATTGTTGATAGCGACCATACATACATTAAAGTCTGCTTGAATGTGAGTTAACATGCTGTTAACATATAACTTAACAAATAAGAACTCAATCAGTGAATTTCACACTGAGCTTAAGTTGAAGAGCTTTAAATATTACGTATACGTAATATTGTTGGTTACGAAAACATATTAAAGTCTGATTGAATGTGTTAATTCACATGCTGGTAACATATACTTTCACAACTAACGTTTCAATCAGAATTTTCGAAAAGTTGAGAATTTCACACTGAACTGAAGCTTGAAATATTACGTATACGTAATATTGTTGATAACGAAAATATATAAACATATTTATTTCTTGCCTTTAATTAATATGTTTTTAACAAATGCTTTCATAACTAGTATACCAAGAACTATTTACCAATATTTAAGAATTTCACAGTCAGCTTGAGTTGAAAATATTACGTATACGTAATATACGGATGACATCATTGATACAAGGACATTAGCTGTATGGGTATAATTGATTTGTTTACTTCCTATGGCTGTATTGCTATAGCACAATTGCACTGTGATGTCCTCGAATGATGAATGAATGAGACTGTGAATTTATTAGGGGCATAAAATCCAAGAGCTATTCGAGAGAGGCTTTCAATATTTTACGAAATAGAAAATTGATTCCAAAGGAAATTAAAAGCTAAAAAAAAACTACTGTCTCTATCTATCATATAGAATAATTAAAATTTGGTATGAATAGTCATAAAATAATATATTATAATATAAGCACACACGCTGGGCTTGTCTCTTATGCAAACAATAATTTCATAAAATAATATTCTATAAAGTGGAGAAATTTATTTAAAATGTTAATTACATTCTGTGCAGCTCGTCAATTGTTTATCAATAATATGTGATAAAAATTTATAAATATATATATATTTTTTTCAAAGTATTTTCCATGATAATTTCTTTTTGGGGACGACCGTCCTTTGGGCGACCATTGAACTAATTACGTAATTAATTTCCGCTTTATGCATCGCATATGCATTTAAAATCCATTTAATTGGCATTTGACCAGGCGGCAATCTATTGATTTTGGACGAACGTCGACCACACCGAACCGAACAACAATTATTATAATCATTATTCGTTTACAGTTAACGTGGGCTGACAATAATTTTTTGGGTCTGCCTACGGCGGACATAATGGGGCTATGGGAAAAGTTTTGCTGCTGTGGGGGGGTGGTTGGGTGTATCCATTGGCTCCGGCCAGGTCAGGTGAATGCAAATTCTCTTTTTTTTTATTTGGCACTCTAATCTTGTATAATTTATGGGCGAAAGGCCATTAAGCTAATTAGGTATGCATTTCAGGGGCCTCGATTGCGCTGCGCGAACTGCTGTTCCAACTATTTCTTCGCCCTTCCCCTTGCTCCTCGCCGTGCCCCTATCAGATTGCATTAAGTGCTTTTTTTTGTATACGGGCAGCTGTTAGAGTGTTTTTGGCCTTTGTCTATGTGCGGGCTGCCAAAAGTGCTAAAAAGAAAACTATATCAGGAATTCCCGAGTCCTGCGGGGGCTGAGCAAAACTTCTGCCTGGATATTGTGGGCCACAGATAAGCGCTTTGAATGCGTAATCAAACTGAATTTATAGTTCCGACAATCACTGAACTAACTGAATATGCAACAAATACAGTCAGAGCCGACAGCCAGTGGGAGTGGAGCACTTCCTGTGTGAAGAGGCCTCAGGACAGATGCTAAGCATTTGCTCAGTCATTGCAATTGTTTCCGTTGCCAAGTTGTTGTGCAGCATTTGCCTTTTGCTCGCATATTTTTCCATTTTTCCCCATTTCTTTTGTGTTTGCTTTCGTTTGGCTTTTCCAGGTCATTTGTTTGTCCGGAAAACAGTTCCGTGTGCCTGCTGCTTGTCCGACTCCTGCTCCCGCTCATGCCCGAGGGGCAGACACTTGTCTTAACATGAGGATTTGCCCTGACTCAATCCATGACCCTCAACACTTCAACTTCACAGTGTGAGCATGATTTATTTGCCTTTAATAAAAAGGCACACACCTGAATTTAAATAAATTACGTTCGCCCATCAAAGGCCCAAACACAATTTTCCAAACATAAGTTCAAATATCCGACGCTTAATTAAGTCCACTCAGCAAAGATTGATTTACCCTCGATAATGGTGGTTAACCCTTTCGATTTACATAAGCTCATGCTAATGCGTAGAAGCTTTTAGCTAAAGCTTTGGATTAAACATGAATACTGCACTATTTGTTTAAGAGCTTTATGTTTGATAAGCCGGGCTCGTTTTTATCAATTTATCAGAGATATTATCGGTTTACAGAGATGTGTTGAACAAGTGCTTTGAACTAGATCTCCCTTAAAGGTGGAGAGGTCGTGCAGGACAGCTGCTCTGTAGATTTTTGTATACTCATTTAAGTGAAATAATATTTTGATATGGAATAGCATAGGTATGGTATAGTGTGGTCTGGTATGGTAAGTTGTAGTGTGATATGTTTGATATGATAAGCTATGGTATTGGGTTTGGTATGATTTAGCAAGCTAAGGTATTGTATGATATGGTATGGTATGATTTGGTATGATATGAAAGTGTTTGGTACGGTATGTAATGGTTGGTATGATGTAATAATTATATAGTATGTTGTTTTTTGATATGGTATGGTTTCCTTAAGCATGGTATGATATGGTATGGTTTGATATAGTATTATTATGATATGGTATGATATTGTATAATATGGTATGACATATTATATGATTTGGTATGATATAGTATGATATGGTATGATGTTGTATGATATGGTATGATATGACATGATATTGTATGGTTTAATACAATAGGATTTGGTATGATATGGTATGGTTAGATATATAATGCTATGGTTTGTTATTGGGAAGACTATTGTGAACATCTCTCAAAGTTTGGGCGAGGTATAAATCTCCTTTAACAACAATAATTCGCAGATTTATATTTCCCTTAACTCTTTCCAGCTATCTGTCCAATATATTACAAGGTTTCTATTCCCCATACTCAAGTGACAAATATACTTCGATCAATCCCAATAAATTTCCACAAATTCTAAGCAAATGCTATTCACATGACAAGCTTCTGCCAAGTTCTTGCTCAGCCTCAATTCAATTGCAAATAAAATACCAAAATTTTGCCTGTTTCAGGCCTGGGCCCAACTTTTGCTGCTGGCAATTATAAAAACGACATATCATGGCAAATGGGGGCATTGTTAGCAAGAATTGAAAGGTATCGATTACAATCAAGCAAATGTAACCCGCTGCTGCCGGTGGTGCTGGTGGTGGTGGTGGTTCTGGCGGTGTTGGTAGTAAGTGCGTGTAAAAGGCTTTGTTGGTATTAATTCGGTTTCCCTTTGGCTGCTTATCGCAAACATGAGCGTATCAAAAAAAATAAAATAAAAATAAAAACCCTGCGTAAAGCACAAAATAAAACCCAAAGGAAACCAGACGCCTTGGGTCAAAGTCAAAGGCAGCTCCATGGCAATGGCAATGGCAATGGCAATGGCCAATGGCTCATTTAATCGTTTTGCGAAAGTCTTTTTGGTACTCATGAGCGAGACGGGTCTGATGGTGTTGGCTTTGACTCTGGTTTTCTGGTTTAACATTTCCATGCCAAATACCCAAGGGACGGATTACCAAAATGCGGCTCGTTAGTCAAAAAAAATGTGCTGCCCAAGAGCTTACATGCCGCAACGGCAACGGCGACGGCGACGGCGACGAGGAGACATCAAACATTCAAAGAACATTTGGCCCCTCGTTACGTTGCGTTACGTATGTATCCTTTTTTTTTTTTTTTGCTTTGCCCTGCCTTTCTTCTTCTTCTTTTTTAAGGCTGTTCCTCGAGATGCTGGGGCAACGGCATTGTTATTTTAAACTTCAGTCTTTGGCAAATTGAATTTGAGGAAAAACGAGCATCCTTCTGGCCGGAGCAGAGTTGGCTCTGTGTGCTGGATTTATATACATGCCGAGATACTTTTCTGGTTTGGTTGGCCATCTATGCTGGGCGTGGCATTGGGGCATTGCCTAATGAGCTCAAATGGTCGGATGAGATGAGGGTGTTGGGGAGTGCGAGTTGACGACAAATAGTTTTGTTTTTCGTTGCTTATCACCGCATGACGTAATCTGCTTGTATGCTTATGATTAAATTTCGGCGTGTTCGGTTCCCGATATCGGTAACAGCCAGTGCGACGACAGTTTTTACGACATCAGGATGCCAGTCGCTTTATGTCCTTCCTTAACTTTTGCACAAACAAGTCGCAAGTCGAAAAGGTAGTTGAATGGGAGCACAGAGAAAGAAAGCAAGAAAGAAGAAAAAAAAAAAAAAAAAAAAAAATAAACACTCGCTGCTAAAGCTCACATCTCGCCAGCTAAGTTCGACGTTTGCTTAGCTCAGCAGCAGCAGCAGGAGCAGGAGCAGCAGGAGCAGGACTCGAACTCTGTGGAAAATTCGTGTGACGCCCCACACTGACACACACACATACACATTCAGTTGACTCCCACACCCACACACAATCAACACAAACGTTGACTTTGCTCTGTTTGAATTTCTTTGCCACCCCAACGGGCGCTGGTTTGGCATTTGATTGTTCTTGGAGCTGTTTAAGCTGTTGGAGACCTGGGAGTGGGAGAGTTTTCTTATGCTTTTTCTTTTTGTATAAATAACATAAGTCATAATAGAAAACAATAAAAACAATGTAAATCTCAGTGACACTTTCACTCAACTAGCATTGCAGGCAATGCCAGAATACGATTGTAAACAGAGGTAGAGTGAGAGAGGGAGAGATTGAGAGAGGGAGAAAGGGAGAGAGAGAGGAAGCTATAGAAAACATTATTTCAAATTTAAGTGATATTCTAGAATTTGCCGCTAAATTTAATTTAATTTAATCTATATTTAATTCTATATGACCTAAAGCTCTCTTAAATATTTTACATTTCACTTTAAATTATGCCTCGCTTCAGTGGATTTTGGGTTAAATGAGTTGTATTCTAAAGTACACTCTGTGCGCTTTGGTGCCAAATGAGTTGGTAGACTATTCTGCTATTTAATTATTCCATTATAATTTTTTGTTTAATATTATTAAAATTATATATTTTATATAATTTATAATTTATATATTTATAAAATAATTTTGATAGTCTATTTAACAAAACTTTGATTTTGAGCATATGATGTATTTGCCATTTTTTAGTATTTTTAAATATTTATATACATATTATATTATATGATATTATATTATTAAAAATAAATATCATCATCGATTATAATTTTTCTTCTTTTTGAGGCTTTATCGTCATATTGAACTCAAGCAGTCTGTCCAAATCAAAAATCAAACTACGCAATACTTTTCAGGCAGCCCTCGTATGCATGCCTATTGCCAAACAGATAATGCTTTAGACTTATTCCTTTGTCTGCTTCTGTCAGTCTGACACTTCACACTCTGAATCAATATATATTTGCTCCTTATTCGTTTTTTATTAGCTTTAGACTCGGTCTCTATATATTTATTTATCATATTTATTGAATATATAATATCTGTATATTCTTCAATATATATTTGCTCCTTGCTGTCGTCTGTTATCCTTTTTTATTAGCTTTAGACTTCGTCTCAATGTATTTATTTATTATATCTATTTACTTTTACGCTTACGACTCATGTTTCAATATTTGACGGGTGTATTTACTCTACGTAATCCTTTCAGTTTTTATAGCTTAGAAACTACTTTATTTACAAAATTAATAATGGAATTTTGTTGCTCCCATACTTTCAGTTCATATTCAGCTCTCATATTCGATGAAGCTGCTGCTGTTTAGTTGGAATTTAAAAGTTTTGACTTTTATTGCATACCTGAACTTTTGAGGGCACGTTCCTCCTGGGTGCTTAAGCTGGATTTGGGTTCCATTTTATGCTTCGGATTCTGCCCGGCAAACTGCAAGCAAAGAAGTCAAATAATCAATGTAAGTACATAATAATAGTTTGCTCTGGCATTTTGAAGCCACCCGCCCAGCCGCCCCGTTCCGAGTTGTGAGTTAAGAGCTTAGGGTAAAAGTTTGCAACATTTGATTATACAAGTTGGGTAAGTAGTAGCTAAGACCATCATCAACGCAAATTCGCTTATGGAGCTTACGGAGACGAGAGTCTAGAGTCTGGAGTCTAGGGTCTAGAGCTTGTGCTCTATTGTTCTATTGGTTGATTTGACGGCGAGTATTTTGTTGACAAGTTGAGGAACATATTTAAATCAAATCAAAGTTTCTATGAGCCATTTAGCAAAACAATTCATGTCAAGTGGCTTGTTCAACGCTCTGTAAACAATGCCCTTTCGTGTGAACCCGTCTTGTATTACATCAGACAGGGGCAGACAGACGGAGAGACGGACAGACAGTTTGGCCAACATATTTGGGGCCAGAGTCTCTACGAGCAGCAAATATCAAGTATCAAGTTTTCATAGTCAGCAAATACTTGAAGCGAATTCACGCCGACATTTATATACCTACATACACACATGCTGGAGTGTATATGTATGCGTGTGTATATGCATGCGGGCTGAGCATAAAACATCGACGACTTGCTTAATGGAATTGATTTTGCCTCGTGGCAATTTGACTGGCAGCCAGGCAGATTGGCATTGCCTCAGGATAATTGCTGGCACGGTCCATTAATTTCTAGAGTATTGCAATATAAATTCATATATACATATACAAATATATCTCTATATATTTATAGCTGTTGTAATTCTCGTAGCTATAAACCTGTGCATCATGCCGCCTAATTGCCTTTTATGACAACGCGAAACATTTGTCGAAGCGCCTCTAAAGCCCCGCTGAGTACCTGGCTTGGAATCGACGAAAGGATAATCGTGGGAGCAGTTCTTCAAATTAATGATAGCGTGGGCCTGACAATTCCCGACAATGTTGTTTGTCATTGTTGGGGTTTGTTTATTTTTTGTATTTTTTTATTTTTATTTTACTTTTTTTTCGCTTTTGCTTTTGTTTTTCCACTTACATAGCTGTAGTAGCTTTTCCCTATCTGTCTATCACTCTCGCTCTCTAACACTGTCCCTCTCTCTCTCTCTCACTCACTCTCTCTCTCTGTCTCTCTCGCTCGCTTGTCATCCTACTTTCTGAGTTTGACGGATTTGTGCGCATTTTCAGATTAATGCTGCGATTATTGTTTACCGTTGGAATTGTGTACAGTGGTGCGTATACGTAATTTCATCATTGTTGCCTATGAAACTTTTTAATCTCTGCGATTATCGCTTTTGCTGAAAATTATATTTTTATTGGCATTTAAATTGTGATGACTTATCTACCATATTTAATAATTAAATAATTATTAATAATAATATTAAGGGGAATATTCAGATATGTTAAAGAAGTAGGATTATTTGGATTCTGTAAGCGAATGTACTAACAATAAATACTATTTAAAAGAAATAAATACTATTGTTAATATATAAATCAAATAAAATGTGGAATATATATAAGTAGATATCAATTTAAAATAGTGTATGGTATCTATTTTTGTATTTTTCAGTATTTTATATAACAACAGCCTTAACAGCATATTTTGTAATTTTTTTTTATCATTTTTTTTTTAGTTATTTAAGTGTTTTTCAGTACTGTTATCCGTTAATAACTTGTAAGTATTTAAAAAAAATTTTATATAGTTTTAAAAAATTATTTATTTTAAGCCTTAGTATTTTTAGGTATTTTTAAGTATTTTATATAATAAAAGCTTCTGATAGTAGAAGTAAAGTGGAAACTGCAAAGTCTATAAATTATTATTTTCAGGCTTTCCACTTGCTTTTCCCATTTTCACTTAGGACTCAGAGAACAAAAGCTACGCGGATTGAAACAAAGTAACAGATGTTTCGCTGCAATGCAATTGATCCACTGTGCAGCGGCAAAGACGACATTCGCAGGAGCGTTGTCTTTTATATGCAAAATTTAACCCAGAATAGAGAGTCCTGTGCGCTCGTTGGGCTAGTGGGCTAGTGGGTTGCAGGAAGGGTTGACGGCGGGCAGAGCTCCGTCTTCCTCTTCTTCTTCCTCTTCTTCTTCATCATCATTTTGTGCCAGAGTCCCGTGCACTCTCGGCGCTCTCGCTTTGTATAGCTTCGCACGCACGATTTAAGGATAACGAGGATGGAATGCAGGAAGCGAGGCAAATATTTACACAGTTGGATGATTTAGATAAAGAAGACATGAACATGAACCATAAAACGAAGAAGCCAACAGAGCGGTGAGGCGGCGACTCTGACGGCGCCGGCGCCGGAAGGGGAAAATAAGCCCGAGACATTATAAAAGTGGGTTGGCATTATAAAGGATAAAGAAATTTGAATACAATGAAGAGGATTTGGGGAAAGCCGTGATTGCCGAGCGCCACTTCTCGGCTGCCTTTGTGGCGCAACAGGAAACCAACACAAAGCACAAATAAACCAAAAGCCATAACAAATTCCTAACAAAATTAATGCAACTATCGTGTTCGCCCGGTAGCCAACATCGCCAGCACAACATAATGAGCTGCTCGACACGGCTAACCTGTCAATCAGTCAGTCAGGCTGGCATCGAAGTGCTGCCACCAGGTGCAGCTGTGCATGCTCGCTCACCTGGTCGCACGTTTCGGCTTTTGCTTTAAGCAATGCTTGCATGCAAAGCACGAATAATTTATGCAAGCAAACGAAGCGAAGGAATGAAAAAATAAAAGGAAGCAACGTGAATGAAAATGAAACCTAAAATGGAAATGCAAATGCTCAAATGAAAGATAGATAGACAGAGAGGGAGAGAGAGTTACAGAGAGAGGGAGAGAGAGATGGGGAGAGTGTGTGTGCATATTCCATGTCCACAGGCAGACGACAGCTGCGTCCGGGTTACGAGTCCTTCTGCCAGTGGCACTGGTTCTAGTTCTAGTTCTGGTTCTGGTTCAGTTTCTGTTTCAGTTTCTGTTTTTAGATGCCAGGTAGCCAGGTGCCGCTTTCTAGCCATGTCAAAGGTGAATATGTGCTCACTTGAAAGCCACACACTTACATACAGAGCCGCCACACGTGCCAATGGCCCAAATGCATACGCCGCCGGATGGCGTATGCCGGAGCGCATAGCATATGAGCGAAATTCGTCAGCTTCGCACAGCATTTAAATTATTTGTGCTTGTGTCAACATTTGGAATTCCATAAATTTCAGCCAGTCGATGCATACGAAATCGCATCAGGGCAGCAGCAGCAACAGCAACAACAACAGCTGCCTAGACCCCACCCAGACCCAGTCCACACCCAGTCCGCACCCAGTTTCAGTTCTAGCCCGAATTCCGCCCACTTGCACTTGTTTATTTATTTGCTCACTCGTTTGAGCATATGAAGCACTGTATTGAAATATATGCGAGTATTCAAATGCATTCTCTATGTCTCTCTCTCTCTCTCTCTCACTCTTTTACTCGTTGCTCCTGCCCGCTGCATTGTCTCTGAATGCAACTAGAATTCCTGACCGGAAATTGTTTCACAACTGCTAGCCAATTAATTTAGAAAATAATCGAAAAAAAACTGCATTTCGAGCAAAAGAAAAAATAAATAAACAAAGAGCGAAAGAGCGAAAGAGAGTGCAAAATGAATTGTGATGCCCGCAAAATATTTTTCTTTTCTTTTTGGCTTTTGGGAAAAAATCGAGTAAAATGAACTGAACAATAGCAGAAAAGCGAAGCATAGAAATATGCTCGAATGCATTCCAGCTATAAACTAATCAATTTTTAATAACTAACCAAATAAACAAACCAGCTGCTAAAACCAATAGTAAAAGCAATTATTTTTCAAAATATTTGTTTGATTCGAACTGCATTTAATTTGAACAATTTCAACTCAGCTCTGACTGCAAAACAAGCTAAAAGAAATCAATGGAATTATAAATGTGATGCTCTAAGCTTGTTTTATTGTGAATAAAATATAAAATATATGCAAATGCAAATTTTGATAAATTAGAGGCAATTGTTTTGCAAATATTATGTGAAATGAAATATTGAAATTGAAATAATAATTTATCATGCATCAATTATTGTTGTATTAGAAATACTTTTGAATTTTTTCATGAACAGCGAATAAATAAAATATAATAAAAAATTTATTTTATTTAAAATATAATAACAAATTTATTGTATTTTCTTTCACTTTTTAAAATAAATTCTAGATATAAATTTCAATTTTTATTTTAAAATTTCTAGTCGAAAAAAAGCGGCGTGAACTATAAAACACTTTTCTAACCATTTTTAGCTTCAATAGCAGCAAAATGTTTTGCGTTTATATAGACAAACAGACGGATGGATGGATGCATAGAGCAATAGACAGCTGGAGAGACAGCGAAACTCATGTGGAGAGATATTTTCGTTTTTTTAACTTGTATAAAAAAGTATAATTAAATTTTAAATTAAAAAAAAAAAAAAAAAAAAAAAAAAAAAAAACATTAAAAACATATGAAAAACAAATTTTGAAACTAGTTTGAAGCAAAGTTAGATTTTGTTGGATTTGCTGATTGCAAAGCAAAGCAGAATAAAATAAGTCAAGCACATTAGAATTTTTTTTAACTTTTTGCATTATTTATAATATTATATTTAATGTGAAATATGTTATACTATTAAAATATATTTAATGTAGAGATATAATATATATATATATGTGAGCGTAAATACCTGAAGAGGAGGAGGAGGAGGAGGAAGGCTCTAAAGTTCTAACAAACAATACATTATTTAACAAAAAATATTATAAAATATTTAAATACATATAGAAAATTCACATATATATATTAGTATATATTATATACACTGTATATTATTTTATTTCTTCTTTAATGTAACAGTTTATCAGCTCATATCTCCCGATAAATATTACTAATATATTAGCTCTTTGCTTAAACATATCCAAAATTCAAATGTTTTTTTTTTTGGCCAAGTCTAGCTCCCTTTTGGCCGCCTCAAATAGGGCACAAAAATAGTTGAGTGACCCGATAACCTTTTTGGGAATTGAAATGTGGCTAGGCACACTTGCATACATAATTACATATATATGTACCTAGGCACACCTAAAGCATATGCACATACATTAAAGGCGAGCAGCCAATATACATAATCGCATATACATATGTACGATTTGTTGTTGTTGTTGTAATACAATAATGTGCATATATAAATAGCAGCACAAAGCAAAAGTTTTGCCCTTATTGTCCGCACTGTGGTTGTTTCTTGCCCACACGAAAAAGGAGAACCGCCAAAGGTCCTTTGTGCTGAATATTTTATAGGCAGCGAGCGACCATATTCAGGGGTTTTCCAAAATACAGTTAAGGCCTGCTTGTGGCTTTTTAAAGTACGACTTTTTGCGGTTCGCAGCTCTTCAAGGTGAGCTCAGATGTGGAGAGCAACTTGAGCTTATGAAGTGGGTGCGAGAAATCGACATAGTTCGATAGGCAGCTGGCTCATAAATTATCTAAATTAGTTTTGTTCCGACAGAGATCAACAAATAAATGATATAACACTGCACCACAGTGCCCCACTTTGCACCGCTGGGCTCGAAACTATCAGCCATAAGAGTGAGATAAATCAAAGGCAATTACAAACATTCATTCTCGTTTACTGTCTGTCTGGCTGGCTGGCTGGCTGTGGGCCCCTCTGGGTGAGTTTCTGGCAAAAATCCATATGTATAAGTAATCTACCCACACTTAAGCACACACACAGACACACCCATAGGCGTGTTGGCCATCGTATTTGCCTGGCGGCCATCTTCGTAGCTCGGACAGTGTAAATAATTAAGCTTATTTCCCAGCAGTAATTAAGCTGCTTCAGGTGCACAGCCGTACTTCATTAAGTCTTTAATGCAAACTGATTACCCATCGAACGAGCTCCCCAACGACCAGTCCCAACTGCTCCAACTCTTTCCCCAAAACTTAAATAGCTCTCAATATTCTTCGATATTAAATGCAAATAATTTTCGAGTGTTGACCAAGCGCAAGGCTCGCTAATTACACAGTAAATTGGAAGTTCTCAGGCCTTGTAAGCAAACAGCAAACAGCAATAACTGTAGCAATACCTGTGCCAGCAGCAGGAATCAGGCAAAGTTGTGTAATCAACACTCGAAAATCGTTTGTAAATGTGCAAAGTTTCTTAATTTGAATGGGGCGCAGATTTCGGCTTGAGATTATGTAAATTCATCATTAAATGTCTATCAAGGCAAATTGGCAGAGTTATTAAGGTTTCCTTTAGAGTTGCCCTAATAATCATGGATTTTTGTGAATTAACTGTTGAAAATGTGAAATATATTTTGATATACAAATATTTCATTTATTTCAGAGTAAGAAATTCGATACAAATTCAATTTCTGTTTTAGCAACTGTCATCAGCCATATCAACATATCGATAACAACAATATAATTTTCATTTGCGACTTGAATAATTTTCAAATAAGCAAAATAGAAATTCAATAAAGCACACACAAATCTATGTTTAGAATTTGAAGCCATTATTTCAAAAGATGTCAGAGATAGAATTTTACAACGAATTGTCCACTTGGCTAAAATAAGAGTAGTTATCGATTTTTGTAAACAAACTCGATCTAAAAGAAATTCAAATTTCTAGCTATTAAACAGAATGTATTTTGAGATTCACGCATACGGACGAACGGACAGACAGAGAAACAGATAGACAGGGTAACAGATAGACAGAGAAACAGACAGGCAGACAGACGGACTGGGCTATATCTACTCAGTTCGTCGTCTTGATCAAGAATATATATGCTTTATGGCATCTGCCACGCCTTCTTCTGCGTCTTATACACATTTAACATAATTATACTCTCTTTTTTTCAAAGAGTTCGTGGTATAAAAAATCAAGGGATCCATAAAATGAACTACTACTACATACTGTCTTAAATTTATTTGATTTTACTATAAATTTCATTAAGGCTCGGCAGTTAGCTACAATTTCTGACTCAATTCAGCTAATAATTATTAAAAATATAAAAAAAAGAAGTATTTTTCCTAATATGTTAATATATGTATTTGATAAAATATTTATTACTTTTCTTCCATTTACTAATATATATGTAAATATATATGTTTTACTAAAGGAGACATCCAATTATAATTTTAATAATACAAAAAGTTACTATATACAAATCGAGTCTGATGATGATAATTTCATGATAACTCCCCCCCAATATTTTATCAGCTAAATCATAATAATCACATACACAATTGATTCGTTTATTCGAGCAATAATTTTAAACAATTGCTTAAGAGATTGCATCATAGCCAATTTGTCATTGGGAAGTGCATACGAAAGTAAAATTAAATACGACTGATTTATGCAATATATTGTCAGCAATTGATGACAATGTATATTATTATTTTAATTTATGAATTTGCTAAGCTTGGCCTTAGGCTATTTAGTGTCGCTTACCGTCGGAGTCGTTGAAGTACTGTGGTAAATTAATTCAAATTGGCTCGTATAAAGTTTTGCCGCGTAAAAGTAATCCGCTGGAGCAGTCGATTTAATTGCGAAACATTTATCTCAATTTTCGGTAGCGACACACTTGAATTTTCACTTTGCGTTCACAAGTGCCTGGAAGTGCTTATTTAATGCTTTATTCATTCGCTGCAAACATTTGCACATCCACCAAATTCATCAGGGCTGATTAAAGATGCATGCTCCGGGTACTCGGGGAGTCGGTTGTCGGTTGTCGGTTGACGGGTGTGTACGGGTGTGTACGGGTGTACGGGTGTACGGGTGTACGGGTGTACGGGTGTGCGGGGGTCGTAGCAGTCGTGTTGCTGCTAGCCCGAGGTGCGAAGACTTTGTTCGCTTTTAATTTAAGTCTGGTTGACAAAAAAACAACAAAGTAAACAACAACGGCAGCACTACAGACACATATATATGTATATATATGTATATGTGTGTGTATATGTATATCTTCGTCTACATATATATCCCGCGGGCCGCAGATAATGTCATCCGATTGTGGAGCCGCGCGAGAGCAGAGCGCGTGACGATATCAACAACAAGCACGTAAAACGACTACGGCGTAGACGACTACGGCAAAGAGGCTGCGACTACTACGGCGTAGACGTACCAACTGTTTGGCTAAGTACTCCGCAGACGACGCCACACGGCACCCACAGCTGAAACCGCCAGCGACAACTTTCACTGCCTAGCAGTTGGGGCAGGATGCGAGCGGGTGGCAGGCAATCTCTCTCTCTGTGTGTGTGTGTGGGTGTGGATGTGTTCTCAGCACTTGACACAAGATAAACAATTTGTCTCTGCAACGCGCGCGTCCAAATGGCCAGCTGGACTTGCCGCCAAACACCTGAACAGAAGCTGAATCCGAATCGGAGGCCGAGCACTGCGCTGCAGCTGAATTAGGTGGGCCTGAGTCGAACTGCCTCGACCAACTAGACTGACTGACTGACTGACTTGGGCGCAGCTACACTGGCGTCCCAGCATTGCCACTAGCGGAGCACATCTCACTGCCGAGTTATCCCGTTTGGTGAACCGTTCCGTCAAGAGCCCAGCGCGCAACTGATTCGCCAAGCACCAAGCTCTGCACTGCCATGGCCCAAACACACAAACCCATCTGCTGCTGCTGCTGCTGCTGTGGATGCTGAGTTCCATTTGGCCGAGTCTGCGCAGAGCACTCGATTCGAATCTCTTGTCTCTTAAATACTGGGTACAGTTCCTGTGCCTTGGTGTTTTGGATGTGCATTGTAAACAAGTCACTTGACTTAGGTTGGGCATATTAAGAGCTAGCCATTTGCTATATTTTATAATTATATATTCAAATTATTTTGTAAATTTAATTTAAATATAATTTAATTATTGTTAATGTAATTAATCCTTTTTATTTGTCGTACATATAATTTATTTTGTATGTTTAGTTGAACTTATGAGAATCACATAGAAAGACGATAAACTTAAGCTTAAAATAGTGTTGTGGTATGCTAATGGTTCTTTCTGTTTACTTTACTTCATTTACTTTTTTGACTTAAAAAAATGATTATTTTTATATATATTTTATTTAATATTATTATTTCTTAATTGTATAATATATAAAATATTTGTATAATAACTAAAATTAAATAATTATTTTTATTGTTTATTCATAACTATTTTAATAGTTAGCTGTTATTTATAATTATAAAATCATTATTTTACTTCTTTTTTTTTTTAATATTGTTTTACTTATGATATCCAATAATTTTCAATTTTTTTTATATTTGTTTTTTTTTTTTTTTTTACTTTTAAAAATTAAATTAAATTGTTACAACCTCTACCTCTATTTCACACTTAATATTTTGAAAAATTTTATTTATTACTTTTAAATATATTATTTTCATTTGTATACTATTATTACTTATAAATGACTTTAAGTTTATTATAATTTTATTTTTATTATTATCATTATTTTTAAAATAATATTTTTACTTATTTGATACTTGTAAGTTTCATTAATAAATTTATTATTTTATTATTAAAAATTTTAAAAATTAAATACACACAGCTCGGCTTGATTGACTGCTTTGCCAACACAACAACAGAGAGCCGACTCATATTAACTAGTACATATAATATTTATATAACCTCCTACACAGCATAGAGTCCATGCAGGTTGAGGCAGATGCTTGAGATTTCGCAGTAGATTCATTAAAAATTCTACCTTTTGCTTTAGCCGATTAAGAGCTGAGCTTTGCTTAAAGTAACATCAGAAGGGTAGCCAATAGCAATATCTCCCACTTACTTCCGTTTTAAAGGTCACAAGTAATGCCCTATTCATATTTCTCAGCTGCCTCATCACGACTTCTGTTTTCATTTACCAAATGTTATGCATCGGGTCCATTCGTAAGATAATATGGATAAATTCAAATCTTATTTTCACATTTTCTATGGCCAACAGCTGGCTCAGAGTAACGAATTTTCCAGCATGGATTGCAGGAATTCTGAAAAAAAAAAGAAAAGAAAATTCGATTGTTTTCTTTCGTTTTCCTTTGGTGGTGCAAAAGCAGTTTAAGTTTGGCTTTATGAAACTAGCTGGACATGGCCGTAGGCAAAACAAATTTGCATACACGTTTTCAATGTTTTCAATGGAACAAGTATATTGGGCAAAAAAACAAGAGCAGCAAAGAGTGTGAGAGAGAGAGAGAGGGAGCTAGTAAGTAAGAGAGACTGGTCGAAAAAAAAAAAAACAATCAGCCGTGAAGCTGTGGCCACAACGGCCGTCCGAATACGTACGCTTGTTCACGCTCGTTATCCTTGTGGCGTATGTGTATGTGTATGTGTATGTGTATTTGTATTCGTATTCGTGTACGTATTTCGGTGTTGCCAAGGTCCACACATATTCAGCAGAGCGTCGAGCACAATACGCCTGGGGCCTTATTTGGTTACCGTTCAATGCACCAGGGACTCTTCTCCTATGTATGACAAACAAACATAAACATTGTGTGCCGAAATGGAGACCGTAAAGTATCGCATATTCAGCTCCTTAGCCAGAGCAGAGTGAGAGAAATAGAGGAAGGGAGAGAGAGAGTGGGCAGGCGGGGCCGTCGGACCGAGGCTGGAAGTGAGTGAAGGGTCGCTGCCATGTTTGCGTGGAGCACTCTAATTAAAATTTGTGCCCCCGGCTGCAGTGCACCCAAAATACTTTACGAGCTACAAGTCGAAAAAATAAGAAAAAAAGAAAAACAAGAAGAGTAGAGCAAAACTAAACTAAACAAGTGGCAAACAGCTTAATTTGGTCAAGTCAGGGAATGTAATAAACTCGCGCCCAAGGCGCATTATTATGACCATGTCTGTACTTTGGCCAAATGAAATTATGGCCCCGTTTATGCCAGTGTAATTTGAATGATTTTACAAAACTCTGCGAATTGCTCCAAGTTGACTAAACTGACTGACTGAGCTGATTTATGGCTTAGTTGGCCTTAATATGCAAACACTTTTGAATACCTGACTCTAACGAGCCGTTTGACAGGACATTAGCATACATCAACTCACACACACACCCACACAAAGACACAGACACACACTCGCACGTGTCATCGTCCAATCATAACAGGGATATATAGAAACTAAGCTATCTGTCGTCGCAGTTGAATTTCAATGAAACTCTCTTAGATTTCCATTCCACAGAATTTCATTCATGACACTCAACAAACAATTTTAATGTAATAAAAAGGAAGAAGAGCCATTCTTGACGGTAAACAAGAAACCAATTATGCTTCACTTGACAAAACTTTGTACCCCCTTTTATTTTATTTTATTTTTATTTATTTTTTTTTTTTTGCAAAGTATTAAACAGAAAAGCTTTTGAAGACAACTTGGCTCAAATGCCACATCAATTATCTGGCGGAATGTTCACTTATGTACATATTTGCATCACTTTGTAAAAGGTCTTTGATCCAGCATCAAGATCTCGGAAAATAAATTTATAGAATTGTTTTTCAAAAGAGATTTCGAATGAAATTTTTAATAATTTTTGAAATATTAAATGAATAAATAAAGAAATATAAAATAAGTATAATAAATGAACATAAAAAAATATTACAGAAATATTAATTAAATATAAAATTAAATTCAATATTAATTAAATTTATTTAGATTGAATATAAAATTAAATTTTATATTGATTAAAATTATTTAGAATAAATATAAAATTAAATTTAATATTGACTAAGCTTATTTAGATTAAATATAAAATTGAATTTAATATTGATTTAATTTATTTAGAATAAATATAAAATTAAATTTAATATTGACTAAACTTGTTTAGAATTGAATATTATTTAAAATTAGATTTTTTGTTTAAATTTTTGATTGAAGGAGAAGTGAGTTCCTTTTATCTCTTTCTCTCTCTCTCTCTCTCACTCCCTCTTTTGCTCTCTCTAATTGAAAATAAATTATATTTTCCACTACTTCGATCTCTCTGTCTCTCTCTATCCCAAGTTTAATTGAAAGCAATGCAAATAGAAAAAAATTCAAAATAAATTAATTGAAATACATTCTAAATACAAATAAATGTGTGATAAATAATTGAACAGAATGTGAATAACAGTATAATCTCTATCAGTGCTATACGAGATGTTAGGAGATGTGAGGAGTGGAATGATTGTGCTTCACCATTAATTGTGCTTTACCAACTGTTTAATTACCTTTAACTGTCACTGTTGCATCGTGTCAAACATGTCGGACGACGGAGCATTGACATTCGTTGAAAAGTCTGGAGCGGTGCAGGGAACATGATATAACATGACCAGGTTGCCGGGCTGCCGTAGCACGAAGCCACCACTGAGCCACCGAGCCACCGACTCACCAAGGCAACTGAATTGCCACTGACAGGAGCAAAGTTTTAATTGATTTCCTGCACTGCACACAGGACATTGCTGCATTGGAGAAAGGCAACAAGCACACACGTATATATATATATGTATATAGATAAAGGTATGTATGATATATCTGGTATATCTGTGGGCGTGGCAGTTTGATGGCTGCCGTAAAGTCAGAGCGGAATGCTGCGCTCGCTCCTAAGTAGAGGCCCCCAAACTCGTAAAGTTTCGTTTAGTGCAATGCATTTCTTTGCGGCGCAGTTCGCACAGCACTCAAAATAAAGGCAACAAAGTGTTTTGTGTTTTGTGTGTTGTGTGTGGTGTGTTTGCCGCTGTGGCAAGCTTGCGACAACACACATAAAGTTGTCAAGCACTCGAGCGTTGCCAGAGTCTGACAGGCTCGTTCTCTCGGCCTCAGCGACAGACATAGACAGTCTAAAGCGGCTGTATGTGTATGTGTGTGTGTGTGTGTGTGTGTGTGTGTGTGTGTGAGGTCGTCGTAGAGATAGAAGCCAAATGTGCCATTTATAATTTAAGCGGGATTAAAGTTTCCTACAATGGCAAACTTGCTGCCTGAACATGCCGCGCGTCAAAAACTTTTTATGGCCTTTGGGGCGGACAACGCGGAAAAAAAACCCAACCGAACTGAAAACTGTAACTGAAAACGGCCCAAGAGCTGCTAGCAAATTTGACATCAAGGCGGCCCAAAACATACCAAAGCGGATTAGGCAGAGCAGCAGCAGGAGTAGCAGGAGCAGCAGGAGGAGGAGGAGGAGGAGGAGCAGCAGCAGCAGCAGCAGCCGGCAGTCAGTCCGTCCGCCCAAGGCGCAGTCAAAGTGCTCTACACTTTCTATACAGAGATTTTCCGTATCCTCTGCTCTGCTCGGCTCTGCAGCAGCTGCAAAGCAATTGCAGTTTTGGCCTCCATTTTGTTTAGCGTCCACAAGGGCTGTCCGGACGGACGCGGCGCGAGCAAAACACGCGGAAAAGCACGTGGAAAAAAGAGGAAAACGACGGCAACAACAACGGAGCAACAAGCATCAAACACAACGGCCTGCAATTTCGCAAATTGTCTTGAAATGGCAGAAACGTTTTTCCGACCCAACGACCCACCGAACCACCCAAGCACCGCAAAGCGCTCGGAAATGCCACCAGCAGTCGTTGGATTAATTATGAAAAATACCCACGCCCGCACAGGGGCAGGAGGCAGGAGGCAAGAGGCAGGAGGCAAGAGGCAGAGGCAGGGGGCAGAGGCTGAGGCATTGTGAATCGTGCACAAAAATGCGCCCATCTCTCGCTCCCTCATCAGGCTGTCTCGCTCGCTCTCTCGGTCGGTGGGTCAGCAACTTAATTGTCTGTTAAGTGTCACAGTGCGCACGCAAAGTGAGAGCGGCTGCAATTGTGGGTGGCTCAGTGCTGCAGGGTGGTTGGGTGGTTGGGTGGCTCTGCTCTGCTATGCTCCGCTCAGTCTCTCGCGTCGGATGTGTGTCGTCAGCTATGTTTTGACACTTGGACGCACTTGTCACACTTCCGGCTCCAACTGCAGCTGTGACAATGCCCACACCTGTGCCCCTACCTTTGCCCCTACCTGTGCCCCCACCTGTGCCCCTGCACAGCTGCACGTCAAGGACGATCGTCTAATTTGACGTGTGCTATGCAACGTGGCAATAGCTGAATGCAAAGTACTAGATCTGTGCATAGCTAAGGCTAATTTGAAATGTAAAGAGCACCGTCTCCACAGAAAATAGTAAAACTGTATATAAATATTATAAAAAAAAAAATTGCTATGTAAATGTTTTTTTTTTTTTTTTTTTAATGGCAAAAACTAATTTTTCAAAAGAGAAAGAAATATATATGTATATTTATAAACCAATTATTAATTTCAATATAAGAAATAAAATTTTTATAGTTAAAAAAAAAAAAAAAAATTAAAATATGATTCCATTATAATTTTAAAACTCCTTCTATATAATATTAGAATTAATAATTGACTATTTAATATTAATTTTATTATTGTCTAAATTATTATTTGGCATCTGATAACTACGTGAAAAAGTGTTATTATATTATATAGAAATACTAATAAAAATTATTTAATTTGAATACTCTTTTTAAATGCAGCATAAAATCTATATTTAAGTGCATTTAGGGTTTTTCTCTGTCAATAGGCTGATAAAGAAATACCTAACAGTTACGGTTTTTTTAACTCTACTCTTTATCAGTTTTTCACCCATCTTTATAGTTTTAATAGATTAATTTACATTGTGCAAGTGACAGTTCTGAAATTGACCCATTTAAGCCAGCCAGGAGCTAATATTTTAGTCAAACATCAAGTACAATAGACTCCTGTGCTGAAGTGCTAAGAGTCGAAAATCGGATAGAGGATTTCTTGACTGAAAAGTGCTAGTTGGCCGCATTTTACTGGCTTTGATTTTCAATTACCTTCACTTGATTCATATGCATTCAAAAGATGGCCATTGGCAAGACTGTCAGCTCAACTGGCACACACGCACGCACGCATACGAATGCATACGTATGTGTGTGTGTGTGTATGCATGTATGAGCGTATGGTCCGTTGTACGTGGACGTCGCTCTGGCCTTGGGTAAATATTACGGCCTGCGTTGGACATGAATGATGTGCGCTTTGAGTAGAGCATTGTAAAACACTTAACTGAGCAGGGTTGCTGAGAGAGGGAGAGGCGGTGTCAGGGTAGAGGCAGCAGCAGAGATAGCAGAAGGGCTGTCGGGATGGGCAGAGATGGTATCAGGGGTAGAGGCAGCAGCAGAGCTAGAGGGGAGCTGGGAGAAGCGGTGGTAGAGGCAGAGACGGTGTCAGGGGTAGAGGCAGCAGCAGCAGCAGCAGCAGAGTCAGCGCGTAGTCCTGGGAATTGGCCTCGTTGGCCTCTGTCTCTGCTGCTCCACACACAAACACACACACACACACACACACACACACACACACACACACACACATACATAGCGAACATCCAACAACCACAGCCAAAAGATTGTGCGCAATTCATTCATTGTGGGCTAGATGAAGTGGCAAGCGGACTGCTGTGTGCACAGCGCATATAACACACTCCATTGAGTCTCGGCCAACACTTCACACTCTTGTGGAAATTACCGAAGCCCTGATTAACTCACCAGCCGCAGCAGCAGCAGCAGCAGGAGTAGCAGCAGCAGCAGCAGCAGCAGCAGCAGCAGGAGTAGCCGCAGCAGCAGCAGGAGTAGCCGCAGCAGCAGCAGGAGTAGCCGCAGCAGCAGCAGGAGTGACCGCAGCTTTTGGAGGACCAACAGCAGCAGCCGGTTTGTGGAGCACGTTAAATTGAAATGCATTCTCCAGCATCCAACGTCCAACATCCAATATCATCGAGATGGACATCAACTGCGATAGTGATTGTTCAATGGAGCAAGCTGAAGTGTGTTTTCATTTTCATTTTTATTAATTAAATTCCACAAAGGTGATTTTCTATTGTGCGCAGCTGAGCTCAAAGGGCAGCAGCATTTTTCGTCTGCTCCTTTTTTTACGTGTAAAAGGACACGGGACGAACGAAAAATAAAAATAGCTCCTCTCATTAGCTAATGGCACTGAATTGCTTTTAGCTGATACGAAACGCGGCTTTAAGTGCTTTAAGCCCGGCCTGGAACAAAGAGTTTGGGCTCTGCGAAAGGCCGCAGCACCGCAAAGCTTTCCCATTCAACATTCGCTCGCATTGGCAGGATTTTCAGCATTTATTGCAATTGTTTCGCTTTATGGTTCTTCTGCTCTACCCTCTGCCCGGCTCAATTCAGCTCGGGTAGTTTGACATATTTGCTCGCATGACAGCTCCTTCGTTAAGGTATGCAAAAATGCTGCAACTCTCACTCGATGCTCGCGCCAATTGAGCGATTCAGCGCTTGGCTTCTTCATATCTGAGTGCTTGACTTGAAAGGGCATCCGCACTTCGGTGTTCTTCAATTCTTGTTGACCTTGTTTTTGTTTCATTTGTTGGGTTTATGCCGTATTTATTTGCTTTGATAGTGTTTACGTGCATTTTTTTACGGGAATTTCTGGCTGCCACAGCAAAAGAAAACATTCGGTTTTCCACTCATATTTTTTCCTTTCATTCAACGCGCAATGGCAGAGCACCAAAGTAAACATAAACAAAGCGGAAAACTCTACGAAAAGCCCAACCGGCAGCTATTTGCACCGATTGCCCTTTTAATCCACAGAATGGCTTAAAACTATTAACAAACGAAGCCGTTTTTATTACCATGTAATACAACAACTGACGGGCGGACGATAGGGTCGGCATATATTCGAAAATACGGCTGATGCCCAATGAAGTTTAAACTGTAATATATGTACATATATGTATATACATAGTTATGGAATAATAGTATATCTAGTAATATAATAGTAGTAAAGTAGTAGTAAGATAATGCAGATAAAACAGTATTAGTAATATAGAGTTATAACAGTATTAGAATAGTAGCAGAATAGTAGTAGAATAGTAATAGAACAGTAGTAGAATAATAGTAGAATAGTAGCACAATAGTAGTAGAGCAGTAGTAGAATAATAGTAGAATAGTAGTAGTATAGTAGTACAATAGTAGTAGAACAGTAGTAGAATAGTATTAGAATAGTAGTAGAATAGTAGTAGAATTAATAGATTTTGCTATATAAAAGGATATTTAAAGACAGGATGTTATATTTTCCATCCATAAAAGGGAATAAATATTAGGACATGGCCTAACAGTATATTCTGTATGAAGAATATAACGAAATCCAGCTTCTAACATAATGCCACAATCTAACTTTTCTTCAATTACCTCTCTATGAAAAAAAATACTAAAAATTGCAACAATCTTCAATTCGTGCTTAACTATTTTTAATGATAGATGAAAAATATTGCGCATACGCCGCATTGTATCGTTAAAATTTCGATTTAGCCACAAAGCAAACCAACATTTTGCTTGTAAATTAGTTTTAAGCTTTGGCTGGCAACAGTGCTGCCAGTTTGGCCTATTTAAAGCTAGATTATTCATTAAAGAGAAAATATATAGAGGAAATATTTAAAGGAAATACCTAGTAGACATATTCAGAGGATATACTTAGAGGTATATTTTCATATGTTTCCTCCCGTTTTTCATCTGGCCCGATATTCCCGCATGTCTTTCCAACAATTTAGCCTGCTTTAGCCGACTTTTATTCACACACGGGCAGCACTGCCTGGCTGATGCGGGACAAGTTAAGTCAGCAGAGTGAATGGACAACGGATGATCGGAGCTGGTGGCTGGCTCATCAATTACCAATTGAATTGCTGCATTTCGCTCTCGGCCAAGCCATATATTGGAAACCTTGCACATCTCATTAAGCTTCCATAGCTGTCTGCCCGCTGAGTCGTTTATCAAATGTGTGTGTGTTTGTGTGTGTGCGCGCTGCGAGATTCTCAGTTCAAGTCTCCGGCGATGATGATGTCGGCGGTGGCGTGAATACGGCAGCCGCAGGCCGCAATTGAAGCACGCCGGGCATTCAGGCATGCAGAGGCATGTCGCGCAGTCAAAGCCAAGCGGCGATGTCAATTAAAATTGTGGCAAAGTCAAGCGGTGCTCACACCCGCGAATCAGTTATGGTTCCAAATAAAAAAGCAAAAGCCAGCCCCACACACACACACACAACAGCAGTAGCAGCAGCATGGCGAGAGGGAGGGGGAGAGGCAGAGCCACAAAGGGCAGCCACAGCTGCATGCAGCACATACAGCAGCCAAGTGGCATCCACATGCTCGCATGAATGTGCATATGTAATTGCGGTTATTTGACTGAGAGTCAGTCCGGATCCGGGTATCACACAGTTATACGAAACGCAGAGGCGACAGGTGGGAGGGGGGGAGGTGCGCCTGGATAATGACGGGATGCTTTTCAGAGCGCTCGGCTCTTCAATAATTCAAGCACTTTCACACTTGCGGTCAGGTATTCCCACATGGACATGCCTTCGATGAGTGGGCGTTATTGGCGGTGAATCGGTGGTTGTGGCCGACTGGATGGCAGCTGCATGCATGCATGCATGCATGCTTACATGCATATATGCAAATTATGCATTTGTTCCACAACTCTACCGAACTGCGTCGAGTCGAGTCGAGTAACTGCATCAAAGTGGCAGTAATCAATGCATCCTTGCGTCTATTTATATTCCTGCAGGGTAATCAAAAGAATTGCAGCATTCATTCGCACTTATTTGCATACACACTCGACGTCTGGGCATGCAGGTAAGAGCAAACAACACACCTGGCCCAAACACTTCAATCAACGTTGAAGGGCTCTCTTTCTCTCTCTCTCTCTCTCTCGCTCTCGCTCTCTCTCTCTCTCTCTGTTGCACACATCAATAAAGTCCAGCCAATTTATTACTGAATATTGATATGAATTCAAATACAAATACGAAAATAAATGCAAATGCAATTTAAGCCTTACGGCTCTTAATTTATGATGCGGCTCCATTCGTTTGTGAATGCCGCATCGGCAACGTTTTCATTCAATACCCCCAGAGCTCCAACAAATTAGTATTACAATAATGTGCAACCACACGCAATAGGTGTTTATTTATATGACTCGAATGTGAATTACTAGCCAGATGAAATGAATTCAATTTCACAAAAGAGAGAGAGAGCGAGAGAGAGAGAGACACAGGATAATGGATTTTTAACTAGCAATTATAATACAACAAATATTAATTTACATTTTCAACTGGGACGTTGCTTACATGCATCATTTATATGGGACAGATGTCCTTATGTAAATTAACCATAAGGACCTCTTTCTTTTGGGTATGTACATATATTCAGAGACGATCTCTTAAAGGACTTTAACTAGACTAAATTCCTTAACATTTATCGTTATAAAATATTTTTGTGTAGCTCTTTTATGAAATTTCCTTTAATTAAAAATTTCGTGAGCCTTGCTTTGTGAGCAAAAAGTTTGAATTTTCTTGAACGGAAAAACAGGAAAACCACATCAAATGTAGAACATTCTCAATTAGCATTGACTTTACCTAAGCCCATAAAATCTTCAACAATTTATTAAATTCATAACTTAGTTTAATAATTAGAATTTAACTTAACATAATTTGAGCTTAGAAAAAAATATTTATTAACTGCACTAATTTATCTACATTTTTAATTTAATTAATTTTTTTTTTTCGGTTCATTTAGCTGTCTATAAATTGACATAAACATATGACAAGAATTGTTGCCCGTCTAAGGCACGTGGCGTGAAGCCCTATTTATGCACAGCTGCCACGCCCAAGTTAAGGTGTCACCCTAGTCACAGCGTCTTATGTTGACAGCCTGTCTGAAAAATAAACACATGTGAGGCTTCCAGGTAAATGTTTTTCATTAAAAACCTGGACCTCAGCTGCTGCATTAATTTGCCATCGTCAGAAATTGACGAAGAAATCAATCAACATAAATTTAATTAGTATGTGACAGATATACAGAGATAGAGATAGTAGTTATAAGAAGTTCTCCCCTGCTAAATGTTCAATTTGCAAAGCAGAGCAACAATTAACCAGAAAGTGACTGTCGATTGGCATTGAACACTCTGTTCCAATCGAGCTGTGGCCGAGACTCTCACTTAACTGTTATTGTCGAATGGACACTTGGAGTGGGTGGGGAGTAACTGGAGAGGGGATGCTGGATGCTGGTTGTCCAGGTCGTGGTGTTAAGCATTACTGCTTGATCGCTCCACTGAAGTGACTTTGTAATGCAATTGAACCCATTTTGTAAGAGAATAACGGAAACGTGAGCTAGGCCACAACAGGAGCGGAGCGGAGCGTAGGGTGAGGGAGTGGCACCATCGACTGTGAATGGAAGGGAAACACAAAGGCAAACGTCAAGTGCTCGATACTTGGTCGCGCATTTAACGAAAATCAGCAGAGAGCAAAAATCAGAGAGAGGGAGAGCGAGAGGGAGGGGGAGGCTAGAGCGAGAGCGAGAGAAAAAGTTGACTTTTCGAGCTGCTCGGGCGCCTCGAACATTCACAGATGCCAAATGGCAAACGAGGTGCCAACTGGTGGGCAGCAATACGACCGGAAAGGGAAAGCTGCTTTGTTCGTTTAGTTGCGTGATATTTCAATGGCTGACTGCTTAATCGTGCGGTAGCAGCAGCAAAGCAGCAGGAGCAGGAGGCGGCAGGCAGGCATCGTGTCGATGGTGTCAAAAGTTAATGCCAATGCGGCGATTTCCATTTGACCTCGTTGCACGACTTCCACTAAGCAGCCCTGGCATCAATGACAAAGAGCATTGCAAATTTCATTGTTTGATTTGGCGCTTCTTTTTTTTTTTGCTTTTGGTTTTTGTGACCGCGCTGCCATTGTTCCCAGTTTAAAAATGTTGTTCGCACTTTTTACGTCACCTCCGGCAAATGACATCGCTGTGCCACACTCACACATACACATACTTACATACATTTGTGAGCTAGCAAAAAAGGGACGAGAGCCGTAAATCGTACGTGGCATGAATTTATGTTTGGCCCAGTTCTCGGTCACGGAATTTACGTGCATTTACCCGAAATGAACTAAATTGCATCTTTAATGCCAGCATTCTGACCAACAGTACGCTAAACGGTCTGACGAATCGACTCTGCAGTCATAAAAAATTTAACCAAAATTGTGTGAAAATGCGTTATGCACAGCTGATCTACGTGTGAGATACCCTGGCAGCAGTTGGCTGTATGGTAAAATGTTAAAATATGCTCAGCAGATGATATCATACAATAAACTGTTCAGCTCAGAGAGATTGCGCATATTTGCGTTATTTTTCTCACTTGCATTTACATAAATAAACAGTTTCGCTACATTTGCACATCATCAGAAAGACTTCGGCTAGCTTGAATTAGAGAGAGCGAGAGAGAGTTACAGAGTACGTAAGCTTGAAGCTCTAACGTTGTCGCTGGCAGCCACAAAGCTTCAGATTCGCTCTGGAGTCGCCTGATATTACCGTTGCTTATTTGCAAAGCTCCAAAATACTTTATATTGTTCGCAAAGCTGCTTTGCTGCTTGATCTAAGGCTTTGTTATATTTTCAGTTACTCTTACTCTCTTAACTTCATTTGGCTTCAAATTACGCTTTGCTTAAGCTATTTATAGTTCTTCTGCTCATTCGTTCTCTTAGCGCATCGGCTTGAGCTTGCTCAGTGTGGCATATTTACAGTTAGAATTAAACATAGAGCAGCGTGTGCATGGACCGCTCTGCTTCTTCTTCTTCTTTTATTTACGCCTTGCACAGACAGTTCTTCCTTTTGCTTAGAACTTCGCTAAACTGCACGGGTGTGAGCAGTTCTGCTTCTTTGCCTATCTCTCGCTGTCCCTTTCTCTCTTCGTTTCAATTGTATTTACATACATATGCATTCTTATGCTCTTTTCGAATCTTCAATTGCTTAGCAGAAAATTTACATAAGTATGCAGAAAATGTATGTGTGTTTATGTATGCTTAGCTAAATATACAAACAAATTTAGTTTATATATAAAATTACATTGTACTGTATATATGTATATATTGAAACTATGATATTCAGGAACCCCCATAAGCATTTACATACGCATGCGAAAATCTTTATGCAGCCCTAAGCTATTCCAGCACACAGAAACAACATCTCAAAAATAATAATATAAGCACTTTCCCCATAGTATTTGACAGCTCCAAGAGCTATTTCCCAATTGTTGCTGAATATGCCACTCATTAGGGGTACACAGGCACTCTGATAAATTTATATGCATATATTGTCAGCCGTAGGTAAAGAGACAGTGGTGTGAGTGCCTGTGTGTGAGTGTGAGTATTATGCTTCTGTTTCAAGTCAGCGCACAGAGCGAAACTCATACGCCCCGTTGCACAAATCACAAATCAGCTCTGGAATTGACGAAGCATCCGAAATTGCGCAACAAAGCCACTACGATTTACATGCCAGCTTGAGTGTGAGTATGATTGTTTGTACACACTCGATTCTACATGTATGCATACACACACACACACATATATACATATTTAAATTTACAATTTCCAAGGGAGTTGGGTGAGAGGTTTGATGAGCTGGCTTATGCACGACTGTGGCTGGGAAATTAAATACTTATTGTGATTACAGAGGGGCCGCAGTTCGACAGACACAAACGAGGCCAGAAATTAATAGGAGCATTGTTTTAGAGGCGATTTGATGGCTTTATAAGTAATTCGGGGCGACAGCTGCTGCTGCTCCTTTTGCTACGACTGCTACTGCTGCTGCTGCTCCTGCTACTGTTCCTCCTGCTGCCAGCGGGCACAATTTCACGTTTCGTTCATAAATTGCTGCTTAAATTGGCTGTGCTCCACATTACCTGACGCATCATTCAAATTATTGAAGAAGTTGCGCCTCTAAGTTGCCATCAAACTGAAATTTATCTCGTTAGCCCACTCTGGCAGCGCCGGGTCCAGACAGCTGTCACTGCAGTGCCAAAGCAGGAGGCGGCAGTCGTCGACAGGAGTCGGCCGGAGAGGCTGCAGGGGGTGGCAGGGGGTGACAGGAAACGATGAGTTGTTGCGACACCCGGCGACAATTTTGAACGAACTCAAATTATGAGCCGGAGACAGCAATCGATACGAGTCTGGCTATAATACACATACAAACACACACACATACAAACATATGCATATATGTATGTGTATAAGTAGATGATGTCATCGACAGATGCTTCGGTGGCCCGTTTAATGAAATCAATTTAATTATTTATTTCCCTCGTGTCTCGTTTGCATATTTATTAAATGTTATTCCTGCAGCACAAATATTTTTGCAGAACAATCAACTTGTCTTCGATTTTATGGATTTTCTCATTGCGCTGCGATCATAAAAATTTAACGCCATTTTCCAATAACATTTGATGACCATAATTTCACATTTTCATTTCTCATTTTTCAATAAAGTTAAGCACATTTTCAAAGTGCAAGAGGAAGCATTCTTAAATATGATGACACTATCTATATGAGTGTCTGAATATGCACTGATGATAGGATTAACGAACTAGTGATATATTTACTTCTGTTAACTTAAATTTTTATAATTCCCAATTGGATCTGTGGCTCTGTTTGATGTTGCAATTGCATGTTTAAACATGAACACTTATCAAAGGCAAGAGAGCTCAGAAGATCCGATAGAGGGCGCGTTATCTCAGCAGTATAAATTCAAGTAATAAGGATATATGGAATGCAGCTGATGAGAGTGTAAAATGTGAGCCCAGAGAATACTTAGTGTTAAGGCATTTGAATTATGCTATGCAAGAGCTATGTAAGAGAAGTGAAAGAGAGAGAGGGGATGAGAGTGAGAGAGAGGGGGAGAGTTAAATGAAGTAATGAGAGTGATGATAGCGCCATGACAACATGACTTCAATTTTTCTCGCGCTCTCTTTATGTGTTGGAATAAAATGATATGGAATTTAAGACTATGTGACTTAAGTGTAAATCGAATGGAATAGAACTGAAACACAAAATTTAACAAAAGTACATATGCATGATAGCTCATTGACCTCGAATGGAGAGATTCTTATTCACTTTCACTTGCAGCAGTGTTATCTAGTTTGTCATAGGACAACGAGTCATTCAAATTGAAAATTTAAGTTGAAATTAATAAGAAAATATTACATATATACCTTACACTACATTATATATTTCTATCCACTTTTTATGATTTCTAAAGATACATATAATATACATAGTTCACATCTAAAATTCAATTCTAATATAAAAGCTTAAATAATTCACAATTGTTTCGCCTCAGCTCGCATTTTTATACGCCCAACATTTACAGTAAAATAAATAATTTGTATTAAAAATCCATTGTAACCTGACACACCATGCCCCCCCTGCTCAGCCACCTCTAAGAGAGAAAAGAAAATTCAATTTAAGCTAAAGGTCCAGTAAATGGAATTCGGTTTGGTATTCCCATCCGTTTATGACCACAAATTCATAAACATTTTTGCAGCCAGCTGAAATTATTAACTCTTATTTGTGCTGAGCTGAGCTGTTTGGCTTTCATTGTGTGCGTGTGGGTGTGCATGTGTGTGGGAAGCCGTAAATAAAAGAGGCAAATCCTCGCTCGGTTGCCCTGGCCTGGCCAGGGCGAGGCACAAAAGGAATTTCATATGAAATTCCAGTAAGCGAATTTGTGACTTTTTTAATGAAGCTAAACAACAATTATTACAACAAATCCAGAGGGGGCAAGCAGGTGGGGCAGCTGGTGGGGCAGCTGGGCAGGTGTGGCACCCTGTGGCGCCGTTGAATAGCAACAGAATGTTTTATATCTTTTCTTTCTTTCGCAGTTTGGCTGCTGCCTCTGCCCATCGCACGTAGCCGGAGTATGCTGAGTGGGCGTGCTGTCATCCTAAATTTTAGGTGACAAGTTGGCGACACTCACGCGTGTGTGTGTGTGCGTGTGTGTGTGTGGGTGGATGCATGTGTGTGTGTGAGTGCCAGAAGATGTGACACAGCCAAACGTTGCTGGTGTTGGTATCAGCGTCTGCTTTTATCTGTGTGTGTGAGGGTGTATGAGAGTGTGAGTGTGTGTGTGTAGCATCAGAGTCTGTTTGCATCTATTTTTGCATGTGTGTGTGTGTGTGTCTGCGCGTAAAATATATTTCCGAAAATTAAATTTTAATTATTCATGTCTGTGCTGGTAAATTTTAATTAAACGCTTTTATTGTCGCCTCTACTCCCCAAATGGGGATTCACATCTGGTTTGCTTATTGTATTTTGCAAAACACAAAAACTCGTCTCTCTCGCTCTCTCCCTGTTCCTCTCTCTCTCTCTCTCTCTCTCCATGGTTTTTTTGGAGCTTCGCTGTAATTACATACACTCAAATATTTATTCACATGCCTGCAAATATTTATATTTTTGGCACTTTGAGCACATAATTGATTCCAAAGCTCAACAATAAATTGAGTCAATTTCTGGTTCATGCTATGAATTGCCTTTTTTTAATGGGTTTTACATATCTATATAGGCTTCTTCTGTATTACTTAATTTGTGTTCATTTCTCTTGAAATTGTTTGTGCAGTATTTATGCTCTTTGCAATTAAACGAATTTAGACTTTTGAAAAGGAATAGCTCTTTCTACTTTATCAGTCTTCAAGATTAGAGACTTCAAAGTCTTCTTCTTGGACCACCTGTCTCTTTGAGTAAAGTAACTATGTATAAGTAAGAGCTTTTCATGACCGTTTCATTTTACAGAATTATTTATACGAAATATAAATTTTCCAGAGCGGGTATTTTGGCTCACTCTCAACTGGTTCTACATATATGATACAAAAATAGGAACACTTTGGAATTGAAACCCAGGACGGTCTATCGTATTGTTCGGTAGTGTTCTCAAGTTGCTCTCTCATCCATTTCGTTTGAACATTATCAAACTCTGAGCTGGTGTAGAGCGATTTCTGCTGAACTGATTCTCGCTCCGAAGAGCGACTTCCATAACTTTAAAATTCCTGGTAATTAGAGCATAGGATATAAGGGTATTTCATATTTGCCAATACGTGGGGGATGTTCTTTAATTTCGCAGGCCACTGGGGGCGTCTATGTTCTATTATGTTCCTGAAACTAGTTCATGCTGATTTCAATATCTCTCGATCACAGACAGTTTATAGCAGCTACCCCTCTATAAAGCTGTTCAATAGCCATGCGATTTAGACTAAGAACAGTTAATATTAATTAAATTTATTAGTTATCATTCCAATTGGATGCTTTTCATATTTCCATTTTATTATTATATATGTATGTATATGCAAATTGGATGCTTGAGCGGGCCAAGCTGTCGTCGCCCATTCAGCCAGATTTGAATGGGGCAAGCAATTAAAAGCAGGAAAGATAATTAACCCAATGCCATGTTATCGGACTGCGTTGGCAAAGCTGCACCGTTTGCAGCTGCCGCAGGTTGTTGTCCAGCGATAGCTGCAGTTCCAGCACCGTCTCCGGCTACAGACCCAATTCCATTTGCCGTTTTAGATTGGGTCTGTGGCACAAAATGGGCAACGGGCACAATGCGCCTGCATGTTCGTTCGTGTTCGTGTTTTTGTAGTTTTTGTCGCTTTTGTCCCGAGGATAGTAAATGATTCCTAAATTTTGCTGGTAGAGTCGCTTTTGTTGCGCTGTGTTTCGCGCTTCGTATGCAATTTCAATTTTCCGCCAGCGCTTTTCGCCATTTTCCATTTCCTCAGGCCGCCTTTTGTGGAGAGACACAAAGACAGAGAGAGAGAGAGAGAGAGCGAGGAGGAGAGAGAGGAAGAGAAAGTGAGAGGGGTAGTGCGTTTGCCTGCGGGCGCTTGAACAACATAATCTGATTCAACTAGTTAAATTCGTTCAGCTGCTTTCGTGACTCCGCCGTAAACGATTCTCACGAAATGCTCAATGAGCCCGCACGCGCCCCCAATTGCAGCCGAAAAACTCCTAAAAACTCGTCTGGCGCTGCCCATTAAATCTCAATTATGTTAACTGAAAAGGGGCCAAACGCTGATGCCATTATAATGAATTGGACGCCGACTTCGACTTTGAACCTTTTTTATGCGCAAATAATTTAAGCTTTGTACTGCATGCCGAGCCGAATTCACGCATGATTTCCCACCCACAATGCCAGTCAGTCGAGCAGCCAGCCAGTCGGCTCCTTCCCCCATTCGATTTGGCTGGCTCGGCTGGGCGAGGATTTGCAATCGAAGCTACCAAGACGTGGGTGCTAGTTCCTCTAAAATAACAGACTCTCGGCCCAGCCTCTGGCGCTACAAGCAGCAACACCCACGTCGAACAGCTAATAATAGAGCGGGCTGAGCTCGACTTGAAGATAGGCTGGAATATGATGAATTACGGGAGGTTGGAAATGGAATAAAACTTGCTGAGATGCTGTCTATTTATATACTATCTCCTTAAGCCTAAGCTTAATATTTTATATATTTAATAATTTTATTTATTTGATAAATCTTTAATTTTTATAATTATTAAATATGTTAACAAAAATGAAAAATAAAAATGTATGGATATAATTGATAATAATAATATAATATAATATTTTATTATTATATATTTTTTTTAAAATATTTTATAATTTTTAAAATTTAATGTAAATAATTATTGCTTAAATTATTTTAAATTTTAAAATTATTATTATTTTTTTTTTTAAATTAGCGTTGCTTATATTTTTTAATATATTTTTTTATGTATATCTTATTTGTCTTATATAATAAAAATATATATTAATTTAATTTGAAATATATTTACATATATTTATTTTTATTTTTATTTTTTTTTTTTTATCATATTAGCTTACAAATTCACAACATAAATTTAATTTTGATTTTAATTAATAAATATATCTAAAAAAAAATGATATAAATAAATAACATATATATATTTAATTTTATGTACACTCTTTAACATATTTAAAAATGATTTAAAATTAATGTTTTTTATTTATTTCTCCTATTACAATGCTAAGCTCCACTCTACTTTCAATTACAATGAATTCTTATAATTATTTTAAGCCTTTTCTCTTCACTTTTCTTTTACAACATTTTCAAAAATTTCTCCCCCTTCTCTAGTTTCTTCCCTAAAAGCGGTATACCCACAGCGCTTGCATACCCATTGATAGGGATAGGGTTTTTATTTTTTGGCGCTCCCAACTTGCTGTAAAAGAAAACTTTCTTTCCTTTTGTGTAACTTTTGCTCTGTGTTGTGTTTTAATAGGAGCAAACTTGCTGCTGCTGCCAATTTATTTGTTCCTTTTGTTTTGCCAATTTCTGCTGTGTATTCGCCTCGCTCCGCTCTGCAATACATATACATATGTACGTATCTATTAGGCTTACCCGGAACACCTCCATGGACATCGTGCATAACATCCATGCGCTCATCTGTAAGCAAGGTTAGAATGTGGCTAACAGGCGGGCGGGGCAGGGTGTGGAGGTGGGGCTGGTTGGTAGGCTAAACCAGCACGTTTGTAATCCGTGGCCGTGCCATAAATTTCAAATTGTTTTATTGCGCCTAATTTGCGTCGAACAAAAGGGTTTGCTATTCTATGTCGTCTATTATTGATTGTCGAGTCGACAATCGCATTATTCATGTTTTTCGCCCCGTTAATGCATCCACGGGCTTAACGCCTGAGCAAATCGGATTTGGTTTGAGTGCTTTGCTCCTTAATCTTAAATGTGCGGAATTTTCGCTTTGCGTAACATTTTTTCTATATATATATTTTTTCTATTTTTTTTTCTTGTTTTTTTTTGCTTTTTTTTTTTAAGAAAAACACATCCATAAATATAAAAAACTTTGCTGCACTTGCACAGACGAGTCAAGTCGAGTAAGTCTTCGTGTTCTAGTTGCGAAACTTTTCAAGAACCTTGAAAATGTCTAAAGTGCACGCAATTCAAGATTATATATTAAATACTATATATGTACATATATAAGTGTATATATAAAAATTCTTGCCTTTCGTTATCAACTGCAACTGATTTTTTCTGCACTTCTTCACCTTTTTTTGCGCTCTCTCTCGCCCTTTATCTGTCTCTGTTTTATTTGAGTTTCTAGTTTTTGTCGCACCGGCACTGGAAACGAGCGAAAATTCTGAGTGGTTGCCAGCTGGGAACTGGCAGTCCACTTTCTTATTCCTATTCCTGCTTCACAACTGACGATATTAACTTGGCTATCTCAGCAATTGCTTTGCACTCGCTACTTTGTAGCTCAGACATTCCTCCACTACTTTCAGCAAGAAAGTATGCTAAAATCTGAACGGGTATGAGCGACCAACAAATGCTCACGTTACTGAGCTAAAGAATAAGCAAAATTATTAAAATAACACTAATTAGTTAAAGAAAAAATGAATATTTATGTTAAATATATATATGGTGGCTGCATATTAGATTTCTAATAAATATTGTTGCATGATGATTAACAATAATAAATAATTTTTAAATATAATAAATAATTTAAAAATATATATATATATTTATTTTTTCGATTTTATTTTTATTAGCATACATATTGAAATGTGGATTTTTATATATATTTAGAATTTGTATTTTAATTATTTTTTTTTTTTTGTATATATATATTAGATTATTTTATTTTAATTATTATGAGGGAACATACATATATACTTTTATTTATTAATCCTCGTAAGTGTTCAAATGCTTCTTTACTTGTCCTGTGTGTGTGTGGTTTTTCTTATGTATATCTATAGTTCTATACTTATAGAGATCATAGAGATCTGCATATATTTTATAAAATAAAAATTATTGTAATTTTGTTGACCTCTTTTCATTACTTTCAACCAAATGTAAATAAATTCTACATTAAGTTACAATTATTCTATAAATAACTCTGAGTAAATATATTATTTAAACATATTTATATAATAGAAAATAAACAAAAACAATTAATAGTTATTTCCCCACAATAATAATTCAATTATGCATTCAACTTATTTCAACAGGCAACAATTGGGTTTCTCGTTTGAGAAGTTTCATTTCAATAGAATCTAAATATTAATCAGAAAATGCCGAGTGCCTCAGCGAGCGTAATTCAATCGAAATATATTGTCTGTCTAGCTCGAGTCCTCGGAGAAAAATAAATAAAGACTGAATGAGTGAGATGCATAGAGAGAGTGAGCGAGGCAGAGCGTATATGAAATGAGATGAGAATGGACATCAAGCTGTCCAAGGCACACACATACACAGAAAAAGAGTGAGAAAGAGAGAGCGAGCGAGAGAGCTAAAAGAAAAATGTTTCATGCCACTCGGATATTTAATGGCGTTCAGTACAAACACAAATATAAAATGTGCTCGAGTACAAACACAAAGCCATAAGTCTACGTGAGAAATCAAAAATGTTGCGATAAGCGCAAGGACTAGAGCCATGTCCTTTGGCACTCCGGCTCCAGTTGTATGCCGTAAGCCAAGCGCCCGGCATTCACGAGTGCGAGTGCACTGCAGGATTATCGAGCACGTACGAAAAAATCGAATCGACTCGAATCGAAACGAATCGAAACGAATTGAGCGGAGCTGCGTTGCGTTGAGTCGAGTTGAGTCAAGCCGAAAACTTCAAATTTAGATTGAAGTGGCTGCCGCGCGACCAATCCACGGCCAGCATACAAAAACGAAAAAGTGACGCAAGCTGGCTAAGCCTCACCTTGTTAGCGGCTTGTTTGCTTTTCAATTTTCGGTCTGAAGCCGAAAACGGCAATAAATCCTGTCCCAAGTGTGCGCCCAAAGTACCCCTAGCATCCTTCACTGGCGCCTCGACTGCAAGTGGAATCCAAGAGCACTCACTGCTGCTCCCCCACCAGCCCCACCAGCCCCGCCAGCCACACAACTCTTTCAGCCTTCCTCTCGCTCTCCACCTCCGCCAGCTGCATAAATTAAAATGTGCCACATGGCATCGACGCCCAACGTCTTGTTGCTCCCAAGATGGATGAATGGTCCACAACTCAGAGCAGTCCCTCCAGCCTCCAGCCTGCAGCCTCCTGCCAGCAGCCTGCAGCCTCCTGCTGCTCGACGTTCAAGCACCTGCATGCGCTCGCATTCAACTCGTTTCACTTTTTGGTCCAACTTAAGCCTCAGCTGCACTTCTTACAATATTTAAAAGTTGGAGCAGTTTTACTTGCACGATTATACCTCTATAGAATGGACTAACAAATACAATTGCAAGCGAAACACTCGACTGACACGACTTTAAAGTGTGTTTAAAGTGTATTCATGGGTTTTTCAGCTTGGCCTGGCTAAGACTTTGCTTCAAGATGGGGTTGGCCAAAAACAAAGCTGTTTTAAGAAGCCTATAAATTGTTAATATTCAATTTTTGCTTTATGTTTGTGGCATTTATTATTTATTAAAAAATAAGTAATTTTTATTACATTTTTAAATGCTGGATGTTTAAATTTTATATTATATTTTTCCTGTCTATCGTTTCGTTGAAATTTGTGTGCCTTGCCTTATATTATATTTCGCTTAAATTTTCTGCTGAAAAACCTTTGACCTTTACTTCTCATGAAACGTGAACTTGACTTTCTGACACATTTCATGTCAATTTTTGCTCACATCTGAGAAAAGGAAGAAGAAGTACATACATATGAATGTATAGATGTATATAGATTATAAATGGTTTATATAATATATATTGCATATACATATATCATGGTATATATTTATATATTGCCAGCTCAAGCCTTCATTCAATCTGCCAGTTTCCTTCTCATCTAACTATAAAATATATCTCTTTAACCACTCCCATTTCATAAATATTCCATGTTTATGGTATGAGCATTATAGACGCCATTCATAGTCTTAGCAGTCTTAAAAGAAAATCTAGTTGAAAGCGTGCGCTGCATATCAAATGGCAAATGAAAATGAAAATGAAAATGAAAAGATGATCAATTATGCAGAGGAATATTTATGTGCCAGCACACACACATACATACATACATATAGAAGTACACATATATTTATATAACCCAGCTCTAGTCAAATGAAATTGAATTTGCGGCCGCTGATGGCATCAGAAAAGCTCTTCGGGCCATAAGCTATTGGCAAGTGAGCTCGTAATTTAAAGTTTACATATCAAAGGCGTTGCCATGAAATCGACTTAATAAAATGAGAAAAATGCCAAAGAGCCGCACGTGTTGTCCATCACTTGAGGCGATTTGCTGGCATCGACAGTCGCTTGACTTTTGGGCGCTGCATTCAAATAAACAATTTATCCGGAGGCCAAGCAGTTGGCACTATTTAAGAGTTGCTCGGACGCTGGTCTAGTGTAATAAATATTGCAGGACTTCATTTGTATGCCAAGCCACGTGTTTTTGTCTATCAGCTCGACATAATAACCTGAGAGAAAGAGAGAGAGAGGAAGAGTGAGGTAGAGTGAGAGAGGGAGAGTGAGAGTGAGCTGGCCCAGCGGTCCAGACACGAAATAATGTGATGCAAATTTCGTGTAATCATATGCAAAGTCGCCTGCCTCAGAGCGCTGTCAGTGTGCTTGAGCTTCATTTGGACACGCAGGCGAAGCAGGTGCTGGGAGCAGGAGCAGGAGCAGGAGCAGGAGTCACATCAACGTCGTCGACGGCAACGAAAGTTTTTACTCTCGACAACTGGGTGATGAGCTGGGAATGATGTTGCTGCTGCAGCAGGAGGCGGCCGCAGCCGCAGCCGCAGCAGGAGGCGTGTCAAGGGTTTACGAGGTCAGTGAGATGTCGAGAGGTCGGCTCCCATGTTCAACACCAGCACACACAAGTGCAAGCCACACAAATATAATGAACTTACGTGCCCACATAAATATTCATTAATTTGCATCAGACTCGACTTCCTTTTTGTTCATTTAAAAAAAAAAAATTTTTTCATAGTCGCTGCAGCAAGTTGGGATCTGCTTGTCGGCACGTGTAATCCGAGGCAGAGCTGACTGCAAGAGCACAGCGGAATCCTTTTCAAAATGGGCTAATGAATGGATCAGCAGTGGCCAGGGCAGCGGGAGTGGGAATGTGGCTTAAATCGTCTATTTGCAACTCGCTGAAATTGTTGCGCGCCCAACCGAAATTTACAGCGCGCGTCTCATTAAAATGTAATTTCTCAACTTGTTACTGAAAAACTTTGATAATGTGGGTCAGGGCCGCACATCATCAGCATCAACATCAGCAGCAGCAGCAGCATCCGCAGCTAGCGAGTCTTCATTTTCGGCTCCAGCTCAGTCCTGCCCCGCCCCTACTGTGCCTCCTCGCACATTTGCTAAATCAACCCCAGCTGTTGAGCTACTCAGGCAGATGCCACACCTTGGGGCTGCAGCTAGGTGCCGCAATTTGTGGCAGCTAGCTATTACCCATCTATCTGGCTATCAAGCTAGCTGTACACGCAATCGGCCTAAATTTGTGATTTCAATTAGCCGCAAAGTGGAAGCGTTAAGTTTTGATTAAATGAAGGGCGTCAACACAATTAGGTCGTCCCTGCAGTTAATTGACATACAGCTGAACAAACATGACCAATGCACCAACGGCACCTGCACTTGCACCCACAACAACAACAACAACAACAACAATTGTAGCAACAACAGAACTGGCACCGTGCAACACGAATCGCTGCGGCAACGCCTGAAACCCGCAACACAAATCTTTAATGGCGAGTCGACCGCATATACGATTGTGGCTGCGGCACAGTGGGACAAAAGCATTGAAACTGTAGTGAAATTTGCAAATCATGGATAGATATTGACAAATGTGGCTAAAGCTGCAGTTTAATTCAAATGTATAAACATTGATATAGTGAAATATTGAAATAGTGTAATGCTGAAGCTAAATAATTTAAAAATACTGATATATAAAATATTAAAAATTAAAATTGGCCAACATAAAAATGTAAAATAAAATACATATATTAAAAAAAGAATATGATATAAAATACATTGTATAATATCAATAGAAAAAGTATTTTTTTGTTTTTTGTTTTTTTTTTATAATTCTTTTAAAAAGAACATAATGTTTAAATATTAAAAAAAAAAAATAAAATAAAATAAAATGAAGGAAATAAAATAAATAAATGTGTATATTAAATAGTTATATAAAAGATTTGAATATAGGAATATTAAATAAAATAATATAATTATATAGAAATATTGAAAAGTATTTTTTATAATACTAGACTGATCTATTCTGGGTTTCATTTTAATAAAACAAGTTTAATATTTATATATTAAATATAGAAATATGTATAAAAATATAATTTAGAATATAATAAAAGAATAATAATAGTATCAAATAGAAATATTATATGTTCAAAAATGTAATGAAATAAGTAAAGTAAAATAATAAAAGTACTAACATTTACAATATCCATTAACAAATTTATTCAATTGAACAAATTGAAATCTTGAAAAATTGAATAATATAAAGGTTTAAAATCATAAGGCTGAAAGCCTTATTTGATTTAATTGTATTTCCTAAAATAACTTAATATGAAATAACTTACCAAGTATACTATTTATTTTAAGTACCATCACAGATTATATGTAAATTTTCGCAATTCTTACCACTGTGCCATGGTTGCTCGAAAGGGGAGGGCGGTCAATTGAGCGCTGGCCGCAAAACTGTATTGAAATTTGCGGTCAATGCAAAACAAATTCCAACTCCATTGAACGGCTGGGTAAACAGGACTTTAGTGCCAAGAAGGGACGACTGCAAGAGGCGGGGCACAGAGGACGATTGGACGACTGGACGATTGGTCGAGGCGGGGCCATGAGTAGGTTGTGAATCGTCGTTGAGTGAGTGAAAGCCAATTGCGAATTGTGTTTTCAATTGATTTGCTTGAAATTGCATTTGGCTCTGCAATGGCAATGGCATTAGCAAATAGGCCGCAATCGAGGGGCCAGTCAGCCTGTCAGCCAGTCAGCCAGTCGATCCGTACTCTGCGGTCGCCTCTTAATCAAAGAGCCCGAACAGTGAATCAGCAAGGCGAGTGGAAGGCCCCTGGACAAATGCAAAAAGACAGGCATTCCTAATTTATAGGCAACATGGCATTAAGTTAATTATTAATGCTCGCTCCCCCTCCCAGTTGGGTCTTGAAGCATGTCCATCTTGTCGTCTGCCCCGCATATAAAAAGGTGGAGTCAAGTAAAGTGAAGCGGAGGCTGAGTGACTACGACTAGGAGGAGAGCGGGACACAAAAAGGACAAAGCTCCACTCCCAAGTGTTGTTCTTTAATTTCAAAGTGATAAAAAATTAACACGACAGCGAAAGCAGCTCGACCCGCCCCAAGGGCTGTCCAAAATACACACACACACAACAGTACACACACACACTAGCACGCAATGAGAAATGGCCTCTTATTGGTGTCTGCGACTGCCATTAGTGCGTCCGCCTTGCTCGGAACGCCAAATGTCCCGCATCCGGATCCGCACACTTGAGGTGAGAACGCAGTCCGGGTCGAGTCCTGCGTGGGGGCGTGGGGGTGGGCGTGCTTTAGCTGTCAGCTCGGGAAATGATTTATATTTGTTATTAAATCTGCAGCAGCATTTGAATACTGTAGCCCTGGCATTTGATTGCTATTATTTGCCGACAGAATGGGGCCAATGGTGCCAGCCGTGGGATTTGCCAGAGGTCGTAAAGTAGCCTCAAGATCCCAGAGTCAGAGACCATATTGAAAAGTTGCAATCGTAGCCGTGCGCCTGTCCCGTCTGTCCAATTGACAAATGGAAATTCGCACAAATTTTCACGATGGCCTGCGCTGCTTTAAGGTTTTCCCTTCTTAAAGCGCCTCAAGCCTGGGAATCGCAAAGCAATCTTGATTAGGCGCCAGCAGGAGGCGCTACTGTGTGTGCTGCGGCCAAATATCAATCAGGCTAACAAGTCGCACACACAGCTGCCAGCTGCTCACCAGTTCCACTCGGAGTCGAAGCTGTCATCTATCACTTGGCCTGCGGGTCTCGCTGGCCTCGAGGGTCTGGCTACGAAAATCATGTTTATTTAGTGGATTTGCTCAGTTCTCCAGTTGGCGACCCGAATCGATTGACCGGCAGCAAATATGTGTGCACCCATTTAAGAACCAAATCAATTTCAATTATGCATAATAATATAAATAATTGAGGATTTATATGGAAATGTCATAGTTGCACAAATTGCTACGAGCGACGTTCCATGGGCGAGTCGAGCTTCACGTTCCCATTCAGCATTTGCATACAAACGATAGACCTAAATATATACATACATATTTTTTTGCTTCTGCTTTTGCTTGCTGCTGTATATATTATATTTCTTCTCATTTTTGGTCCTGTCTCTAATCTCTCCCTCTCTCCCTCTCTCCCTCTCTCTCCGTCTCTCTCTCTCTCTCTCTCTCTCTCTCTCTCTCTCTCTCTCTCCATCTCATATGCACATTTGATGCCTTTATTGCCCAGAGTATTTCACACGAACGCTCTCGTTATTGCTCCCTAGGCACAGTGTCTCAAAGTAGGCCAAAAATTGCTGGTAAATATATTTGAAGTCTCCTAAGAGTGCTCTCATGCAAATATACGTCCGTGTATTGGTGTGTAATCTATATATGGAATGGCTTATGGTTTGAGCAGCTGCTAAGGTTGAGTGAGCTTAAGCGAAAGTAAATTGGGGCAAATAGGAGAAAATATTTGAAAGAATTATTTATTTTTCTATTTATATACGGCAGATTTATTTATTTTTATTTTTTTTTTACCTGTTCCATTCTGTGGAAATCGAAGAATTATATATTTTAAATTGCAATTTTATATTGTATATATAATTATAATTTAATTTCTTATTAATATGTTATACTCTGTAGAGCTTAAAGAATTTTTCAATTTTTATTAAATTTTATGGAACCTACAAAATAATGATTAATAAAGAATTATTTATTGTAAAGCATGTATATTCAAGATTATTTGTATTGCTTATATTATTTATGTTTTAGAGATTAGAATTTATATAAAATTAAAGCCAACTGGCAACTGGGGCTTTTAAATATTTAAATATAATTTTTTAATTTTATTATTAATTAATTTCTTATTCTTATTTTACATTCCTTATAACTTAATACTATGAATATCAGAATTATTTATTATTAATATTAAATTAATTTAAACTTCATATTTAAAGGTATTAAAATTATATTATTTAATTATTTAATTCTTCTTGAACTCAAAAATTGGAATTTCTAAATTAATTTAACAGTCATCCATAAATATTTTACACATAACATTTTCATAGAACACCTGCTCAAGGTGCTCCATTCACCTATCCCTAATTGAACACACCTCGTTAAATAGCTGAAAATGGGTTTTATTGCTTTTGCTGAGTTCCCCTAGCCCAGTTTCTAATTCAATAAGGCGCAGCCCGCACCACTGTGCCGCAATTGCCAATCGCCTTAACACGGCAATGACTGGGCGTATCGTAAAAAAGAACGGCTCGCTTGAGGTGCAAAAATATAAAAATAAAAATAAACAAAATATAAAAAGGGGAAAAACTGAAAAGCAAATCATAATCGTCTAACAAATCAAACTTATGTGCGTCGGCAAAGCCAGCGTTTATGGCATGGCAGCAGATCCGGGCAATAACAGCAATAACACAACTGAGCTGCCTCTAATCCCGGCGCAGACATCAGCCCGCAGCAGCAGCAGCAACAGCACAGGAGACGCACAGCTTGGCCATTATTTGATTTGGCTACAAAAGGACACTGGGGAAATACTCTGAAGAAAGCGCAGCGCCAAATGGCCGGGCACAAAGGGCTGCTTGGCAAACTTATAGTTGATAAGTCTTTTAGCGCCTCGCACATATACATATACATAGATGATTGACTGAGTCTGACTGACTGACTGAATGATTGATGATCAAGGCTAAGCATTGTCAGAGCTAGATAGCTCAAGGTTTTGCTGCATTTGATTTATGTGATGCAGATGTGATGCGTGGGCAACGATGCGGGTTTTAGTTATTATTTTATATATTATTTATTTAAAGATCACTAGAGTCAAGGGAATAAAAGATATATGCTTAAGTTACTCAACTATTTGTATTAATTTAAAAATATCCATGAAAAATATAAGTGCATAAGTCAGAATTTTAACTTTGATAAAATCTGATAGCGACCCTATTGGAGTATACTCTATTCAGCTCTTGACCGAGCAGGCAAACTGTCTAAAATTCAAGTCATAAACCGTTTTTTTCCTCGCTAAATTAAATTTACCGCTAATCGCTATTAAATTGATGCATGTAATGCGCATATCAGCGTGTTTGTACATCATACCCGGGCAATATCAACACATCAATATTAATAATCGCATTCATTGAGGCTCTACACATGTTTACTTAGCCAGCTGTCGACAGAGCCGCGAGCTGCCTCACGGGAACTGAAAAAACGGGCCAAGAAAAAATAAAAAATAAAAAAGAAAACAGCTGAAGTAAAGCGCAAAAAAGTTGCTCCACGCAGCACGTGATGTCGCTGGTAAAAGTTTGTGTTATCCATTTTGTTATTTATTTTGTTTTTTATCTGCCATTTGTAGCTGCAGGCATCTGCAAAAAAAAAAAAAAAAAAAATGTCATCAATATGATGCCAATGTCTCAAGTTAAGGCAATTTCCGAGAGACATCAATAGCAGCCGCAGACCACGAGCGTGGCTGCTCGAATGGGGCAAGTGGAGGGGGGACATGTATAGCAATAATATATAATTAAGAATCGAATTACAATAAATATTTTTCAATATTTTCAATTTATTACAGGGTATTTGCTCAGCAAGCCAAATTTATCAGATGCTGCAGTTGTTTCGATACATTTTTGATTGCACTAATACTAACATGCGCATGGAAAGATAGGTCAAATGTAAAAGAGAGAGATAGAGACAGAGAGAGGGAGAGAGAGAGAGAGGCAAGTGCTTGTTCAGCCGCTGGATATTGTGCAGCGATGCCATTCTCGCAATTACCCAGCCAAGAGAAACACTTCAGCAATTCATTGTTGCCAAACTGTCGTTTCACAGATTTTTGCATAGTTTCACGGTTGAAAGTGTGTAAGCCAGGCCAGCTCTGCATAGAAATCGGTGCCCATTTGCCATATGCCGGCAGGCAGCGGCGTGAGTGGGGGCGGATGGAGTGAAGTGGAAGAGAGAGAGGGTGGGAGAGAGGAAACGAGGCCTGGCATTTACACAGTCGGATGATTTAGATAAACAAGACATGAGCTGTCACAGAAAACAAAAAACAAGATGGAGAGCGAGAGGGAAAGTAAGCCAGCAAAGTGTGCTCAGTGATTGACCAATAGATACCCTATAAATTCTTATAAACAAATTAGATTATCTATATATAAATTACACATATTAATATGAGGTATATTTAAGTTAAGTAGAGAGTAGCTACTTATATATGACAAATTATTTGCTAAAGATAGGGCAATTGAGTCACTAATATAGCCTAATGTAGCCTATTCTCTAATCTCTACATTTATCAATTGATGGCCACATTAATCTACTTGTCACTTGGAATCTCATATGCCCCACTCCACAAACTTGGCCACAGAGCATACAAAATGGAAAAGGAAGCTGCAGCTGAGAGAGACACAGATACACAAAGAGAAAGAGAGAGAGAGAGAGAGAGAGAGACAGTAAGAGACAGAGACATCGGCAAGCAAAAGTAGTAGTTATTATTACGCAGGATAAAGCAAAGAGATTAGGACAAATCTGTGATTGTGACTGCGTCGGGGCAGTCAGTCGGCACTCGGCAGTTGGCACTCGGCAGATGGCAGATGGAATTTCGGTTTTCGGGTCTTTTTCTGGAGGCCAGTGCAGTCAGCAAAAACCGAAATTCGAATGATTTAATTACAGTTAATTGTGCGTTTCATTTGATTGACTTTCGCATTGGCGAGATTCACAAATTAATGCAGCACAACTGGCTAAATCAATGGCCAAGCTTCAATGGCTAATTGAAAAACTAAAATCAGCTTAAATTGTTCATAAATGATTTGTGGGCTGGCTTGACTATGGAAATCTATCAGTGCACAAGCGCAGCACAATGGAAATTTGGCATTGTTATAATTTAATAAATTTATTCATTGAATTTATTATTTAATAAATCTGTGCCAGATTCATGCGACCATGCAGCATAATTGGCTTTATAAATTAATTACAGTGAAGCTAGTGCAAAAAACTTGCAGATTTTCATGTGTGATAATCAGTAAACGCATTATTATGTTGTAAACCATATTTATTAAACGCATTATTGTATTATAATCAAAAAATCTATTAGTATATTATTCAGATAATGTATAAAAGATTTACAGCGCCTAAAACTAATTCTAGAACTAACTAGCTATAAAAAAATAAAATAAAAAAAAGTAGCTGTAATATTTTTGTTTATTTTTTTTAATGAATTTTACTTCTGTTTTTATTTATTTTATGCATTTTACTTCAGTTTTATAAAGAAAATTTCATAAAAATAATTTAAATTTAAATTTAAAATTTTTATGCTAAATGAAAGGAAATTCAGCTATATATATTAATTATTATACATATTTATTTCAGCTATAATGTCAAATTTAAATCAATTAAATTCCCATTCAAATTCTTATTAGCATTCTCTCTGAATACTGAATCAAAGCTGAGAACAGCAAAGCTCAAGTGGAACGAGAGTCTAGCTCTATCTGAGCCGAGCAAACTTTATACTTTCATACATAATATATAAGTTTGGGGAGGAGTTCGAAGTGTTTCGAGACAAGCAGCATAATTTTTTAATGAATAAGTTTTGCTTCAGCCTAATTAAAATCTTAACTAAGACCAACAGATTTAGCAAAATTATGTTCATAATTATTTAAAGGCTTTAAATATGTTATGCAAAATGCAAAAATTACATAAAAGTTGGCCAATATGAAAAACAAAAATATTGTTGAAGGCGACTAGCTTTTAATATAAACCAAATTTTTTTTAAATGTGGCATTTTATCAATAAAAAAAGTCTGATTATTAATCTTGAAATTAAAAAAAGTTAAAATATTCGAAATGCGCCTTAGAATTTTTCATAATTTTAAAAAGTAAAGTCTTAACCTAAGAATTGCATTTTAATTTTTAAGCTCGATTATTTACCTTAGAGGAAAAATAGTAATAATAATCAAATTAAAAAGCCAATGTTATTTTAAGACATTTTTTCATAATTCTTAAAAGCCGATTATTAATCTGAAAATAAAATATATATTTTTTTAAATGCGTATTAAGATATGATCTTTTTTTTCTAATTTTTCCAAGTTGCTTATGCTGAATGAAAAGAAACTAAAAGCTAAGATTGTCATTGGTATAAATCAAAATAAATATATAACTATATTTAGGATTAAGATTTAAGAATTCGTTAGAGTCAGATTAAATCTTCTTAAGTAATATGTAATATGAATAATAACATATAATATAAATTTAAGACTCTCGACATCCTATCAAGTGCCTTCAGTTCAGTTTTCTTTCATTATTACGCATTTCGCAGCTGTGCAACCTGTTGGCGGGTGGCAGACGTGGCTTGTGCTTGGCTTTGATGGCCGTGCAAAACTGACTTCCCAAGACAGTTATGGGGCAGCACTCGAGTGCGAGTGGCAGCGTCCAAGTGCGGATGTGGATGCTGCTGTGCTCCTCGCTGCAGCTAAATTGCGAGTCTGCGCTTGGCGCTTGAAGCAGGCAGGCAAATACTGGGAACACTTTGGGCTGTCCGCTGGTTAGCATGTGCTTTGCTTAGCCACATGCACTCGAGATAATTCGTCTGATAATTAACAGAGTCGGGTGATCAATCTTGTCCGAGCTCCAGTCACACTTTACGATTTTAAATACTTAAACCCCATTACAGTGCATACCAAAAGTCAGCTCGTAATAATGAAATATTATAAAGCGCATGGAAAATTGTGCTGGTTGGGTGTTTAGCCCTTTGCTTGTGCCCCAGTCCGTCCGCCTGTCCATCCGCCAGTCCAGCTGTGCGTCCGTGCGCAATTGTGGGATTAGCCTAATGAGGTGTGCTGGGCGCCCAGTCAGTGGCTGTCTGATTGATGGTCATGATTATTCAGCCTGACAGGCTTACCAGTTGTCCCTCAATTCCGCAATCTCTACAGATCCCACCCACCCACACACACACACACACGCACACAGGTCTGTCCTGCCAAGCGGTGAGACCAACGACAAACACGCTCCGCACATACGGCGTATGAATTATCTGGCCGTAACCGAAATACATTTCGAACCGTGGCCAAATGACGCGTCGCCCACGGCGATGTTTGCATGTGTAAAATTACCCAATTCCAAATGCATTTTGCTGCATTAGGCGGTGCGGCGTGGGTCGTGGCTGTGGCTGTGGCTGTGGCCGTGGCGACAAATTTCCATATTTGCAACGTATTTTCGTTAGCTGCCGCGGGCGTCTGTGCGACGCATTCTTCGAACCCTTTTTTGGCTTACCTGCGCAAATATTACAGGTGAGCGGGCGGGGCGGCGGTGGGTGGCGACTTGTTATTACTGTCAGCCATTTTATGGGCGGCGAAAGCTCGCTTGAAGGTTCCATTAGCCAAGCGCCTAGAGACGAGCATTTGGCAGCCGAATATTGCGCCCTAAGTGGCTGCCATTAAATTCAATGCCGTGATCCACATCTTTTGTGCCAAACAAGTTTATTCACTTAACCGCAACGGGAAAAAGTTGCATAAACGAGCAAGTTTAAGAGTCCCTCAAAAGGAAGAGCTCTCAAAAAATATCAGCAATTGAAACAGAATGATTACAGGGAAGAGGTAGAGCGAATAGACAGACAGAGAATAATTCTCTTCCTTTATGGGCCATAGAAAAGGCAATAGTTGCGAGTGGTCAAGAATGGGACAATGGAGAGAGGGAGAGAGAAGGAGAGAGAGAGAGAGAGGGAGAGTGAGAGAGAGAGGGAGAGTGAGACAGAGAGAAAGAGGCAAGTAGAAAGCTTCGCAGTATATCTATATTTGTTTATTAAATATAAACAAATTATAATGGACTATGTGTATGATGCAGAATTATATATAATATATGTGACCATAAACATATAATATAGTTAATATATATATTTTATATGAAATGAAATTAATTAATTCCTAAATATCAACAAATTATGACGGTCTGTATGCAGGATATATGAAAAATATATATAAAATAGTTAAATATATATTTTAGTTTAAATCAAATTATCAAAAAATTGTTATGGTTTGTATGTGTGAATCAGGTATGTAAGTATACGATATATATTTACATATATAAAAAATTAGCAGATCAAGAAATGTCTATTAGTTAATCTACATCTTTTTGTCTGTCTGTCTGCAGCAAAGTACATCAATATTTACACACATACATACATATATTTAAGAGAAAAACTAAGCTCGAGCACTTGAAACAGTAGAAAGTGCTCTCAGTTGCTTACTCCTCTCAGATCGTGTGTCAAATCGAACTCAGGCCAAGGTCACAGAGCTCAGCTCGAGAGCTGAGTTCGAGTTCGATGAGAGCAGCATGGGCCCTACATAAAGGCAGGTCTGCTGCAGCTCAAGTTCAGTGGTGTTTCGAATTTGTTGGTGATCAGTTCTACAGTGCAGGGCTCCTCTTCTTCTTCTTTGTCTGGTAAATATATTTTGTTATATTATTAGCACTACTATACTAATACTAAGTACATATACTATACTACTATATATAGAAATACTAATAATAATAATTTTATTTCTTAATAGTTTTAAGACATTGGTTCATCACAATTAAAATTAGATTTTTACAAAGTTAGTGACTTGTTGTACTTAGCATTAATATATAACTCTTTATATGTTGCACAAGTATGTAAAAACCTTTTGTTCTATTTCTTGCATTAATAAATAAATTAAATTGGTACATATATTATAATTCGTTTAAAAAAGTTTTGTAAATTGTATCAAATGTTTTATTCTGCACTTTATAATATTTATTAATAATTATATTATTATGAAAATGTAAATGGTATAAATATTATGTGCTCAATAATAAAATTTTGCATTTAACAAAATAAAGCTGGGCACTTTATAATATTTATTAATAATTATATTATTATGAACATGTTTAATGGTATAAATATTATGTGCTCAATAATCAAATTTTAGATTTAACAAAAAAAACTAAACGGCCTAAAATCCCTGATTTTCCATGCAACTTTCAATTTACTCATTTCATTTTTATATACAATTTCTTTACAAACAGATATGCAAATGGTATATGTACATACATATATCCAAATACATATATGTATATACCAATATGCTTACCCAAAAAATTTCATTGCAAGCTGCACTTAAAATTATTTAGTTGACTTGTGAGTTTTGTGACATTTTTATCCATGTGTGACTATATATTTATGTGCATGTATGTATGCATGTGTATATGTGCCCTGTATATGTGCATATTTGTCTGCATGTTAACATGGCTGTATGTCTGTGTGTGTGTGTGTGCATGTTTGTGCTTTTGCACTATCATTATTGAGGAAAACACATCATAAAATATGAACGAACATTTCCGAAGCTCTCAAGAAGTTTTAATTGCTTTTCCGCATGCAACTTATGGGCATATGCAGCACCCACATGAATGTACATCCTTATAAGTAGAATTTGAACAAGCCTTCAGCAGCCGCAGCCCCAGCCGCTCAACGACCTACCCCTCATCCACACGGCATTCGTATTAGTCTGCCCATTCCATTCGGAGGGGCAGAGCCACGTGCCAGGAATGCTGTGCATTGCTCCTCCTGCACATTAACGAACGAGCGAACGAACGAACGAACGAACGAAGACATTCTCTCCCACAACAGCTGCACAACAACTTTGGGACTTTGTGCATAACGTAGCCATAAAGGCGCACACTAGCTCAGCGAGAATGTCATAAAGTTGACAATGCTGAGGGCTGCCAAGGTGCGCCGTATACCTCTGGATATGTAGCATAACAAGCTGACATCAATTATTTATATCTTAATCAAACCCGACCCACATACAGCCCCATGGCCACAGCTTCACAGTCTTGACAACTTGACAACTTTACCAGCAACAAATTGGATGTTAATTACTCGAACTCATGTGCAACTACCTCCCCCCCCCCACTCACCTCCTTCCCCCATGAAACTTGCAAATTATATTGTCTGCCCATTCATACGAAATGGCATATTAAATAAATGCTTCAATCTGCTCGAGTTCAGTTTCCATTTCCATTTCCGTCTCTCTTTCTGTTGCTGTCTCTGTTTTTGTTTCTTTTTCTTTTTCTTTACGTTTTCTGTTTCCGTTTCATTTTGCACTTTTCCACAAATAGTAATAGCATAATTTTTCATTGAAGGACCAAAGCTCTGCGCGAGGACTCGTTAAAGCAGAGCAGCAACTGCCATTGGCTCTGTAACAGCATCATAAAGAATTGAATTCAGTTTTGTTCCTGACATTTATGGAGCTGTGGCTGTTGCTTGTATAGAATTCCATGAACACGTCGTAATCATTTGCGCCAGTTGTCTTATCGTTGAGCTGGCTTGGTTTTACTTTAGCTAAACCACTCACCCACCGCCGGGTCGTCCTGCTGCTCCTCTAGCTCAGCTTGCCCTGGTTTCTGTTACAATTTTAGTTGTTGTTAGTCTCCTTTTTGGCCACATTGTTGACTTGCTATAAAAACACGAAGCAAAAACATAAACCAAAAAAAAAAAAAAAAAAAAAAAAAAAAATACTCAGATGCATTGCACGTGGAAGCATCAAGCGCTGCAATTTCACAAATTGTCTTGAAATGCAAGAATGCATTTCATTCCTTTCGCAAAATCCAGCAACCCCGCCTAGCCACGCCCACTTGCCGCTTACCCGCCCACTTATCAGCACGCACTGCACCACAGGCAGCTGCTGGCCGGAATTATGAGAGTGGGCCGAGCCACGCCTAGCACTCACCCACACTGAATTGTTGCTGATATTCACACAGAAAGAGACACAAATCAAGCAGCTGCGAGGGCGGCTTGAAGAGTTACCAAGACACTTTACTATCACTTATTGGTATGACTTTTTGTTTACTATACTTCATTGTGTGGGTAAAATACTAAATGTAAAAAGAATACAATATGAATAAAATACTAAATGTAAAAAATTCTGAATTTAAATAGCACGGAAAAAATAAATTTGTCAACGAAAATTAAATTAAAACAAAATATATATATTGTATAATAAACAAGTAAGAAAGCTCTAGTCGAGACTGCTCGACTACGAGATCCCCTGAACCCTTGGAGCAATAGATATTTCAATACTTTTTCGCGACTTTCAGCTTACACAAGAAACACGCACACACACACACACACACGTACGTACGCACACACAGGTAAACATACACACACACGCATAAAGACACACATACACACACACACACGCATACAGACACAAACGCATACACACACACACACACATACAAGCAACCACGCATAAACACGCATGGGCTGCAGTGTGCGCTTACTATGAGAACTTAATTGTTTAATAACTTTTTTTATGGACGTACGATCTTCATGAAACTTTTAGATTATGATTATAACATGAATATGCATATAATTGCCAAAGCACAAGTCTCTAGTATTTGAAATACGCTTTTTACAAAAGTGAGGGTGAGGGGGTGAATTTAGAGGTGGGGGGTAAATTTTAACAAAAACCGAAATTGTATAAATTGCATATAAGCATACATTAAAAATTTGGAGACTCTAGCAATAAAGGTGTAGAAGATATAATTTTATAACTGTGTTTCGATAAGGTTTTTTATCGATAAAAAAATATCGAGATGAGTTATCGATTTTTAATGATAAACTTGATATGCGCGCTGTAATTACGGACATTTTAAAAAAAATTTGAAGTCTCTAGCTCTTATATCTTCTGAAATCGACGCGTTCATACATACGGACAGACGGACAGACGGACAGACGGACAGACAGACGGACAGGGCCAAATCAACTCAGCTCGTCACCCTGATCAAGAATATATATACTTTGTGGGGTCTGCCACGCCTCCTTCTCCCTGTTACATACATTTCAACAAAACCATTATACCCTGATTTCCCATTGAAAATGGGTTCAGGGTATAATAATAAAAAAAGTATATATATTACAAATATGCATGTTTAATAATATAGATATATATATTCACGAACTAACAAACAAAATATATCAAAACAAACAAACAAAGAAAATTTTTATAAAAATGTTTAAAATAAAATTAAAAAAATTAAAATGAAAATATACACACATATTTATTTTTAAAACGTAATTTGATTTACTGTTAATATTTTTATAAAAAAAATCAAAATACTAAAAATTTGCAATTAGTCTTTAAAAAATATTTATCTTGTATAATAATTTATAGCAATATAGGTTTATAATTAGAATATAATTGCTTCCGAATTGTATTCATAAACATTTTAAATATTTATATATTACTACATATAAATATAGTCTTAAAAATAAAAGTAAAATAAATTGTAATTGAACTGCATGCAACAACTTTATATTAGATAATTAAATAGCTGTTGTTATAGCTACCCAAAATAGTATCACTCTTGCTTGATCAACCTTTTATTTTGATATACATATTTCCATCAAACTCCCAGTACTCATCGAGCAGCCCTCAAATTAAATGTATATTTTCCTGTATGCACTTATGTGTGTCTGAACAAAATTAGTCACTTTGTGTGTGGGTCAGCAATTACCGTTGAGGCATAAGTATGCCAGGTCTTCTAGAGGCTCTGGCCTAGGGAAGAGCCGTCCGTACTCGAGCGTTAGCCCAGTTTCTCGACTCTGACAGAGTGGCCGTGCTGCTGGTGGCACAATGGCAAGCCATAAGAGTGCTGCTGCGCTCGAGTGTTGTGCAGCACAGGACAAGACAGCACGGCTCCAAGGGCAAGTTAAAGCGCTACGCAGATACAGAGGTACAACAGTACACGAACTGTTGGCGGGCACTGTGCGCACATCTAGTGAAAGCAATTACGCAAAATGCGCTTATATTGGCATCAAATATAATAAAATAATAATAATAGCCACAGCAGCACAACGGCGAGCCACTACAACTGTACATTATTTTGGCCAAAGGACTTGCTTCTATTTCCGCACTTCTTTTTCATAAGGAAACTCTTAATTGCAAACAGCATTCGGGCTGCGAGCATCTGCTGCCAAACCCATAATTTAGAAAGTGACTTAGTTTTACTAGTCTAGAATGCCCGAAGATGGCTCACACTGTACAGTGGGTGCTTTAAGTATACGGACTTTGTATAACTTCGCATAATTAATATTTGCATATTTAACCATTTCGATTACATTACACTCGGAACTGAGGGACCCTCTGCATGACATTCAAGTCTTTGTTGTTCCCTTGGCCCCCCTCACAGCTGCGACAATAACTTGAAGTGTAATTGTGGTGCATTATTTAATATTAAATAGATGAATGACCAAGCGCTTGTTGCTCGGCTTGGACTCTACTCTATATATATATAGTATTCAGGCCTTTATCAAATATGCACATAAGGTAAAGACTTAGCAGGCACTGTAGAGCCATGAAAGCATATATATTATGTAGTTGACTTTTGCCTAAGAGTAGAACATTTCTAGTTAAATTTAAAGCTTTAAACTCATAGACTCAAATGTAGATCTTCACTCAGTCATCACCCAGAGCGCTCTTAGTACTTATATTTATCTTTAACTAAAAGTATTTTTGCATTTTTGCCACGTGGCTGCATTTTGTTTGAAGACATGCCCTTAGGATACAGTTCCCTTGTATGCCATACTAGATTATCTTGGTTCAGCTGCTGTTTAGAGGGAGTTCGCTCAATTCTGGGTAGCTTCTTGCTGCCGTATTTCCAAGCTATAAGCTCCGATAGGGGTTTCAATACCAAGAAGTAAAGCATTTCAGCTATGGAGATAACGCTGAAGCCCATAAAGAGGCCCATGACGCCGCCAATGTTAGCTGCAAGGAAATATTATATGAATGTAAAGAGAGAGCTCTATATATGTACGGCTTACACAAGAACTCCGTGAAGCCAATGTAGACATTTTTTATACTGCCATAGTATGCCGACTCGCGATAGTATAAATGCATGACGGCAATATTATCCAGTAGATAGCTTTTGTTCATGCTGGCCACGACCCTATTGGCCAGCTTGAAGTCCCGCTTGGCCAGTGGGAAATACAGCGAATCAGCCGTATAGGTCAAATCGAAACAGCTAGGCAGACACTCCTTTCGGCACCTGTCCGACCTGTGTTCATTCTCTGGTAGATTCGCCTGGTGAATGCACTCAGTATCCTTGACGCCGCACACACTCGCATTCTTGTAGATGAGCGGGTAGTTGTGGGGAATACAGGTGCAGGCCTGGTACAGGTATTGGGCAATGCACTCCCTCTCACAGTAATTGTGCGTGTAGACCCGGTGGTAGAGCAGCTCCTTCTCGTCATTGAACACACACTGACGATCCTGCCGCGATATGCTGCGAAGCGCTGGCACCGCCTCCGACATGCTGACCGCGAGCCGGAAGTTCGTCTCATAGCCAATGCCCAGCACAAGGCCCTCCTCCTTGACATTGGGCGTTGTAATGGGATTATGGAAGAGGACCTGCAAAATGTGTGAGAACTTTGTGCTACATCCATGTTATCTATGAGAAAGTTTGTCCATGTAAATAAAGCTTAGAGAGCTCATGGAGACCTATATGATAAATAATTTATTTGAATTCATTTTCTATATAATTGAAATGAAATTTGATCTGATATTATTGATATTTAAAACATTTTTATAAGAAATATTAAATGAAATTAATAGTTTTTAAGAGATATTTATGAATAGTATGAAAATTTCAAGAAGTTTGGGTAAGTAGTCAATACATTATAATAATAATAATAATAATTGCCATATATACCAACCTTAAAACCAGGTCCATTCGTCGAAGAGCAGTAATATTCGCTCAGCTGCGCATCCAGAACCAGAGTAAAGCCCATTGTAATGCCCGTGCCTGATAATGAATAAAGGGATTCAAGCAGATACTAACTATAATATAATTCTGATATATATGTTTCAAGCATATACCAGCTCCCGGCAGTGGATAGTGGTGTTTGGGCAGTTTCGCGGGATAGCCCGCTTCGGGATTCCAAGGCACAGGCTGATATCCAAGTGCTTCAATATCGCTCATTGACTCAACTTGGCTAAGATTAAAGGTTAGTGGTAAAATGGGGAATCCGAACTCTCCTCACTTACTGCGATTTGTATATAAAGTGAGCGGGCAGAAAGTTAAAGACACAGCAGAGGCCCTCATCAGTGAGGATAAGACGGAATATTTCGGCGCAGGGCGCTACATGTCCATTGAATCGGCAGTATCGCAGCATCTGGTGGCAGGGCTGGGAATGATTCTTGACAAAGTCGGTGATCTTTAAGGTGTTGCTGCTGTTGACAGTCGTGTCCCAGGCCCTGTTGTCCGCCTCAGTGCTGTGATAGACCCGTTCCGAGCGTGGATTGCAAAGGACCTTCATGACATCGTACTCAGGCGAGCCCCTGTTGCAGTTGCCAATCAGCTAGACCTCAGATATATGTATCTCTCTCTCTATATATAGACTTACTCTCTGTATTGCAAGACTTTGCTGCGCTGAAACTGGTTCATGTTGCAGACGGTGACAGCCGGAAAGGGCACCTTCCGTATGGACGTGGCATGTGGACTGATGCCGATGATGACGGGCGTGCTAACCCACTTGGCATAGATGTTCGAGATCAGCTGGCAGGTCATCGCAAGGGCAGCCACAAAGGCAATCAGGAAAAAGGATCTGCAATTTGTCCTTAGCAATAGTATCCGACTTAAACCAACTACCGATGCTTGCCTCTCCCAGATGTTCAGCTCCGAGTCGCCCACGAATTTCAGTCCATGCAATCCGGTTTCCTTCAGAAACACTTTCAAACTTTTCTTAAAACTATGCTGCAAGAGCGCGCAACTTTTCCGACTTTTCTGCTTGGCCTCCATTGCGACCAGTGTGGACTATATAAAGTCTGTCCACAGTTCTCAGCTACTTATAGCCAGGCACTTGCTGGACATTGAGCGATTAAGCCAGGTAATTACTTAAAGGTATCTCCGTGAATAATAATTAAAGCCTTTTATTGATTGCATCATTTGAGGCAATTGCCCTGATTGGTTTCTGTGGTTTCAGTTACGCTCGCTTAAGCCGCTAATAAAATATTCAATACGCATTTCACTCAAATCACTTATGTATTAATTACTGCATGCACTGGATTTGTGTGGCTCGAAATAGTTAATGGGTATATATAAATAAATATATACATATATATGATACTGATATGTTAATTTTTGTCGGTCATCAATGTAAAATATCTGAGTGTGAATTTTGTCAAAATAATTTTGCTGAGCAATCAAAAAATTTTGCTGATGCTCTTCTATGCGCTTCTCATGAATTAAAAGAGGTATTTATATTGTAGTGCTCGCAAATTAATAATGCCTTTTTTTACATCACTTTTCAATTCTTTTCTAGTTATGACTCTCTCTCTCTCTCTCTGTTTCACTCCCTCTGTCTCTCTTTCTTTGCCTCTCTCTCGTTTCCCCTATTTTTACACCTTTAACTAAATTGATTAAACTTTTTGAGCATTCATTCTTATCAGAAATATTTTACTTCTTGGATATTTGATATTTATAGCTTAGATTAAAGGAAGAGCTGACATGAAGAAAGAGAGAATACTATATATACAATATATTCTCCATCTTATAACATGATTTGGTTTACAGGGTATATAATAGTCTAACATGTGCAGCATACACAAAAATAGATGTTGAAGCGATTCAGAGCTGTGCATATCAACACATATCGAGCTTATTAATATGAGCATATATAGCTATAAATAATTATGCACCTGCATACAGTTCGATAAGATAAAGAATTGTAATCGATATTCCCTCTCTCTCTCCCCCTCTCTCTCTCTCTCTCAAGCAACTTTAACTCTTTCGTTAAACAAACTCGTATCTCTTGGCCTACAAATGACGCAACAAGTATCTAGTCACTCTATAAGGTGTGCAATTGCAGCTACAAATGTATCTGAATTGTTGTGGAAGTCTGATAAGAAAGCTCTGCGCGCAAAGCTAAAAAGCTTCCGCACGTGATCGCCAACCGGTTGCGAGAGGCCGACAGAAGAAGAAGCTTCGCTCTACGCACAGCAGTCGATCAGTTGCTCCATGCGATTTTAGTCGCAATGAGAGTGAGACGGAATCCGCTGCCCCGGCGGCTGGTGGATATATTGTGCTACCTGGTGATTGGAGTATTTCTGCCCATTGTTTTCATATTTGAGATCATCGTAGTGCTGCCCGCAATACACGAGCCCGGCGGATTTTTGCACACATTCACATTCCTCATGGCCATGTTTCTGCTCTTCAATATAAAGGGCAACATGCTGGCTTGCATGATGATCGACACGAGCGTTGATCGTGAGTATTTTAATTGCAAACAATATTGCTAGCTCTCACTATCACTCTCTCTCTCTCTCTCTCTCTCTCTCTCTCTCTCTCTCTGTTTGTAGAGCGGGTCAAAGCGCCACCAGAAGGCGACGCAGCTCGTTTAGACTGGCGGCATTGCACGACCTGCGATCGTTTAGCACCTCCCAGATCGTGGCACTGCAAGGTGTGCGGCGTGTGCATACTGAAGCGCGATCACCACTGTCTCTTTACGGGCTGCTGCATCGGGCACGAGAATCATCGCTACTTTATGCTCTTCACCATGTATTTGTTTATCGGTTCGGTCTATGCTCTCTCCTACAACTCGGTGTTCATGTGGATACTCAATGCAGATGTCTACTGCAACTGGCTAACGGCCCTCAAGGTGGCCTGCCCCATATTCATGCTGGTCATTGGCAGCTTCTGGACCAACCTGCAGCTACTCTTCTATAGCCTGAACATCTTGGCGCTGCTCTATTCGGTTGTGATCCTCGTCTACCATGTGCCCATCGTGCTGCGCGGCGAGGTGTGTGCGGAGAGTGGCAAGCAGCACAAATACAATAATGGACTCTACGCGAATCTGCGAAGTGTCTTTGGCCAGCGCATGCACATTGCCTGGCTATCGCCATTGATAAGGAGCGAGTTGCCCGGCGATGGCTATACTTGGAGCACAAGTTCTGGGGAAAGCAAAAAGAGAAATTAACTCAGCTTAGAGGTTTTACAGTTATTGAGTGGCAGTCAACTTATATGTTATGGTATTATCTATGAGTCGAGTTTAGCTATATGTAGGTACTCTTCAAATGGAGATTGCTCGTAGCAGAATCACGAAAAATGAACAAAACCCAATATATCATCATCAATATGTCATCAAGAGCAAACGAATGCTAATGTGTCTTAACTATTAAGTTTAGTAATTAATCATAGTTAAAATAAATCTATTGTGTATGTTGTTATTGTTATAATTATTTTATTACATTTTCTTTGATTAATTTACGTAGAAATATATAGTCTATTTGTGTTAGGGTACAATCATTGTTCTTAATATTTTTTTTTAAAAGTTCAATGAGTAAAATTATTGCCCTATAAAAGATATGTCAAATCCAAAGCCAAAAAATATTTCTCAATTAAAAAAATAAAATAAAATAAATAAATAAGTAATGTCTCTCATTGTAAATATTTTTATGAAATTGAGAGAAAATTCCTATTTCAGCTAAAATAAAAATAAATATACATATATAAAATAATGGTATATCTGTTTTATTATACCTTTTTTTCCTCAAACCTTAACAAACAAATTAAATACAATTACTAAATTCACACACATATATGTTTATACATATTTTGCCAACAAACATGTTTCGAGTAATCTGATGATATCAAAATTCATAATTTCAATCCAGTTTGACATTTAGCTTTTTTTTAGATTTTTGTTTTTTGTTTTTAATATTGTGGATCCCAAATATGAAATTGCGCAGTAAGCCATATCCGAAAACGTGGTTCGAGATTCTGCTTTCTCTGAGTATACTTATACTCTTGCCGGTGACATTCGTATTTGACATATTTTTTATACTGCCAACTCTACACGAGCCATATTCCTTTTGGTACTACTTCAACATCGTGTTGGCCGTATTCCTGAACCTCAACATCGAGGCCAACATGCTGGCAGGCATGTTGATCGACACAAGCGTTGATTGTGAGTGACAGCTGACAGCTGACAGTGCTTAAGAAACTCTTCTCAATGTATATCTCATTTGCCAGATGAACAGTGCCAGCCGCCGCCAGAGGGCGACGCAGCTCGCTTGGAGTGGAGGCATTGCACGGTCTGTGATCGCTGGGCGCCGCCCAGATCGTGGCACTGCAAGCTCTGTGACGTCTGCATACTGAGGCGCGATCACCACTGCAACATTGTGGGCAGCTGTGTGGGGCATCACACTATGCGCTATTTTGTGTGCTTCGTAATACAATTCACCTTCGGATCGGTCTACTCCACGATCTATCACTTATACTTTATGTTGCGGTACAATTATACCTTGGTGGTCCTACATTTGATTTGCGGTCCTTTTCCACTCTTCGAGCTGGTGACCCTCAATGTGTTCAGCTGGAAGTTGCTTGCACTGTACTCAACTTGTACGGCATTTCGTTATTATCTGCCGCATGTGTTGCACGGGACTGTGCGCTTCGATCGTGGACCGAAGTACGACTGCGGACTCGCCTACAATCTGCGATGTGTCTTTGGCGAACGCATGTTTCTGGTTTTGCTATCGCCTTTCATCAGCAGCAAATTGCCCACGGATGGCTATTCCTTTCAAATTAATCCAAATCACATAACGGCAAAAAGTGTGATGGCAGTTTAACTGATGTAATAAATAACGGAAGTGAGAGATTTTTATCATACGTCTAGTTTATTTAATTTCTATATCACGAATGCGAAGCTCTTTTAACTAAAACTTTTTAAGGATTGCTCCTATGAATCCATCACTATTCCATATATGAGAATATTTATTTTGGCACTCCTGGGCTCAGACTCGCTCAATGCATAGCAGCTCAAGCGCAATGTCGTGTGATTGCAGCCGATGCCACCTTGAACGATCTCTGTTATGGCAACCGGATCCAATGGGGTTTCATCGAAAACCAAAATTAGAATTATTGTAAATTTCAAGTTGCCCTTGAATGCATGAATGCCGAATGTTTGTTGTTAAGTTAATAAGTACACACATTTCAAGCTATTCACCTCACTTATTATCTTGTCGTCGTATTCTACATAGCGTTCGTCACAATTCCAACTTATATCGTCCTCATGAATGGGCACGGCAGCTGGATCCATTTGGCCATATTGAAATGAATATCCGAAAATTATATTTGTAAAGGTAATTAAGTAAAAAGCACTAACTGACAGCAGCAACGGTGGAGACATGATTTGATTTTATACCAAATGTCAGGAAATAGAAAGCCATTTACTTTTTTCGTGCGCTCTTATCAGGCACTAAAGTACCTAAGTTTGTTTGATTAGATATTAGAGTAATTGATTTTATAACAGAATATAACAAGTATAAATACTCTAGTCGAGAGTGCTTGACTATTTACTAACCTGAACCAAACTAAGAAAAAAACACATTGAGTACGGTTTCTATTTCTATTCTATTTCGATATATTAAAAAAGATAAATGAAATAAAAAACTTATTTAAGTATATAGTACATGTGTATTTAAAAACTAATGACATGACGCACTTTTACTAGTTACAATTGAGATAATTACATTTTTTGAAACAATGAAAATATATAAATAAATACAAAACTTGCGCGCTCTGAAGTCGTATAAGAAAACTGTCGTAGCTGCTTCACGTGTGTTTGTTAATTGGCCAAATATTTTGTTATTTTTTAACGTCGATAGGTTTAATGTAATCTAATGAAACTTTCGGCATATGATCTACATAAATATATAGAAATGTAATTCCAAAAAAAATTTTATTTAAATTTAAAATATTTAAATTTCCCATGGGGTTGCTATTCACTATAATAAATATTTCAAATGATTTAACGCTCTCTCACGTCTACACGTTACTGGCAATAAGCGGAATTACAACTATCGCATAAAAGTGTCTGACTATCGCATGCAAGTGTTATCGGAATCGATAATTTCCAGCTGATTTGTAGCTCTTATTTAATATACACGCTCTTGCACTCCAATTCAATTTGGATGTCAAATTGTTAATAAAAATGTTTCGCAAACAATTTGGTAACTTGTCGCGTGTCTCCACACACCTGTCCCGCAATGTGCTAGCTGCTCGTGTGGCCAGCCGGGAGGCCGAAATGTCAACAAATGCAGCGCCGGCAGAAGCCGCTACCGCACCGCCTGTCGTCAATGAGTTTCGGACAGGTGTGGGAAATCCTGGTGAGCACTCGGATGTACAAATAGGCAAATTCTACACTATTCCCATGGAAGAGAAGAAGCAAATTTTCTCTGGCGGCGGCCTGCCAAAGCAATACGAGCAACAGATCAAAACCTTCACCGAGGCCTGCCTAATGGTGCGTTCTCCTGCCCTCGAGCTGCTGAATTACATCAAGAGGGCTGATTTGTCGAAACCGGTGGTACGTTATGTGCTGTATGGTGACAATGGTGTTGGCAAAACCCTGTCCATGGCACATGTCTTGCATTATGGCATGCTGAACGACTTTCTGCTGGTGCACGTGCCCTGGGCGCCCAACTGGATGAAACGGCCCAAGGAGTCAGCGAACTCAGCCAGCCAAGAGGGCTTCATCGATCTGCCATTTGATGCCGCCGCCTGGCTGGTGCATTTCAAGACGCAGAACTCGAAGCTGCTCGAACGCCTGCAACTAAAGACCAGCAAGGAGTATGTGTGGAGCAAGCGTGAGAGCACACCAGCAGGCTCGTCCCTGATCGAATTAGTGGAGCATGGCATTGCGAGGATCAAGTATGCATCGGAGACAACAGCGGCTCTAATCTCGGAACTGAAGCAACTGGCCACTGCTGGCCAGTGCAAGGTAATGGTGGCCATAGATGGCTACAATGCCTTCTTCCATCCCATCACGCGCATCTTCTCCGACAACAAGCAGCGTGTGTCCCCAGACCGCATAACGCTCACCCAGCCATTTCTGGATATAACCAACTACGACTGGACGAACGGCGTGTGCATTTTATCTGTGGATAAAATAGCCATGACCGAAGGCTATATGGAATCCTATTTGCCACGCTATCTGCTTGGCAAGGAGGGCTTCGAGCATCTGGATCCATTTGTGCCCGTGCACGTTGGCAATTACACGGAGAAAGAGTTCACCAGCTATATCAAGTACTATTTGGATCGTCATTGGATCTCGAAGACGCAGCCCGGCTTTGAGGAGCAGCTCAAATTCATGAGCAACATGAATCCCTATACACTAATGCAGCTGGTCAGAGGCCTCTAGTGTTGCTGTTTAACAATAACTTTTTGTTAGTCCCTAAATGTTAATAAAAATAAAAATAAATCAATTTCGAACGATCGAAGATATTGAAATAAAATATGCAATTAAATAATAAATGAAATAAAATGTTAAATAGATTTATACTTTCAACTCATATATGAACTGTAAAAAATTTTCAAATTTCCTGTCCTTAGAATAAATATTGATGCAGCCATCTGCCTTCGTTTCTACAGGACCATATATCTATCTATATAGGAATACTAGTAATATTCCTATCTATAATATAATTTATGAATATATTTCTTCTTTTTTTTTTTCAATTTCAGTTTCTCTTCTAAAAAAAATTAAAATATTATTTTGGATTCAAGTTTATTCAACATATTCAATTCAAATTGTGAATTTATTTAACGATAATCAGCAATATATAATAATGCACTGTAAAATAATTATAATGCGGTGTGGTGTGTGTGTTTGTTTGGTTTCTGTGTGTGTGTGTGGGTGTCAATAGAAATTATGTTTTGTCGCTTCATAAGCTCCCCTCTCACACACCTGCTGCACATGCATAACAGTAAATCGATTGATTTCATCTTCATTTCATTTCGTTTCGGTTCCGTTCGATTTTTGGCTTTCGGTAAAATAATGCAAAAAAAAAAAAAAAACAATAAAAATGGAAAAACCAATTGAACTAACATACTCATACTGTATTATTATGCATATGGTTCATATATATATTTTAGGTTTTATTTTTGTTTTCTTCTCTTTTTTGGCGTGCGGAATCAAGAAAGTTGAAAATGTTTCTCGAATCACAAATAATAACTAAGCAGCTGCAATTTAACATTGTCACCATATTATTTGTATGTATATTTGCATAATTCTATTACAATTTTAGTTGCTTTTAACAACAATAACAATTATGTGTGTGTGTATAGGTGTGTGTTGTGTGTGGGTTTGGATTCATTTCGTGTGTATCATTAAATTTATTTTTTATCTTCTTTTTTTCTGACGTGTTAATGCTAAGCTATGTAATGTTTTTTTTTTTATTATTATTTTTATCATAATCGCGCTCTAGTCGATTTATGTTTAGATTCATGTTTGCATTATTAATTGTTGATTCTTAATTTTTTTTTTTTTTTTTTTTTTTTTTGGTTTTTGTTTATACGTTTATATGTATTGTATGCTTGATTATATGTGGGTATTATGTATTTATGTATTTCTGTGTACGTGAAATGTCAACGTAAAAAGTACAAAAATTAAATAAACTACATTTCTGTTACGCTCGACACTTTTCCGAATTCATAGGTTACAAATAATAATAAGCCTCCTAATCGTTGTAAAATGCATTACGATAGCATTTGGAGAAATAGTTCAATCATGTATAATTCATATGTATTATATATAAATATATATATATATATATATTTGTATATATATGTATTGAGATATATAAATATGAAATGATATTAAAAGAACAAATGCGTCAATTATAATGAATACAAAATTAAACAAAACAAAATAAAATCAAGACACCTTGGGGTCCGTTCGGAAAACAGATTCACACAGTTTAAAATTCCAATAAACAAAAAAAAGAAAACGGAAAGCTTAGAAAATGGCATCTAACGAGTTCCCCTCAATCCACTCCTACAATCAATCGAAAGCCCAATTAACGTTCGTCGGTGTGTGTGTGTGTTCTTGTTGTACGTGTGTGTCGTCTGTGTGTGTGTGTGTTCATTTGGAGCATTCGTCTACTTAGGCTAATTTCTTAAACGTACATTTTACTCATTTCATTTCATTTCGTTTTGTTTGGTTTTGGTTAGGTTTTCCACTCTCGAAATCTTGTTAAACTCAATGTGTGAAAATTATATATGTATGTGTGTGAGTGTGGTGTTTGTATGCGTATGTGTGTATGTGTGTATCTATAATTATTACATCTACCTTTGGAGCAGTGTGTGTTATGATCCGGCTCAGGCTACAAAACGACCAAAGCCCAATCATCTAATGGCGGCGGCGCATGCACATGCATCAGTTACATACATCTATGCACGTTGCTAGGCGGGGCATGCATTTGGATGAGATGATGATGGACATGATGACAAAATGGTGAACAAACAGCGAGCGGCAGGTGACGCATTGCTTCTGTATTATTTCTTAACAAACTGGTAGGGGGCGGCGGGACGGTAATGCCGTATAGGCTGCACAGTGTTACCAATTCCACCGCCTGTGGCAGTCACAATGGTATTGGCCATTATCCCACCGCCGGCATTGCCCATGCCAGCGTTGCGTCCATTAAAATTGGCTGAGCTAACCACCATGCAAGGTGATTCACGTACAATGGCCTGCGGCGGCAAGGTTGTATGCATCGCATTGCCACGCTGGGCAGCTGAAAGAAGAAGAGGCGAGAGTTAGCAACGAGGGAGCACAACTAGAACACTGCAGCACACACACACTCACCTGGCACATAGGGCTTTGGCTGGTGATAGGCATTGTTGTGTGAACGATAGTAGACAGTCTCGTCGTTGTGATGATAGTGCGGCTGCTGCTGATACTTTTGTCTGAAATGGAGCAAGCCATGGCTGTAAGTGGCGAAGCATTGGGAAGGTGAATTTGTTTTGGTTCAATTGCAATTCACCTGTAGCTGCCACCAGAGCGATTGTTGCCATTGCCGTTGCCACCAGAAGCTGATTGTTGTTGCTGCTGCTGCTGCTGTTGCTGTTGTTGTTGCTGCTGCTGCTGCTGCAACTGGCGCAGGGTCAGCTTTTTGGCAGCTTCCGGATCCTCCATCAGCTCCCTGTACTGCTCCTGACGTATATCGTCATGCTTATCGGGTATCAGATACCGCCTAATTTCGGCCAGCGCATACGCAACACGAGCGTAAGCCTCAGCTGGTGGTGCTATGGTGGACACCTCGACATGGAGCGGAAGATTCAGGTGGGCATATTTAGCGTCCGCAGAATTGCGTAGCTCCTCCTCACGTGCACGATCCTTCATTGAGAACCGGCCCAATATGACGATTTTACACTGCGTCTCCTCCTGCAGCCGACGCAGCGAGTTGCCCTTGGGGCCAAGCAGTTTGCCAACATAGTTGAATTTCTTATCCTTGATCGGCACGTGCACCTTCTGCGACAATTTAATCGTCCGCTGCTGATACACATCGGCGTACTGGTCTCTCGTCGGAATGCGACCATTCAACTGCACCCGCTCCAGAGCTGCAAGATCGTTTCATATGCATAAACATACACACACAGCCAGATATGCATTTGAGTATATGTGGGTGTGTGTGTTTGTGAGATGCATATGTGTGTATGCATTAGTATTTACCAATCAGTGTGTACATAAGGTAATTGGTTGAACTTATTTCATTACCTTCATCAATTAGTTTTAATGCCAATGGAAATTGACTCTCCATGCGCGACCGTTCGCTCATCAGTTCTTGCATGTATTTTTGGGCCGATTCATTTAGACGCACCGGCTGCACCTTCTCGTTGTCCACAGCATTGTGCTCGTTCTCGTGCTCCCCGTTGCTGGTGCCAGCATTTGCATTGGCAGCCGCCGCCGCTGCTGCCGCCGCCGATGACCCTGGGCCGACACGCATTCCGTTTTCCGCCATTTGTCCTGCTTTCCGTAACGGCGCCCGTAGTCAATTGATGTGGCGAATATTACCAAAACGAATCGGCACAATGCGTGGCGCGTTTTATGTTAATGGCCCCGTCGCCGAGCAGTCGATTTAATTTGAATTTATCAAATATGTTTGCAACCTCTTTGTGGCCCTAATTTTTTCTCTCTTTTTCCATCAAAGTGTGTACACATTTAGCGAATATAGAAAAACGCGCTTTCCATCCCACACTGTCCAGCCCTGACAAGCCCAAGTGCCAGATTGACCAGCACTAGCAATCTGATATTCATTACGATAGTATCGATAGAGTGTGGTGGAAGAGCGGTAGCTTGTTCTTTATATTGTCTGTAGTGTTACCATTGTTTGTGAATAAAACACCCTACCTAGTAAACTTATGAAAAACTCTAATTTTTATTGAAAAATTAAGTAAACAGTGAATTAAAACGCGACTAATATCTGTACAATATTTGTCTTATGCCCTACTGCAGTAATTGCTTAAATGCCATTGCAATATATTGATAGTTTCTTACTCTACTGACTGATATAAGTTGTATAATGACTGCATTTCGATCTATGTCGAGTAAATTTACACTAATAAATCATGTTCTCAGTTAAATAAACATTTTTCGCTGATAAACACTAAAAAACATAAACGGTGTAATTTAGAAAACTACTGTTTTCAATTACCATTAGATGTGAAAGATACCAAATCCTTTAAAATATGTAATACGGCAACACTGATTACCCCATACATAAAAGAAAATTTTTTCAGGCACATCAGTTTTGCAATTGAACTTTGAATTTCGCTCTGACTTAATTAGTTGCCACAAACTTGTAATTAGTGGCCAAGATATATACACTTAAAGTGTTTTTATTCAAACAAAATGCCGCGAGACTACGACAGAGACTATAATGAGGACACCGCCGCTGATTACAAGCGGAAGCGACGTGATGATGAGGCAGCCGGCGCCGGCAGCGCTGCAGACGCTCCCGAAGTGGATGGCAGCCATGGCCACACAACTAGTCACGCCCCATTGCATGACACGCCACAGCTGAATGAGAAAACAAACGCGTACCTGCAAGAGTGCCTAATGGAAAAGAAGACACTAGAGAAGAAACATATTATAACAAAGCGTCTACTGGACGATGGTGAGTATAGAACACGTAGGAGATGCTGAGTGCACGATGTAATCGCTATGATTATTTGCAGAGGTGGAAAAGATTTTGGTCAGCGGTCGCATTCCAAAGCCAGAGATATACGCGAATGTGTATAGCGAAAAACCGATTAGGGTGGCCCAGAAAGTGCTGTTTCCCATCAAAGAGTATCCGAAATTCAATTTTGTGGGGAAGATACTTGGTCCAAAGGGCAACACACTGCGCCAGCTGCAAGAGGAAACGATGTGCAAGATGGTTGTCATGGGACGCAATTCGATGCGCGACCATGGCAAAGAGGAGGAGCTACGCAGCTCCGGCAATCCAAAGTATGCCCATCTCAGCAGAGATTTGCACGTAGAGATATCGACAGTGGCGCCTCCAGCCGAGGCATATCATCGCCTGGGATATGCCCTGTGCGAAATACGCAAGTTTATGATACCTGACGCCAACGATGACATTCGTCTCGAACAGTTACGAGAAATGGACGGCAAGGAGCGCATGTATAAGAAATCTCATCACTATTCCAAGTCCTATGGAGAACATGGCGGCTATAGCACTCGGTAAGTTCAACCCACCCACACAATGCACTGCATAGTCTGAGAAGCATAATCAAAACCTAAACGATGCACTTTAGATTGCAAATAGATAGTTTTTCAGTTTATATCACTTTATAGGAATGATATTTGAGACAGTTTCAAAGTACAGTTTGCCAAACAATCTCGAATTTCAGTTGTTTCCAGTAGAGCTCTTTCAAAGTAGACTTTCACATATTGTTTTTCAATGTTGGGCCAATATTTATAGAACTAGAGAACTAGCAGATATTTAATTGATATATAGACAGATATTTCTCTTGAATTGCTGAAAAAAAAAAGAAAAGTGCATTGAATCATTTTTATATTATCATTTAGCACACCACCGCCAGCCACATCTAAGCCGAAGGTGTATTCAATTCTCGAAAAGGCCCGCTATGTAATGGACGATCCCAATTACGGAATTGTCAAAGCTCATAGGTAGGTGACTAGGTGAACCTGACTAAGAATATTTGTCATTAATTTGTATGAAATGCATTTGGTATTCGTTTATGCAGATCACGGGATCATGAGCTATACGATCACCATGGGGAATATGATCGGTATGCGACGCCGCCTCCGCCCCAGTCATCCAAGCATTCGAGTCATCATGCCCAATATGCAGACAGCAGCTCATATGAGCGTGACTATAGACGTGAGTATCATCCGCACTCGTCTTCCTCATCCTATGCGGCGGCCTACACAGGTAAGAACAGTCGAAATTAGATAATTAATGTCTTTTCCGCAGCTGGACTGTTTACAAATGAAAAACATATAAACAAGAAAACAAAAGAAAAAGGCAAAAAATACAAATCGCGCGCAAAAAAATACCAAGAGAAGCAAATTAAAATACCAAAATATATCAAGTTAAGAAAAACGCGAATCGAAATTATGAAAAAGAATAAAACGGAAGTTCCATCCACATATATATCTATATATATATACATTTAACAAGATTTTAAATGCACTACGCCTGACAGGCGATCGATCGAATATAACTCTCAAAACTCACAATTATGACAAACCAAAATCAGAAGCTCAAGACAAACTACTCTCTACTAACAGCAATTCGAACAAAAGCATTTCAAACACAAAACTTTTAAAGCAATTCAATTCAATTCTCATACATTAAAAAAATCCAATATTTATCTGTGATATAGTAAAGCAAAAAGTTGAAGAAAAAAATCAAAAAAATAAAACAAAAATAATATGTTTTAATTTACTGGGGCTAGTGCATTCAAAACCGGTTAAACTCCTTTATATTTTTTTTTGTTTGTTACCTATTTTAAGATCAATTAAAACAGAAAAAACTAAATAAATGCAGAAAAGAAAAAAAAAAAAAAGAGCACAGAGACAAAAACAATTGAAATCTAAACAACAAATAAAATTCTTTCCAAAATAGCAAAACCAAGCAACGGTCGTTCCTCATCGTCATATAGACCCACAACATCGAACTCGGGATCACATTCATCGGCTCACTATGAAACTGGATCACGTTCTCGTGAAAGCGTGCGTTATCGCTCGGCTCCATATCCAAAAATGCGCTAATTTATCTCTCACAATAAATCAACCAACCAACCAACCCAACCCAACCAACAAATCAACCAACCAACCAACAAAGTTAAGTAGTTTTTATGCAGCAATAAGAGCGGCAAAAATCCCAAGCTAAAAAAAAAAAAAAAAAAAAAAAAATACAACCAACAACAATAAATACCAAAATGTTTAAAGTCCAATAATCCAACCAATAATAATACATAAAATCTATTCATACACTATTTATAAAAAAAAAAAAAAAAAAAAAAAAAAAAAAACCAAACAAAATTTAAATGCAAAACCTATTTTATAGTAATTGTTGTTTAAAATATTTCATTTGTGTTAAACCAAACAAAAAAAATCAGAAAAAAACAAAACAAATATTAATAACGCAACAAAAAAAAGAAAGGAAAGTAAACACAGCTATATTCAACTTGAACAAAATATTGTAAAAATCGTAAAATTCACAAAATCAGTTAAACTTTAAGAAAAAAGATGCAAAAACAACAACATTATACACACACCTATATGCAATCGTAATTAAAAAGATAAACCCCTAATTATTCTAAACAAAATGTTAGCGTAAGTTTTGAAATAATTTTTCAAATAAGTTTATGAAGAGATAAACAATAAAAGTTAATTAAATAAAATAAAAATAACAGAAACGCCCAACGACAAAGTAAGTATGCAAACGGCTTCAATAAAAAAGAAAACACAACTTCCAAAAAAAAAAAAAAAGCAAAGAAAATAATGCAAAAAATTGTCCGGTTACGTTCAAATTCAGAGCTTTCCACGCTATATATAAAAATGCGTTAAAACTTAAAGGAAGAACTAAAAACCTAATGTATAATATACTTGATCATTATTTATAATTTTTAACGATGATGTGCGCATTGAAAACATAGAATGAATAAAATCTAATATTTTTAATCTATTTCTCTGTGTTCGTCGAACACTATCCCCAAATAAACACAACATTATAATAGAACCAAATAAATAGCGTTTTCCTTTTGATACTCAACGAAAACATGTTGAAATAATTATAATATCACAATGGAATTTTTTATTTGGGATCCTTCAAAAATTCAGTGCACCATCCAAGAACATAAGACTATCCACAGCGGATATGGCGAGATCTACGTCCCTCTTTTGTATGGTCTTCTTCTTGGCCTGCGCCGTGTAGGTGTAGGCCTCGCGAGCCAGGGATTCGATAAATAACTCAACGGCTTTTGTCACTGCAAAGACGGCTTCATTCGATGCGATTTGAAGATCTGGATCCAATTTCATAATGTTTCGAATGCGACCCATTGGCAGCTGCGTGAGCTTACCATCGTGCTCATGCTCCGAGGTCTTGTTGCCGTTGGCTGCGGATACATTAAAAATTAACAATTTGTTGTATTTGTTAATGGATCATAGCGCCAGTAGTTTTACTTGTTTTTGTCTGCTCTGGGCTCTTGGCAGCCGGCTGATTGACACTTGGCGAGCTGTTCGTGCCGTTTTGCCCAATGGATTTCTCAACATCTTCAGTGTCGTGTTCAGCCATCTCTGCACTCATTTCAACGTCTTTTTGAAATTCCTGCCCCAGATCTGGCTCCTCGGAGTAATCATTACGAAACAAATCTTCACTTGCCATTGCAATTCAATTTTATTTTCCAGATTTAGTGGTAAATGCTGTTTACTTTGTGCAACACGGTATGTCGCCGCCAAAAGAGTATCGATATAAAGCTGGCATCGATGACATCAGGCCATTTATATTGTCGGCATCGATAACGTCTGCCATTTCTATCGTTTTCGTAGCTGGCACTGAAAATTTTACAAATTTAATCGAAGAGGAAGATTAAAAGCGTACAAACTATTATACACAATTTTCACGTGAATTTAATTGAAAAAAAAGGAAAAAATGGATAGTGCTAGTAGCGATTTTAGTGAAAAGCCAGCTCCACATGAGCATCAGCCGCGTTTGAACGAAGTTGCTCAAAAATTCTTGGCCGATTTAGACGAGGAACGCCAGCGTCTGTCCGCCGACTTCCCATTATGTGCGCTGTTGATTGACGAAGGTAATGGAGGAAAAAAAAAAATGTCGAGCATGTATTATGATTTATGTATGTATACATGTATTACGTTTCAGCTGTGGATCGCGTTTATTGCACTGGCCGCATTCCTGGCCGCGAGTTTTATGCCGATGTTTACAAACAGAAGCCAATGAAAATCACACAAAAGGTCTTCGTGCCCGTCAAGCAATATCCAAAGGTAATACGAAATGAACAGCTAGCAAATGGGGTACTTAAATTTGGCATATTCTTTATAGTTCAACTTCACTGGTAAGATTCTGGGTCCCAAAGGCAATTCATTGCGTCGTCTGCAAGACGAAACCCAATGCAAGATTGCGATCAAAGGGCGCAGCTCAATACGCGATCGCGGCAAGGAGGAGCAGCTGCGCAGCTCTGGAGATCCGCGCTATGCTCATCTGCAGAAGGATCTGTTTCTCGAAGTGAGCACTGTGGCGACGCCCGCTGAGTGCTATGCTCGCATTGCCTATGCGCTGGCCGAGATCCGTAAGTATCTAATTCCAGACAAAAACGACGAAGTCTCCCACGAACAGTTGCGCGAGCTAATGGAAATGGATCCGGAGTCTGCCAAGAACATACACGGACCCAACTTAGAAGCGTACAGGTACGTAAAAATAATAAACAAACATTAATTTAAATTATAACATGCTTAAATTGTAAATTGCAGATCCGTTTTTGACAAGAAATTTGGCGGCAGCAGCGGTGCACCGAAATACTTGAATCTTATCAAGCGAGCAGCGGAAAATCCGCCCGAGTAAGTTACTTGTAAAGTATAATTTTAAATCAATTCTCTGTAAGCGTCAAATAATGAATGGCAAACAATCTGAACGAGGCAGCGTATACCTGAACTGAACCGAAAATATTTGAGCTTTAACATTGTTTACTGTTACAATAATAATATAATTTTTTTAGAGTCGAAGAGGCTGAAGAGGTGGCCTACGAGTATGATCATCGCATGGCCAAGCGTGGCGCACCATCTGGATATGAATACACCAAACGTAAGTTAAGCCAACGATTCGTAGCGAGTATACCTTAGAAATCCCAACTATGAACAACAACATAACAATGGGGGATCTTCTCTTAGTGCGGGTCGATACGAAATCTAAATCGTTATAAATCAAATTGATTGCATTATCTATGCAAATGTCTAAATATTAAAATGCAGTTGAGCTAACTGATGATGACTAATTCTTATGCAATAACAAACTATCTCTCTACATATAATAACTCTATACCTATTCAATTTATATAAATGTATAACATATTTAAAATGCATAACATTTTATAGCACGCCCATCAATAATACCAACAAGCGCAGCTGCATATAAACGGCCACAGCCATACCAAACTGACATGAAACGAATGCGCGAACCACCCATCAAGTCTTATAAACCGAATACGTACACCATTCTGAAAAAGTATAAATAAATGAAAGCACAGCAAATGCTCCTAAAAATATAAGTTCAACCTACAAATATACAAAACTATCTAAATATAATTAAACCACAAGCAAAGACGATGTAATAGTACTATAAAAAAAATTTCTCATTAAAAAAAAAAATATATTAATTAAAATCAAGAGAACGTTTCAATTTGTTTTGGCCTTGGGTGAAACACCAAAATGCAAATGCCCAATGCTAAACAAATCTGAAAAATAATACATTAATTATAATATTAAAAGGTTTTTAATTCACGCTCCTTCCTATAAGTATTTTTTTTTTTATAATTCGGCACCTTGAAGGTTGTGAACAACCCGACTTATTTTTATGTTTTCAAAATTATATTTTAAATTAGTATGGAGTAAAGAATAAAGAATAAAAGAAATGATCAATTTTAATAAACTAAAAGCAGCTTATAATATACTTTGATTATAAATAGATACTAAAAAAACGCCGTAGCAATAGAATGTATAAATTAAATAAGATTCCATTTCCACTCGGAATCATACTGTTTATAAACAAATAAATTTGGATCAATTTATATATATACATATATATATATATATATATATATATATATATATATTTAAAATCTATAAACAGTTAAAGTTTATAACAAAATATGCGCATATTACAATAAGATCAAATGAAACTATATAAAAATTTATAAATTTTTAAAAATTTTAACAAATAAATAAATATGCTCAGCACAATAATAAAACCAGCAACCCACATTGAATGTAAATTATGAACAATAAATTAGCTTTACAGCACAGACGGAGATATTTCCTAAGACGATCACATTAAAATCTTGAAATGAGCCAATCCCAAGATAATATTGTGTTTTTAGCACATAATTCTCTATGGCATTCCCACAGTGTTTCGAGCTAACTCAATGTCTAAGGTATGTACATGGATGTATAATAAAATTGATAAATATATTTCTGAAAATAATTATGAAATTGCAATAAATAAAATGTAAAATACATGAAGTTGTGCATATTTTTTTATTTTAGTTTTTAAAATTTGGGAAAATGTAAAGGTTAGTATAACTTCAAATCAAACAAAGATTCCGAGAGTATCTTTAAGAGTATGTTAAGTCACCATGACAAAGTAATGTATTTCTTATAACTTTAAAAATATAATGAAAATAGCAGTTTTAACTAAGTTTTGCTTAACCTGTAAAAAGTTATTAAAAAATTAAACTCAAAAGCTCATAAATATTATATCTTGAAATAGCTGATATAGGCATACCCTAGGCTGAATCTATCTATTAAATGTTTATTTTATACATATGTACATACTAAATGTCACATGCACACACATATTTATACATACATATATGGGCTTTATCATGGGATCTTTGTTCAACTTTCCCTTCGATTCGTATTTCTTAATCAAATCATGTATATATGATTCATTACATTCATTGCAAATGCAACCCCTATTGAAATATTCTTTCTGCTGCAATCTCTATGTTGTCATCGTTGTGCTCAGACTTCAGACAAAAGAAAATTACTTAAATTAAACCTTAGCTATTAATAATGGAACTTTGTTTATGTAAGGAATAAGAAATCGTTATTCATTTCTCTGCAGTTGAATGTTTAATTTAGGTATATTCTCTGTTTTTTAATAAGTCATCTTCAATTTAAAATATACTAATTTTTATTATTTCTTCTACTAGATGTGTCTTAAAAGTCATGAATTATTTACAAATGTACTGAATCCAGAAGACTCTTAAAAAGAAATACAAATATCTTATCTTTCAAAACAACAGTTTATTTGGTTTCAGTTCAGCTTAGGATAAATTTAATACTATAACGCTTAAAGACTGTTTAATTGATATGTAGATATATACAGCAGCCTATAGACTCTATGATCTTTCATTACAAGCTCTTGCTACGCTCTATAGTATATGTTGTGGCCCGTAAAAGTCGCAATCCAAATTTGTTTCAGGACTTCTTCGTATGGATGTGCTGCACTGCTGTTGTCCTGGCAGCCAGCTTCCCGCTGCATGCGCTCCAAAATGCGACGATAGACCTCTGCGGCAGTTTGCAGCTGGTTGCAGTGGCTCTGCTCGCTCCAGACTCCCATGTTGCTGGGAGACTCAAGGCCAGCCTGAGCTGTGTCAATGCATTCTGTGCTGGGAATCATTTGAAGAGAGTGCGAGTCTGGCCTAAGCAGTTAGAAGTAGTCGTAGTTTATCTCTGATGTGCCGCACAGATTTGTTTCGAGCTGTGTCCTGGTCGCCGTGCCGCTGTCGACTGCCGCAGGAAGTTTCGTGTTTCTTGAGCCGCGCTTGGCTTGCGTCGGTTCCACCACCCTGGCTCTGCCCTGGCCCATTGTGCTTGGCTGCCTGCCTGCCTGCCTGCCTGCCAGGCCATATGGCCTGCATGTCCTGCGCACATTGCGGAATTCCTACCCACAAACTGCAGCTGCTTGTGTGACAGAGTAAAGGACAGACAGAGAGGGAGAGAGGCAGACTCTGTCTCTGTCAAGCGCGGCGGGTGTTTACTTGTGCAGTCGCCCCTATTCGCTCCACTATGCACTCTATGGAACTCTGAGCGTGTTCCCTCTAAGGGTGGGTTTTCTTTCACGAAACTCTCATTATGAAAGGCTGAAATTGAAGTTTTTATTATTATTTATTTTTAACGGCTTCTGCATTGATTGCACTGCTGCAAAATGGGAAGAGCTCCAATTCGATTTTCAAAAATTTTTTTATTATTTTTATTCTTCTTTGTATTCGGTTTAAGACACTTGGAAATATTACATTTTATGCATTTGTTTCAATACAGTTTTAACAAAAATAATATATTGTATATAAAATAAAGATCTATTGAAATTATGAACTATTTGTTACTGCTGGAATCTTATGTTTTAAGCTAGTTACTTAAGTTAAATTTCTTTGTTAAGAAAAGTTCAGATAAAACATATTTATAGAATTTTGATAGGGAAACAACAAACTCTTAGCTAAGGCAACTGAATCGGATCAATAATAACATAGTTAATTGTAAATTCTATATACTTTTTGTGGTTTTTCGTCTAGCAGCTATTGATCCTATAATTGATAAGCAATTTCACATATATTTGTGTGTATATATATATATAATAAAGCAGATTCGTTCAACACTTGTATATAGGCGCATATATACAGATTATATATATATATAATCTCTTATGGCTAATCTAGATTAATAAAGCAACACCTAAGTGGAGAAGCAATCCATTCAAGCTCCACCTGATGGGGAGAGGGAATGGAACCAAGGCATTGGCTAATGCGAGAGATTTGCTCAGATTGAACTATTTTGGATACAAGCTCGTCCTTGATTGTGCGCTGTTCAGTAAGTCCTTTTGCCAGTTGAAAAAGTACAAGGTGGTGCCGGTGGTGCCGGTGGTGCATTCATTAGTTAATTGTGTGTGGATTTTGTTGTGGCTTAGAAATGTGCACGGATAAGTATACTGAGAATGAGACATTTCAGAGCTGTTGGCCAGCTGAGCGCTGGAGGCGCCGAGCTGTGGCCAGCCGGCGTCGCGTTTGGCTGCGGAGGACTGGGTGGCGTCGGTGCCAGCTTGACGGAGATGTCGCGCCGCACACCCGACGGCAGCACCTCACAGTGGAAGCTGTGGCCCGTTGCATTGGCCAGGGGGGCAAGCAGTACGAAGGGGCTGTCCAGCTTGTAGATGTCGATCACCGACTGATTGCCGTTCACGACCAGCGTCTCCTCGCGATACCAGAGAATCACATGGTGTTTGGCTGCAATGGAATGGAACATGAAAGCCCGAACCCATCTCAACTGGCTGCAATCATCAATCCATACCATCGTAGTTCTTCACTGGGCAGTCGATCTTCACATTGCTCGCACTGGCATCGACGTGCACGACGCCCGCCTTCTGGTTGAAGAAGGGCACCAGTGGAGCCGCCGTCGACTTGGCCAAGTTGCCCGGCGAGCGCGCTGAATCATCTTCCCCATAGTCATTCTCGTTCTCATTCTCATAGTCGCTCGACATCTCCTCAGCGTGTGCTGAAATACATACACATAGATTAGTAAATGTGGGCGAGGCAAGGTCAACAGCACACCTGGACGTAATTAAGCTCCAATTATGCATTGAAAACCACTCTATGGCAGACACAATCCCTCCCCCTCCCCCCCTCCACGAACTCTTTCAGATTTTCGAGCTTAGCTAGGCCTAAGCTTAGATTCCCAAACGCCCAGCTCCACCCACTCGATGGCAACAACATAAAACCATTAGGAAATGGGCGCAGCTCTGGCCACTGGCAGCGTGTCAACGCCCATTTCACAGCTCATAGTCCCCATAGTTTCCCGAGTCTTTCTACACATGCCATGCCCAGCCGTGCCACGCCACGCCATGTCAGCGCTTCGAGGTCATTATATGTTTCAGCGGGAATTGTCTATGCGTCCGTTTGTCCATCCGTTTGTCCGTTCGTCATTCTGGACAGACATTTTTCGGGATTTCAAACACGGGTATGCTTTGTATATTGATTTATGTCAAGGCTCCCGCAATATGGTTCGCTTGCGTCATTTGCACTTTTAGTTCGTCGCTCAAATTGGCAAATACCCGCTATAAGCCACAGCCACAGCCACAGCCACAGCCACAGCGTGTGCTAATTTATTTATCCTGTTTATCGAACGCTTAGCCACCAACTTGTGGGAGTCTACGGAAATTGGGTCACAGCTATAGAAAGCTAAGGAGCTTCGTGCGAGACTTGAGCTCAAGATGCATGAATACTTGTAGTTATGTGAAATAATAACTGTTAAGTATGTTAAGTACTCGGTAATTGCAGCAATTAGATAAGTGAAACAATCGCAATTGTTGAGCAATAGAAATTATAAACTTAAATTTAATTATAGGTCAAAGTGTTGTTAGTTAAGCAACAGCGGTAATTACAGATTTTCATTAAAACTCAGAGAACTGTCAACTAGCTGCATTTATAGCTATAAAGACTAAATAATAGTAATTGACATTTTAGCTAGTTGCAAGCCAGTTTAAATATAATCGAAATGCCAATTATAATCCAAGTTGAAATCAACAAATGTTTCTACTACTGTGATATATTATAACAATTTTAAGGTATTTTTTAATGGTATTTTAATTTTAGTATTTAAAAATAAATTTTAATGATATCAATTAAATATAAGTTAGGTTTTCTATTAAATTCTTTAATATTCTATGCTGACTTGAATTAAAATTTTTTTTTTTTGAACTGCAGACGGATGCATAAGCAAACAACTTTAAAGAGAGCTACGAGATTATTTATTTTCTTAACATGTCGGGTATAATGGAGTGAGCTTATAGATAATTCAATTCATTTCAAGATTTATTGTTTTAGATCGAATACATACATATATGTAAGAAGTAAAGAGAAACATGGCTCATCTTATAAGACATATGAAGATTTTCTCGAATATCATCAACAGCTATATATACATATTACTTCATATCATTTTGGAGCAACTTCAACATTTAAGTCATGTTATAACTTGTTGCTTAGGTATGACACACTTATAGAGACAAGTAGACGAATAGACTTATCTTTATATGGATATAGCCTGGAGATATAGAGACGAATTAACTTCCCTTTATCTGTTCGTTTCTCATCTCATCTTTATCTATTCGTCTCTGTACACACTTCTCTTTGATAGACTTTTCTTTATATAGATATAACCAGAACAGATAGCAAAGAAATTAACTTCCCTTTATATATTCGTCTCTATGGAGACTTCTCATTATCTATTCGCCTTTATAGAGACATCTCCCTATCTATTCTTTATAGAGACTTCACTTTATCTATTATTCGTCTTACAAAAAGGATCAAGGTCAAAGCTGCAACAAAATTCTCAAGCCTTCATTAGCAGCTCAACTGTCAATGATGTTTACATATTAATAATAATTAAAAAATAAAAAAGAACTCAATTCATTCACCCATTCATGCACTCATTTCCCCGTATTCATTTAGCCGCTTGATTATTCAAAGTCACTTTAATCATGTTGATATTTTTATTCAATGTGCTCATTGTCCCCTCTCCCACTGTCCACTCCATGGATGAGTGTGTGCTGTGACACTAATTTGTCCATTTGCGGTTAGCCACACAAGTGCGTACAGCTCATCAGCACGGTGGTGCCGAGTCAGTGGTGCTCGGTGGTTCGCTGGTTCGCTGGCTCGATGGTGGTGCGCACTACACGCGCCGTCTTCCGAATTTCATCAATTTGTCATCGCTTCGGTCGGCCACAAGACGCGATTCCCATAGATGATTTGCGCGGTTTACAAGGAAATTCTCTATTGCTAAATATATGTACGTCTAGACGTGACTCTATTGTCGATAAGTTAGATTCTCTTATAGATGGATCTATTGCCATATTGTGAATAGTTAACTGGATGTGAATAGAAATGAATAACTCGACATTTGCATTCATTAATATGCGAATAGTTTAGAGCTTGTAAACAGACTCGGCGAAATATTCCATTCAATATTCTATTATTATTATATGACATATACATAAATATATATATATATATATATACACACATTTATATATATGCATATATAATTATGCTTCTGAATATATTTTCAAGAATTGCAATAAAAAAATCTAATAAAAACTTTAAAATTAAGAGAGCAATTGCTTCTGGTGTGAAACTTTTGATTCTCTTAAATTTTCTCTCTTAAACTTTGCATGACTCCAAACAATTTTGCAAGCTCTTTAACTGTAAATGTTTTCTAAGCAAGCTAAATTCTGTTATGCTATTATGTTTAAGCTTTATTCGAAATCAGCTAAATTTGCAAATTTGACTCTTATCTAAAAAAGAGAACTAAAAGTAAATTAAATTTGTTTTTGAAAAATTTAGTCAGCATAGAGTTTCATTAAAAGAAAATTATTTTATAAGAATTTGAAGACAAAATTAATAGAGTTTTAAAGAAGTAAAAAGTAATCTGTAAGTCCACATATTTTACAATTTTGAAAGTATTAAAGAAATCACAAGTTAATTAAAAAAATTGTAGCTAATTAATAGGTGTAATATCTCAGCTGATTCTTATGCTCTCGATTTCTCTATATGACAGATAAATAAGATAATTAAAATTAATGTAAAACCTTCAAAAACTTCCGATCCCATTACCTTAACAGATAAGCATATATAGAAGTATTTAGAAGAAAACTCTAGCTTGGTTTACATTCACGTAAAGCCCTTATACTGTTTCACTCCAAGCATATCAAACATTAAATTCCTTAACTCAGATTCCATACAAGCTCATTGCAAACATTTTATAGCACATTTAAGGATATTTAAATAGTTGCAAAGTAATCAGCGTATGCAAATTGGCGTAGGCCGTTAAATGCTGCCACCAAAATGTTAGTTAGCAGGTCGCAGAGGGAGGCTAATGCACCAGAGACGATGGCTGGGTTGGGTTGGGTTGGGTTGAGTGGTGTTGGGTTGGGTTAATCCATCGATTTCTTGAGCGTTGCCTCCTCGCGCATTCTCACATTTTCCCATTTTGCACTTTGTGCTATGCATCCAGTTTTGGATATACTGCAGGCACTTTGCCTAATCACGCCATAATCTATGTGCTTATACAACTTGAAGGATTGTTTACCCAGCAACATTTTGTAATCCACAGAGATGCAAAGTGGATGCCGCCATATGGCAACAATGAATCGAGCTAGGCAACCTTGGCAAGTATATTATATGTGCTCATAATATATATTCTTTGAATAGTTTTTATGCAATACAATGAAAAGTGGAAAATCTTATGAGTATATATGCTACATATCTATATAATTGGCAGATCTGTCAACATGGCGTATGATTGATAAACTTAGTATGTTGGCATCGCTCAATTGGCTAAGATGGCTAGAGACAAGGCTAATGGATCAGATGAATATTCCATGAAAACAGATGCCATAGATTTTAGCACAAATTGCAAATGTATGTATGCATGTATGTGTGTGTGTGTGAGTCGTTATGAATGCCAAGTGTGCTATAAATAATTGTGTGTGCGTGATGTGAATGGACCGAATGCAAATGCGAAGAACTTATATTCGAAAACATTGAACAGATTCCAATTGGAATCCAACTGGATAATGTAATGCAGCAGGATTTGTACCTGACATCCACAGAGATCCAAGGCTGAGTGCCAGCAGCAGGAGATGCGTCATTCGCCACATTTTATTATGATTATATTTTTTATTGTAACTCGACTGCAGTTGAGCTGGAAATCCTTATCACTTTGCTCTACGATATATATAGTTCTTTTTCTTCGGTTATTTGTTTTTATTTGGCTTTAACCAGACCCGGAGAAACCCGTTCACACTGAGCGACACTGAGAAACTGAACTTTTGCGTGGGTTGCTTTGGTTGTTTGGCCGCTTTGCTCGTGGCGTCGCGCCGTTTCGCGTCGCTTCTCGCAGAGAATAAGAAGAGCACACCACGAATCGTGTAGGACGACTGCAGCATAAAAAAAGGAAATAAAAACGAAAACTATGCGAATGCGAATGCGAACGCAAACGCGAACGCGAATGATGATGGCCGATGACTCACAGCAGCGGCAAACTTTGCTGCCCAATTGGAAATTTACTGGGCGAGCAGAGCGCGCCACACAGGACTCAATGGCATACATATGTATATGGAGATGTCGCTCAAGTGGAGTTTGGCATTTGGTATGCATCGCATGCCCATGCGCGAATGCGACCACAAAATGTAACTCCACAGAATAGCAGGCAGCCCCTGGCCTAAATGCCGTAAAGCTGTTGACTTATCGAGGGTGTTCACATGACAATACGTATGTGTATGGGTATGTATGTGTATATGTGTGTGTATGTGTATGCATATTGTATGCTATGTGTGCAGGAACGTTACGATGCCTAGGTCAGTGCAATATGGAATACACTGTGAAGGCAGCAGACGTGAAATATATACTTTAAATAAATTAAAAAAAATAATAAAAATATATTATTAAACTTGAAAAAAAAAAAGAAAAAACAAATAAATATGAAATTAAAATCCTATCATTATTTATGTTTATATATTTTACAAACAAATTTTTGTTCATCTGATTATTGTTGTTTTTTTTATTTATTATTCTTATACTTATTTACATGTTTCTATGCTAAATTTAAATAATCTTTAATATTTTTATTTTATTATTACTAAAACTATATATATATAGAGTTAATTAAATAAATTCAGTATTTATTTTTTTATATATTATACATATTAAAATTTATTTAACTATCAATATATATTTTTTACTTAATATATTATTTTTAATATATTAAATTTATCTAATATTTTAATTATTATTATTTTTCTATTCCTCAATTTTGTCTTTGTTATTGTTATCTCTGACAATGCTCCATAAGTTGTTTTGAATTCGTTCTCTCTTCCCATTGTTGTCAGTGTATGTTTACATATGTGGAGTGAGTATATTGCTCGGTGGAAGATTGAAATTCTTTCGCACATTTGCTGACACTTCCAATTCCAAACAATTACTTCAGTTGCTTTTTTGCTGAGGCCGTGGGTCCTGTTTCATCCATCATGAACTGCTCTTTTGCACAAACACCAGCTAAACACAACCCCCGACACACACTCCCACACACACCAATACACACGCACACACTCGGTCACACCACATTTGCTCGACTGTACGTGTGACTCGCGTTGCCAACTATACATAGTTTCTAACGCTCTCTTTGCTGTCGTCCGTTGCGGCTCTCTTAGCCGGCGGCTGTGGAGTCTGCGCAGCGACTGAGATAAGAGACAGCTAGAAGCTAGAAAGATCTTGTTTGATTGTTGCTTTATGCAGACATTGCACAGCTTTTAACCAACACACACACACACACACATACATATATCTGAATTGTCGCTGTTGTTTATTTGATTAATTTGTTTTCAAAGTTGTAAAGAAATTCTCAGAAAATTTGGTGAATGCCGCCGCCGTAGCTGCCTCTGCCTCTGCCCCAGCCTCTGCCCCAGCCTCTGCCCCGCCTCCATCTCTCTGCCTACCAGCGACAATGTGTGCGTTGTCTACGTGTAAATATAAATATTTGATTAATATCCTCGCATTGCTTTGCTCAGCTTAGCTGCAGGCGCGAACATGTGCAGTTGGAGATGAAAAACAAAAAAAAGATGAAAATCTCAGATGCTGCTGCCCCCAAATCTGGAGATTTTGCGGATGTTTACAAAACTTGGCAACCAGGCAGCCCAACAACAGTCCCCAACATAAGGCAACACAAACAACAAGATGAATGTGCACACACACACACACTCGCACACACATAGATAGAGATGCATAATGCATCCGCGAGATACTCGCGCACAATACGCACTTTGTTTTATGGTCGTAGATTAATTTTAATTGTTTGTTTGTCTCGTTTCAACTCGACAAGATATCAGCAAATGTTGCATTGCATGTTACATGTGTCTTCTCATACAGTTATTGCAGAGACTGTCTGCCCACACGAGCAATCATATACAAATGTATATGTGACTGCATCTGCTCCCCCAGTCAGCCTCTCGGACTGATGCTGGAGTAAATCACAGCAACGTTTGCCAATCGTCCGGCTTCCCATACAAAACATTTTGCTGGGAACGTTGCAATTTCATTAAGCGAACTGCAACTGGAGACTGCATCAGTGCAGCTCATGCAGCACGAAATGCATCGCAGTGCGGCTGCAGCTCGTCTTTTGCGTCTCTTCTGAGAAACTGCAGCATGTAGAACATATTTAAATGGAAAACACCAGCAAATTGCTCGCTACGAAAATTTGCAATGCCCAATAAATGCGAAAGTATTTGGCACAGGAATGCCTTAAGCAGATAAACATGATATAATTACATTTCCTTTTGCATGCCATTTTGCGAGCCGAATACCAAATTAATTGCCAACCGATTGCCTTTCAGTTAACCTACATACAGTGTATATATGTATATGTATGTGTATACCATATATGTCAGCATATTTGTATGTGTATGTATATATAGTGTTAACATATTTGTTTAAATGTGTCAGATATGTATGTTTCACATATGTTTTGCCTGTATTCTGAGCAAGGGATTCCTTACCGCTAAATGTTACATTTAAAATACATAAATGTGAGTTACATGCATTAATTAGCATAAATAACTTGGGTTTGTTTAATTAACTACTTGAATTTCCCATCTTCAATCAGTGGAGATATATAGTAGATAGTAGTAGAAGGAAATAGAAATTAGAAAATGGAGAGACGATAGAAGGTAAAGGAAACTTCAGATTTCAATAGATTTTTCCCTTGCTAAATCATAAAAATCCTTATAAATAATAAATATACTATTATATATATACGGATATAACATAACACCAATATACTCTCTTCACTTTCCAAAGGTGTATATATCATAAATTTGTTAATTTATTAAAGCTAATCTAAGTACAGTTTTTCTTTTCGTGTCTCAAGCAAGCTATCAACAGTAAAATCTAAAATCAATCAGGAAACCAGCTGAGAGCACTTGTAAATTCGATTTTCCTATGATTATTATTTTGAAAACGTTTCCATATATTGTAGACATTCCATTAGCTGATTACTTGAGGTATTTTTGCCTGGCATTTCCGCAATTGAGTAAACCAGAAGCTAATAGTATATGCTGAAAACAACTGCCTGGCTCGCTTACAAAATAATCATCTGTAAGTAAATAATTTTTAATGACTTGAAACGATTAACGATGCATCGAATGAATAATTTAGATTTTAGATTAAATAACACGTCAATCACATGCTTGGATTGAGAACATGTCAGGAAACTTGGTTCAAAAGTTCTGACATCATAAGAAAAATGTAAAAATTCAAATAAAAAATTAAATAATATTTAAACAAATATTTCCACAAATTTTATATTAATAATTTCTATATGAAAATATTTATACTATATACAATATACGAAATATAAATTGAAACAATATTATTGTAGTACTTATTTTATATTATATCGATAAATTATATACTAAAATATTCTAATGTTAAAATGTTAAAATAAAAAATTAAGTATTGATTATTTACTTATATTTAAAAGAATTGTGTAAATAAAATAATAAAAAAATATTTAAAATTAAACTATGCTTCATCAATTGCAATTTGAATCTGTAATGGAATAACAGCCATTAGCGCCAAAGGGGAAGCCAAAGCATATTTCTCTTTAAATATAGTTTCGGCTCTCTTTAGCCAAACTCTCTGACATTGTGCACTGCCTCTGCCTTTGCCTCGCTCTCTCTTCAACCACCAGCACAACGCTGGGGCCAACAACTATGCGACAAACGGCATTCGTTTCAGCGCTCTTGCGGCGAACAGTGCAGTGAATCCCAGTGAGCCGAACAGACGAGAGCCGAAAGCCGAACAGTCAATAGCCGAAAGCCGAACGAATTGGAAAAGTTAAATTCATAAATTCGCGCCTCGCCGACAATGCGACAGAGGCGAGTTCGTGCAGTCAACTTTTGTGCGTAGACGCAGATCGGAACGTTATCGGCTGGAACTCTTCCCCTGGATTAACTGTGAACACAGAAAGTTTCTGGTGAAGTTCGTTTATCTGTGCCGGATTGAGTGAAGTGTGAACGGAGCCAGAAATCAAAATACTAAAATAACAAAAAATAAAGAAAGAAAGAAGAAGAGAATAAATAAATAACTACAAAGCAGAGTAATTACGCTTCTTTTGTGGAAAAGTGCTGAATATGTAGGCTGAAAATTGGGACATTGAACGGCAACGAAATCAACTTCAATAATTAATTACTCGGCAATAATTTGTGTGATTTTGTGGGAAATCACAAGAATAATAAACAAGCAACAGTCAAGACGAAGACGAAGACGTGTGACACAGTTTAAGAACGTTGCCAGAATATATTCCCCAATCTCCATTATCATATTACTTTCGAGTGTCGAGCAGTTAAGAGAGAACTACGAAAATGGTGTCGGGAACAGTCCAAAAAAATCAACTGCTGCTGCTGCTGGCAGTGTTACTGATCGCCCGATCTGCCCTGGGTAAGTTTTTGGTAGAGCCTACTATATACATACATATACGCTATATACATATATACATAATCCAAGTTTTAGTGCAGCGGAAATCTGTTGCAATTGTAAGCGCATAATCTAATCTCTGTGTGTGGAGACCCTTTGAACTGACTTGATCAGATTCAACTAAATACTAATGATTGTCTCTCTGTGTGTGTGTGTGTGAGTCTTTTGGAATTTATTGAACAATTTTTGACCTATATAAAGAGTATTCTACAAGTCAAATGCGCTGAACTTTGCGCGGCATTAAAAGATTGACGAAATACTTTGAGAACAATTTGCTGTGATTCACACTCGTGCCCGGAGGATTAGAGGGCGGTGCTTAAAATAGATTTATATGGATCCTGCTCTTGTGCAGAAGAAATTTGAATTTTCTATTTTTATATATTTCAATCACATTCTTTTGCGGTGATGACAACTGATTCACTCTGGGGAATGCCCAAAAAAGATCTACAAAACATCAGAGATTTCCTAAGAAACTTTATCATTTATCATTTGTGTTGAAAACTCTTGGCATTTAAAAGCAAGCGAAACTCGTTCCAGCTATTGCTCAATCATAGTGCACATTAAGTGAATAGATAAATATTACCTGTTTTTTTTTTCTTCTTTTTGCTAGTTGAATGCAAACTGTAAAATCTATAATTTATAGGCGAAAGCTGTCACATTAATGCAGTTATTTATCACGATCAATAAAGCGACTGCAGCGCCAGCACTCCCTCGATTACATACACTATATAGTATATATACATATATATAGATGCAGGCACTCATTCAATCGGAAGTGAGTATGCCAATTTTGAATGGCAGCGCGACGGGGTGTGTGTGTGAGTGTGAGTGTGAATGTGAGTGTGTGCCATTCATTCGCATATCGGTTACGCTGTTAATTATTCCATAGATGCCTAATAGGCGACAACACAACAAAAACAACAACATCAACAGGAAGCACAATGAATGAGGATGTTAGCAACAGTAACCAGGTAAACAGGGTAGGGCAGAGGGCGATATACCGCAGCTCCTTGTTTCGATTTTTTTTTTTAGTTAGGCAAGCGTGTCGCAGCAGCGTGAGAATGTGTGTTTTTCGAACAAAGAGAGAGAGAGAGAAAGATCCTCTGCTCCTCCCTGTAGCCCCTAGGCTAACCCCTTTGGCCATAAACAATGCGATTGCTATCAGTTTGATTGGATTGCCGAGGGTGAGCTGCCTTTGCTTGGCAGCCTTTGCGAATCTCCTAAAAAGTATTTCAGCCCCAGCTCAAAGGCTGCCTATGAAATGGCCATCAATATCGGCGCATTATAATATTGGGCTCAAATTCCATCGCCCTGACACGGGTAAATAAGCCAAATGAGGATCATCAGAATCGCTCTGGTTTGTCTTGTCTACGTTTACCTTTACCTTCTTTCTTCTTTCTCCCTTCTTCTTTCTTGTTTCTCATCACTCTTTGCTCTTTGCTCTTTTTCTCGCGGAGCATTGAGTTTCACGACTGCGAATCTGAGAATCGCTCGACAGTCGCCTCTCGGTCGATCACGACAAGGGGCTCGGTCTGTCTTTTGCATAATTCCTCTGGTATTTGCATACATATTTATTTTGGAATCTCTGACTCATGCCTCGTCTCGAGACAGCCATAGACAGCCATATGCCTATAGAGTAGATGCAGTAGATACGACCGCAGATACGAATGCAGATACGAGTGCTTCATGTAAGCCGCTCGATTCATGCGCATTGCTCATTCTCTGTTGGCTGTCATGCCTCAGATGGGGGCACTGTGGCATGGGTTGCACGAGCAGGAGGAGGAGGAGGAGGAGGAGGAGGCGGAGGTGGAGGAGAGGCAACAAGCCGCACAAGCAAAAGGCAAAAGCAGCAAAGCGAGTTAAACAAACTCGTAACCAATTCTTGACAATTAAAGAATCAATTTACTGAACTGAGCTGGCGAATTGGCGGCTCATGCTGCCACTGTTGCATGCCACCCGCCGCCGCCCCTGCTCCTGTTGCGGCTGCTGCTGCTGCTGCGGGTGCGGATCGGCTTGAGATAGAGGCAGGGTTCGACTTCGGTTCGAGTCGGCACAAGTATGTGTATGTATGTGTGTGTGTGTGTGTGTGTGCACTCAACTGGGGCAACAGCAGTCAGAGGCGGGTATTATTATTATTATTTGTGTGTGTGCTTGTGGCATGCTGCATTCAATGAGTGCTGCTTGAGTATATAAGCACTCATACAATAACTCTTACTCTTATGTACTCTCTCAACCTTCTATATAGATGTATAAATTGTGCCACATTAAAACATAAAAATTAATCGGTTTGATCACACAATGATGCTCTTGTTGATCATGATCATCATGTTGATGATGATGATTCAGCTGCAGCAACAAAAGCCAAAGAGTTTAGCTTCGTCTACAGACAAATTTCGTGTTCTATTGTATTCTAATAGAAAACTTGTTTGATTGATCTTCCTTTTTATACACATTTTGCGCTGAGCTTTCGATTTTCATTAATATGCCTTAATTGAATCAAACAAACATTTATGAATCGTTCAAAGTTCCTTGAACCAGCATTTTGGGAGAAATTATTATCGAGAATGCAGACGGAATTTTTAAAATAATTGATATTTTTATTAGAAATTTATTAGTTAAAAAATTTGCTAAAATCATAATTCTAATATATATTAAATAAAATTGAATATTAAACAATAATCAACATAATCATTTTGATTTTATATTATATTTATTATAATAGATTTCATTTATATTATAATTATTATTTTAGCGAATTTTTTTAATAATTAAAATTTATATTTAAAATTATGCAATTGAGAAGAGTCTTAGCTTAGCTTTGCTTATGGCTAACATAGCTTTAACTCAAGTCTAAAATTGCTAGAAATTATATATTATAATATTATGTATTAAAATAGTTTATATACATAAATATTCTTTAAATCTTTTTTTTTTTTTTTTTTTTTTTTGAATTGAAATAATATAGAATATATATAATTTTTATGGCAAAATATTTATAGAAATTTAATTTAAATATTTTTAGTGCATTTATTTAAAATATATAACTTTTTTTTTGTATTTGTCATGTACATAATAATAGAATAATTTTTAAATATATATATTCATATATTTTGTATAACATTTATAATATATATATAACTTTAAAAAAGATAACGAATATTCAATGAGAACTTAAACAATAGACTGCAGCAGATCTCAATACTATTATACATATATAACTGTATAAATACATACATATATACATATTGTTTTTTCAAATTTTGAAAATATTTCAATGCCTACAAAATGTGCAAATAAATGAATATTTGATGTTTTGGAAACCACTTTCATAAAATATGATTTGAGCTGCATGGGAATTCGATATGGCGAGGCTGGATTATGGATGGCTGTGGGGACATCGCGCCATTAGGTGGCGCACATGAAAGGGAATGGCCGAGGCGAAGCAATAAATAATACAAGAGAACTGGCCACAGAAAGAGGCGCAATGAATTAAAATGAAAAAGAAAGAGAAGAAGAAATAGAATTGCTGTTGCCTTTTGCGCTAAATAGTTGGCGGTGCTGGAAAAGGAGTGCCGCATATTAATTACATGCCACAGCTACAGTCGCAGTCACCGCCGCAGCCACTTGAATGGAACACGAGCCCTAGGCCAAGCCAAGCCAAGCCCTGCCCTGCCCCGCCCCCCTCTCAATGGGAAGCGCTTTTTAGTATGCGGCGGGCGTGCGTCTTCGGCTCGTAGCTGGACTTGGACTTGGATTGTGCTAGCTTCTATTGTTGACCTATTGGATCTTAAAGTACATACATGATGTACATATATGTATATGCACATGGACATACATACATATATGTATACATATAAATAACATATGTATATATATAGCTATGGTTCTTTTTTTTTTTGGCTATGTGCCCGCATCTGAGCACTTGGCGAGGCCGCAGCTCGGAGCTCGCCCCGCCTCATAAGTGCCAACACGTGCACTTTGGGCAACGGGAAACGCTGTCCATGTTCTCCCCCCCTGTATGTGCCAGAAATGTTTGAGAGGCGCTCTCTGGCTCTGATAATAACTCTGGCGAGGCACGCACAAGCGCCTATCAAATGTAACTGCTCGGCCGGCTAAGTGAAATCAATGTACTTCGTCTATATTTGGCTGCAACTCCCAATTGTAAGTGCATCGGGTTTCGTATCGTACATACTTTCATTTCTATTGCCTTAGCCACTTGATCGCCTGCAATTGAATATCGATTATGGGACAACACGCTCAGCCATGTCCCATAAATTCTGAAGCACATTGATTTGCATTTTATTCGATTCGATTCGAACAGCTTTCAATAATTGCCCAGCAAATGCGCTCGACAAACATCTGTCGACTCAATCCCCTTGACTGGGCACACGACACGCGGCCTTTCAACTCGAATTGTAAATTGTGAATGTGAATTGTGAATGCGAATTTCTAATGCCGCATTTCGCCTGCAACTGTGTGGGTTATTTGTCAATGGGTGTTTGTTCTGTGAATTTGCTGCACATCTGCCGTCGAGTTGGGCCAGTGCGTAGGTAGAGCTGCTTGGCTGTAGAGAGAGAGAGGCAGAGTCTCTGTTTGACTGTCTGTCTGGCTGTCTGTCTGTTGGTCCCTCGGGCCGTAACCTGATCGCTTTCAAAGAACCAGAATGCCATTATCATTATCCGCTTCGCTTCATGTCTCTATCTGCCACCATCCATCCGCCACACAAACAGCATAATTTTCGGCTCGTATAACGCACTCGCCAGTTGGCCAACCTGGACCCGAGCCCGAGTCGGGACTGCGCACCATCAGGGTCAGTCACGTAGGGGCTGGCTGTTGGAAAACCTGAAACAACACTACGAGACAGACAGACAAACTGCCAGACAGGAGATCAAAGATCAGAGCTCGCTGAGCGCTTTTAGGCCTCGGCCTCGGCCTCAGACTCGGCCACAAATGAGGCACTCGGGCGGCTTATCAGGTAGTAAAAACTGCTGCACTTGGATGATTCCAGTGACTGGCAGAATCCAGCGCAAAGGCTTTGCCCGCCAGGCTTATGGCTACCCACTGGTCAGCGTCATTCGGGTCAGCTCTAGGGGTTATTAGCCGAACATTTTTCGAGAATCATTCAGCCTATGATAAATTGTTTCTGGCCTAATTCTGAGTACCAATTAAAGCCAGGAAAAAAATAAAAACATAAATAGAAACAAAGCTACAGAAAAAAAAAACAAGATCAACTCACAATTGTTATCTTAAACACCAAGAGCATGAACAACAAAATATAAAAAAAAATAATAAACAAAAACTATTCAGTCCCATGGGAATAAATTTCCTGCAATAGAAATCTGGAACATTAAAAGAGTTTTTTTTTTTCTTTTTCCTACAATTTTAATAAATAAAAAAAATGCAGAAAAAAATGCAACTAAATTTCTTATCTATTATATTTATATTTAAAATTATATAATACTGTTGAATGCTATTTTTTAATTGCTCTACATTTATTAATATTGAAAAATGTAAAATATATATTATATAAAATTTATTAAAAATTCCTCATATAAAAGCAAAACAATTTTTTCAATATTTACTGTAGCAATCATTTTCTAAATATTTTAAATTTTTGTAGTCTTTTTTAATGCGTTTTTTAATGCTCTACATTTTTAAAGAATGTGATTGACATGAGCAAAGATTTATTTATAAATTTTTAGTAGAGAAGCAAAAACAATTTCTTTTACTATTTTAACTTGAAACATTTATAAAGAAGAATCTACCTACAACATATTTAAAATTTTTGTAGATTTTTCTTACACTTAATTTTTTTAATTTTTCTTAAATTTGATTGATATAGGTAAAATTTCTGTTTGTAAATTCCTGAATATCCACTAACAATATTTGTTTTTTTTTTTCGCATAGCAAAAAAGTTTTGCCTTCACTTTTAACTCTTTTTTCTTTGCATAAATAAATAATATATATTCTGTGCTGCATTATAATGCAAATGGCACATGGCACATGTTTCAGCGCTTGCCGAAAGAGTAAAGCCAGCAACTGCCCCCTGGCTGCGGCATATATCAACAGCAGTCTGCAGCGGCCATTGTGTTCCCGGTTCATTGGCGTTTTTCTGGGAAGCGAGAAGAATTTCTTATTATTGTTACTTGGGTTGTTAATGGCACGAAATTTACGACAGAGCGAAGTCGATGGGGTCAATGCGTATGCTCTTTCTTTATTATATAGAGGAAATTACCGTCCAAGTGAAATGTGCCTTCAAAATTTTCAATTCATTTCAAAGTTGGGGGCGGGCGCCAAACTCAAGCAAGTTCAGTCAACTACACTTGGCTGTCGGCGTATCCGCTATGAATTAAGTTACTAAAACCCAAGTCCATAAGCGTGCAAATACCCTGTAATAGGTTTAAATCGGGTATGATGTGCTTAAGAAAACTGTTTTACTAAATGAAATATGAAATATTATATTTATTTGTATATTGTTCGTTTCTACTAAGTTGCATCAATTTTATAGGGTATTCTGCTAGTCGTGCCTTTCTGCAGCAACTTTATCAGTTGTTTGTTATTATGCGAGTGTCCGATCTATATGACAACTAACAATTTCAACACGCAACGCTGAGCAGCAGCAGCGACGGCGACAAAACTGGCTATAATAAAGTGTGTGTGCGTGTGTGTGTGTGTGTGTGTGTGTGTGGGCAAAGAATAATACAATAAAGAAAACAATAAAAGAAAAACCAACAGGCATAATGCAGTCAGTAGCTGAAACAGAGAGAGAGAGAGAGAGGGAGAGAGAGGGAGAGAGAGAGAAATGGCAGCAGCGAAATACGAATGTAAATTTAAACTTTTTCACAATCGTCCAAATGTTTCCCTCTTCCAATTTTACTCCCGACGCTTTGTCTGCCTCGAGGAGCGAGGGTGTGATATATATGAGTGTGTGCGGGTGCGTGTGTGTGTGTGTGTGTGTGTCTGGCCATGCACTGCAGTTGTCAGAGTGAAAATGGACATTGTTGTGAAATGCTATTCGATTTTGTGTCCACTGTCGACACCACTAAAACAAAGTAGCACAAAGTGACGCCGACGTCGACTGCGACGCCAGACAGCCAGCCAGCAGTGACAGTGGCAGCAGCTACAGCTACTGTCCGCATAAGCCATGCCACCAATGTGTTGGCCGCATGCACACATGTGGGTGCGGCGATCGGCCGACCGACACGGGCTATGCTCGGTTTAGGGTGGGGGTGGGGGTTGGGGTTGCTGTTGTTGTTGTTGTTGTAGTTGTTGTCGGCTGGCGCAGTGTTTTCTCTTTCCATTCGCTTATTTTAATTTTTTGTGTGCGAGCACCCGAGTTTCAGTTGACCCCATTTCCGTGAAATGTTTTTCCATTCGACTTTGACAAAATATATACACACACACACACATGTAAACACCAACACACAGACAGTGTGAGTATTTATATGAGCGATATAAAGGAAGCAATGAATATCTGAAAATGTGAAATGCGAGCAAAAATATGCGAATTGGCTTAACTCGACCGTGCGCAGCTGCGCTGGGATCTGCAACTGCATCATTGCTGCTGCGTCTGCGGCTAAATATGTACAAGTGTGTGTGTGTATCTGTGTCTGAATATGTCTGTAATTGCATTAGTATCTGTAATGCAGCTACATCTGTGCGGCTGCAGTTGCATCTGCTTCTGCACTTATGCATCTATTTATATATCTGCATCTGCATATATCTGAATATATCGAAATATATCTATATTTACATATAAATATGTATCTGAATATATCAGAAAGTGTATCTGTATCCGCATTTGTATTTGTATCTGTATCTGTATCTGTATCTGTATCTGTATCTGTATCTGTATCTGTATCTGTATCTGTATCTGTATCTGTATCTGTATCTGTATCTGTATCTGTATCTGTATCTGTATCTGTATCTGTATCTGTATCTGTATCTGTATCTGTATCTGTATCTGTATCTGTATCTGTATCTGTATCTGTATCTGTATCTGTATCTGTATCTGTATCTGTATCTGTATCTGTATCTGTATCTGTATCTGTATCTGTATCTGTATCTGTATCTGTATCTGTATCTGTATCTGTATCTGTATCTGTATCTGTATCTGTATCTGTATCTGTATCTGTATCTGTATCTGTATCTGAATCTGTATCTGTATCTGTATCTGTATCTGTATCTGTATCTGTATCTGTGTCTGTATATGTATCTGTATCTGTATCTGTATCTGTATCTGTATCTGTATCTGTATCTGTATCTGTATCTGTGTCTGTATATGTATCTGTATCTGTATCTGAATCTGAATCTGAATCTGAATCTGTATCTGTATCTGTATCTGTATCTGTATCTGTATCTGTATCTGTGTGTCTACATTTACATATCGCTATAAACATATCTCAGTCTCCCTCTCTTATCATATCCGCTTCCGTATCTGTATATTTACCTATCTCGCCCATCTGCATCTCCATCTCTATTCACATCCACATCGCATATTGCTCTATTGAAAACTGTATATAAGCTATAAAACAAACATCAACATCAGCACCGCCTGATGAGTGCCCCTAATGCATTGGCAAAACAAAAACTTCCCGGTTTGAATTTCAATTTAATTGAAACGTTCAAGTGATTAGCCACCAGGAAATGTGGGTCATAATGGACCAGGTCCAGTTATAGCTGCGGCCAACGCGAGTTTTGTTTGGCTTTTGTTTCTTTTCATTTCATGGCTGTTTTTATGGCCCTATTGTTTTACCAAATAGTAATAATTTTTGTTATTTTGAATATTCCCCATAGTTTCGAGATGCGCTCGTAAAACTTCAGATAATCAGATCGTAAAAGAATTCCAAATTCAAGGTTGAGCCACCCACGCTTTTGTGTGTGATGTCGCCTGCGGTCTGGCTATAAAGTCCAATCTTTAGTGTTCCGATTTTTAATGACAGACCCAGACACATTTGAATGATATATTTTATGAAGCTTTTTCAAATAATAATTAATGTTTCAATAATTGTCTTTTGCACTTCTAGGCTACCCCTCAAATGCGGACAGCGATGATATGATGCTGAATGACGATTACGATTACGACACAGATGAGTTGAGTGCGCCCAGTCCACAGACAAAGCCCACAGGTGTTGTCAAGACCAGCGAAACAGGATTCCGCAACAGGACTCTGACCCAGCGGGGCATACTGGGCGAGGATGTTGTGCTGAAGTGTGATGAGAACATCACAAAAGGTATGTGAATTCAGGTCAATCGACTGAAATTGAAGCTAATTGAAATATGCATTGCAGAGAACGTCATACTCTGGTACCAGGACTCCAAGATCATCACCAGCGGCAGCAGTGTGGTGCTGCCCAACTTCAGTCTGAATCCGCGAAACTACGATCTGACCATACTGAAGGCGAGTCCGCAAAATGCCGACACCTACTACTGCCAGATCCTGCCCCAGAACATATTCGTGGCCACCAAGGTGGTGCTGGGCGATCATTCGCTGGACGTCATTACGCCGGAGAGCTCCAAGTCCGGCCAGAGCAGTGCGCACCGGCTCGCGCTCTTATGGCTGCTGTCCGTGGGACTGGCTCTGGGCCATCAGCTCAAGCATTAGTTAGGTTTAGTATTAAGCAGCGCTTTTTCTATTAAATATAAAATCAAAGAACAACAAAAGTGTCCAAGGATAAGCTGAAATTGCATTTCTGTCTCCCATTTGTCTCCAATATGAATAAGTAATTGTTAATCGTGCATTTTGCTTCTCTGTAAAGACAAACGATTTATTTATTAAAAACCAAAGTATACAGAAATTAAATTAAATTTTGTTTGATTTGTGAATCAAAATGAGGGGAGATTTATGAATTATTATATTTGTATTTTTAGTTTTTATATTTCGGAAAATAATATTTTTATATGAAATTCTATGCTGAAAGTCAAGAGTTGAACTGATTTAATTTTGTGTTTTCAGAAATCTTAATAATATGGATTAGATAGATATTGCTTATATTCATTAGTATACTTACTTACGAGCAGAAAAGTTATCTTAAGCTGAAATGAAATATAGAGTATATATACTCTTTAACACTTAAATTACCAAAATATAAAAATTGAATATTTGTTCTAGATAGACCCTAAAAATGTAAATTAAAACTTCTGTAGTGCACGTAACCTCTTGTTTAGTCTCTTCCAGCTGAAAGACAATGAATGGTCTGAATTTCATCCAAAGGCTGATTTTTCGCATGGCATATATCAAATTTTGCATATTTTTACATTGATAATATAAGATAGGAGACAAATATATCGCTTAACTAGAAATAAAACAGTTCAGTTCTCAAGCAGGAAAATATTTAATTTGAGTTTCAATTCGGAAACCCTTTCAAATTTAAGCTCCTTTATAAATTAGTGATTCTTAATGAAACGACTTTTACTTGCTCCATTTAAAAAAATCCCTAAAAATGTTTAAATCCAATTATTCGGAAGAGTTTTTTTGTTTGTTTGCTTTATTCATATCGGTATATATATATTTATATATTTTTTTTAATTAATATTTTTTTGTTTTTAATCGTCGCATTAACTAAATTAAAGGAGACAAAATTACAATATTTGTTTAAGACACTGGCTTTTAAATATGTATCCATGTATGTATGTGTATAACAGGTCGGCTCTCGAAATTAACTTTTGCACGTGGCAAAATGTCGTATGGAACTTTTGGCGTTTAACAATCTTCGTTTGTTCTTCTTCTTCTTCTTCTTCGTCTTCTTCATTTCTGCGTTTAACATTTCAATTGGCACATTTATTCTTGATTTCTTTTCGATACTAATATTATGATTTCTTAAATAAAATATAAGTATACAAAATATATATATTCATATATTCTCATATCTGTTTACTTTCTTGATTGTATGTGAATATATATATACGTATATATACATAAAAAAAATATATATATGCGTATATATATCAACGATCTGTGTGGTCAGCGTTTGCATGGCAATTTTTTCAGGTATTGTAGCGAACAAATTTCAATCGAAGCCCAAACGAATAAGCGACTAAATTCTCCATCCTCTCTTCCTCTATCTCCTCCTCTGATTATATAGATATCTGTAGTTATTACATAAGTACTCTGCTCTTAACTATAAGTATCATTCGGGTTCCTTAACTCCCTCCCTCCCGCCTCCAGCCTTCTGCTTACTGCTCCCTCTTTATCCATATGTATGTATGTATGTGGGTAGGTACACATGTATATTTTAAGCTTTGGTCTAGTTATCGTTCAATATTTCAAATGTTTACATTATTCGACAAATTATCATTAAATAAAAAGTTCGTTTTTATTATTATTACTAGTATTATTAATATTATTATTATTCCCTTAGCGTAGCGCTCGGCTATATCGAAACATCCTCACTAGATCCTCATTTACCCTCATTATATGTACATTCTTCATGTTTGTTTGCGTGTGTGTGTTTCATTCTTGCTATTTGCTGTTTCCGGTAATTTCAGGATACTACGCCATACTTCCCACACTCCATATGGCTTCTCAGTGTTAACTATCCTCACATACAACAAACAAATAAATATTACATGCTAAGTTTTGGGCGGTTTTCAACCGATCATCGTAGTTAATTTCATCTTAACATTTAATTAAACTAAACTATTGCTCCTCCTCCTCCTTCTACTCCTCCTACTGCTGCTCCTGCTTTTTCTATAGTTGGCACAAATTTTTTCATTTCTTTTTTTTTTTTTTTTTAGTGAATTATGCCTATGCTCGATTGAATTTAGTTTAACATTAACATTGAACCCCACGATCGGGGCCTGTGAGGCGCATTAGCATTTGCATATTTAATTAGAATACTTGGGTATTTTCTTTCATTTCTTTCTATTCTTTTGCATTCGCATTTTTTATGGATAAGCTGCTACTGCCAGTTGGCCGGGTTCAAGGCACAGCACAAGCAAAACATCTAACTTCAAATACGTATGTACAGTTGCCACGGCCCTGTTTTCCGCATATACTGATCGTTCGCTTAGAGTCGCAGCAGTGATATACTAAGTCCGGCTAGCATCGCAATGGGCAGCAATTGCTTCGTGCACGCCGCATTCGTCTTTGAGCTGGCTCCGACTCCAAAGCCCGCACGCACCAGATCCTCCGGCGGCACTGCGCCCTCATCGATTTCCGTGGATTCTGTGTGGGACAAAGATCGTTATTATCTAGAATAGATGATATATATCTCTCATAGATTACCCTCTTGCTCCTTGATCAGTATGTCGTGCTCGGGCGAGAAGTGGGACCAGCCCGCCGTATTCTTGGTCTTGATGCGCGCATGCCACAGACCGGGCGTCAGTTCCATCTGGTGCGTGATCTTCCAGATGCCATTGTCCTTGTCGTGACGCTGTGTGTGTATGATGGAGACGGTGCTCCATGTATACGACTGCAAGTGGATGTGGTTAATGAGGAATCTATAGAAACTATATGCAGACTAGGGCTAATAATATCCTTATCAGACTTCCTTTAGTCAGTTGAGGCATGCATGGACGAATTATTTATCATTATTGAAAATCAATTTCACATAGTCTCATTGAAGACCAAATTGCGTATGCTCCATGAAACTTTGCGAAATTGATAGAGTTTTCATATATTTCATTTAAGTGTAGCCATATATCTCTAAAAGCTGAAGACCCACCATGGAGAGCTTGTAGTCCAGCATGGCCTCGGACAGGGGCTGCAGACTGCGGACGAGCCAGTGCATGGTGACCTCGTTGCCATTGATGGAGCTGTTCTCGAACTGGGGCGTCTCGGGGCTGTAGCTCAGCTGGATGCGCACCTCGTTGGAGCCGATGGCATTCTCGACATGGCACAGATACTCGCCCAGATCGCTGTCCTCCACGTGCTTGATGATGAGCGTGGTGCGATTGTGCTCCTTGTGCAGCGAGTTCTTAATCGAGTACTTCTCGGACAGGGACAGCGTCTTGCCGTCCTTGATGAAGAAGCTGATGGCAATGGGACTGGCGCGATAGTCGCAGTAGAGCTCCGCGGTGTCGCCCTCGATGGTGTTGACGTGATGGCGATGCGTGGACACCTTGGGGCTGTACTGCACATCGACGGTGACCATGCCGTGTGGAGGATCGGCGCTGCCATCGTCGCCGAGGCACTGATAGACGCCGGCGTTCTCCTCGTCCACATTGTCCAGCACGACGACGCCCTCGGCTGTCTCCTTCTCCGAGGTGTGCAGTCGCTGGCCCTGCAGAGAGAGAGTGGGAGAGTGGGGAAGAGAGAGAGGGAGAGTTTAGCTTGGGGGCAGAACTGATATAGGTTTCGCTGCACTCATTCGTTCATACATTGAAGGACCACTTAATGTCCGTCTTGGTGGGCAGGAACGTTTGGCAGACGAGCCTGTGGTGGTCGCCTTGCTTGAACGTCTGCGATCGATCCGTGACATCGCGACCGTCGCAGAGGATCGACAGCTTGGCGCCCACACTCAGAGCTGTGTGCTGCCTCACGCCCTGCGGCAACACCTCGCAGTAGTAGTCGTCCGCATCCTCCCGCGTCACGCCCGCAATGCGCAGCGAGTTGTTCTTCATGACCTCCACCCGATTGTTGATCGCACTCTGCCCGGTGGCCAAGAGCGTGGTGTTCTTGTACCACAGCGCAATGTTCTTGACTGAAAGACAACTCCCATGAGTTACGTAAAACATAGCTGGCATAGCTCACACATACTTTGAAAGTTGCGCGCATCACAGTTGATGGTCACATCGTCGCCCGGCCTGGCCTGAATACTGACGTCTGATTGATCGAAGTAGGGCGGCAAGCTCTGCACATCCTCCACTATCTCAGCCGGCGGCCCCTCTGGACTCGTCGCGTCGTCATCGCCATCGTAGTCGTAATCGTCGTCCTGGTACTCCGGCACAGTGCTGTCCTCCTCGCCAATCGGTGACGCACGGCAGAGCTCTGAAAGCAAAGGCGAGAACGAGAGCGAAAGTCAGTTTAAGAGGAAGACCAACCAACAGCGAGTCAGCTTTGTATGTAGGTGAGTCGTGAGTCATGTTCGAGTTGTTAGCTCTCGAGTGTACAACATATTTACATTACTTGTTGACATGGGGTGGCTCTTAATTGGAATTGATAAAACTCACACCCCATCTCACGGTACTGAGAACCGAGAACCGAGAACCGAGAACCGAGAGCCAACAACAAGTTCGGGTCATATGATCTACAGCTCTACAGAGGAAATCGACTTGCGAAAACGGCGACAAACAGAGCGGAACCAATTGCTGAGCAAATAACACCTACAGAGATATCTATAGTTGGCCAGGAAGTGCAGGTATTACGCTACAAGCTCATTCGTGACTTGGTCACGAATAACCTCGACTCTAGATGAGTTTTATTTCCTGTCTTAGCTGTAAATATTTCATACATTTGTCATACAATATTGCTGAATATTGCCATTTATCTAATATAATTAGAGAGAATAATCCTAGCCACATGTATCCTTTGCCTTTTCCATTGATACTAATTATTCCCGCTCATCTTAAGTAATTAATTTCCTTTAAGCATGTCTCATTCTTGATGATTAATGCTCTTAGTTTTATTGACTCTATGACGCTGACGACATTCTCTCGGAGACAACAAATTACTCACTGAGATGAGTTCGTCTAGAAAGAGTTGCGTTGAAGAGGTTGAGGCTCTTTATTTAATGAATTAACATGCATTTTAGAGTTCATTAAAATGCTAATAAAATTGCGATGTAATGAAATTGATGATAAATAAAAATAAAATATATATCTAAATAAATAAATTAATATGTGAATAAACAACTTCACAGCCAAATAACCCAATACGAACATAAATAAAGAAAATCATTAATGAAAAAAAGTTAGTTAATTAATTAAATAAATATACAATATATATATATAGCAACAAAAAAAAATTTTTTTTAAAAATAATAATTAAGAAATCTAAAAATCAATATAAATATAAGTAAATAAAATAATGCATATATGCAAATAAATAATAATAAATAACACAAAAACTATATGAAAAATAAACCAATTCAAAGAATAATAAAAAATAATAATTAAAAATTGATCATAATCAATAATATTTAATCAATCAACCAAATAAACAATTATTATATATATTACATATTTTAAAAAAAAATATATATATATAATGTTTTAATTTATTAAACATTAAAAAAATCTAAATATGTTTTAAATATTAGTTATGTATAAAAATAAAATAAATAATTTTTTTTATTTTAAATTTAGTATATAATAAATTATATAATATAAAAATAAATAAATGAATGAATTAATATAAAATGTTCATTTAGCTAGCAGCGCCAGAAACTTAATTAATAATTATAAGTAAATTAAGCTTATGAAGCAGCAGCAGACATTGTTGAATATAGTCTGTTGCTGTTTTTTTTTTCACAAGTTACTAAACTTGAGTCTAGTATCATTTCTAACACATTTAACCCATTTGAAGCAGTTAGCTGTTCAAGTCATTTAGCTTCTATTCTCTAGTCCGTTTACAACTCTCTAAATTAGCACAATTTCTATAACGACAAAGTGAATTGAGTTTTGTTCGTCCATTCAGTCTGTCCCTCTCATAGTTCCTCCCTCTCTTTACTCGTCGCTCCATCCTCGTTAAAGTGATATATACTTAAAAATAAATTATACGTAGTTTTCCTAATGGCACACATAGATAAAAAATTTTTTCAATTTCTATGAAATCGATAAATATCTACAATAAGTAATCTCACTCACTGAATCATATAGAAATCTATAAAAGACCCCAATCCAATGAGAATATATCTCTAAACATTTATTATTTAGCTGCAAGTGAAACTCATTTTGAATAATTTAGCTTTTATCTGCATAGCTTAGCTGTAACTTTGGCAGTAAATAATTAATTTAGCCAGTTTTTATCTGCATAGCTTTAAATACAAAATGGGGTATAGACTCAATAACAATAAAGACAGCCTGACTGCACAGACATCAAGAGGCGAAATTGAATTTGATTGGCTCCCAACTCAATTGTCTACAATAGCGAAGTTGGCCATAAGCAAAGCTAATATTGGTTTCTGAATTACCTGCACGTTGTGAGAGACGCTCGAAATATGCAAATCGAATGACGAATTTATCGCTGCAATTCAGAAATCGCCATTAGCGCTAGCTATAGACCATTGTCAGGCCCCACATATGGGCATGGCCATAGTACGAGTGAGATCTAACGGCAATTCCGATCTCACGACTCATGGCCCACGCCAATGAGTCATGGGCATAGCGTCATCCGACGAGCCTAATTTGGCTATGGGATGAAGCGATGCGTCTGCAAGGTAAAGGGATTACGCAAGCCGAGGTTATCAGAGCTCGATATATAAACAGTTGCCAATTGATAGCGATAGGCAGTTATCTTATCCAAAACCCACACAAAGATAGACAGACAAATTTAAGCTAGACGGCGGGTGAATGAGAGAGAGGGAGAGAGGGGGAGTGTGCGCCTGTGGCCAAGACCTTTAACTGAGATTGTGAAATTTCGTTGCCTGAGTCAAGGCCAAAAGCGTCTCAGCCCAGTTGGCACTCCATGCCCAGGCAGCAGTCAATTGGCTCTTGCGTAAGTGGGTCACCGCGAGGGGCGACCCTGACGTTTGCCACATGCGTCAGCTACCGCTGCCGCTGCTTCTCTCTTTTGGGGCGCATTGTCCTTGGATCGATGTCAGAGCCAGCCATTCATCCACTCAACAGTCTGCCATATGCCGCCCCATGCTGTCAGCTGCAATTCCAATACTCAGCAAGGCGACAGGACGTCGCGGCGCCAGCCCCTGCTCCTGCTCCTGCTCCTGCTCCTGCTCCAGCCACTGAATGTGGTCCACCCTGCCCGAATGCTGTAATAGCTTTGCCCTTTGGCAATAACTTGTGCGAGCTCACGCATTTGGGTCTAGACGCGCTCCGCTCCGGTCCTGGCGTCACTCAATTGCCATTTACAGTCTCGATTGCTCTTGAATTCCTTGCACTCAACTGTGTCAAGGGATGCAATTCGTCATGCCCGAGCCAAGGATTTGGCCGAGCTCTGGGCGTCTTATCAGCGCCCAAGTATAATATCTTTTATGACCTTGTAAATATAATTGTCTGAGCTTTTTATAATGCGTGCGCAGCACACGCACTGTTTTCCCTTCACAAATATGTGAGCAGCTCGAGCATTTGAGCCACATTTGGCTTATTTATGGCTTTCATTACGATAAACATGCTTGGGCCCGAGATAATATCTAATGGCCCACCTGCCCGTGGCTCCAGCCGAACATGGTACAATTTTGACATTTGCCCATAAATAGTTGATGCATCAGACATAAATTTGGAGCTCTCTCGCAGATGCGAATACCTCAGATGCGATTAGATGGCACCTATATATATATATATATATATATATATATATACATATACACAATATAAAGACGGCGTCTGTGGGACATATCAGTAAGGTCGGTTCGCAGAGATAAGATGAGCGGCAGGCACGACATTCAATTCATTCAATTTAGTTCAAGATGATGCTCGATGGACACGTATTAAATGCGAGTGCGTGTTTTTGTTATTATTTCTTTATCAACGTGGATGATGAGAGCAGTAGTGGTGCAGTGGTGTAGTGGAGCAGCGGTGCAATCGATATGTTATTTCGTGTCCTACATATGTTGGTCATACACACACACACACACATACACATATATACATGTATGTCTATATGCATGTTTATACAGATACCATTCGGCTATGGGGTCAGATCGTAAACAAATAAAACGCCATGTCTGTTGTCTCAATGAAATATGCTTATAAATAAATATGAACTGCTTCGCTCGATGCTTGCCAATTCCATCGACAAATTTGGATCTGTCTGTCTGTTGTATGGATAAACCGAATACATATCTCAGTATATACATACATATAGAGACAGTCGATTTTGGCTGCTGGGGTCATAAAAGTGCCGCGGGCCACAGACGGGTTAATCGCGCTTCGTAATGGGAGCATGTCCGGCGCGTGTCAGACCAAATATTTTAAAGAGAATTATATGCCAAATATACATATAGATAATCGAGAGGCGATTCTTAAGCTGAGATCTATAAATGATTGTCTGCGCTTATTGGAGCAGAACAAAAACCAGCTGAAAATCAATTATAATCTTTTCACTGTTTAGCTCTTGCTGAAGCGTGAAAAACCTATGCGATAGTCGTGCTCGTGTCACGCGCCCTGCTCTAGGCTACAGGCGACTTAGTGCCAAAGGCGTAAATTGTATGCCCCATGTATTTGTCCATGTACATAATGCGATTCCACGAATTTGCATAACGTCTGAATTTAAACAAAACAAAAGGAAATAAAAAAGAAAAGAAAACGAAATTTAATTGAAATCAATTGATTTGGCGGTGGCAAAGGCAATAAGGCAATGGGCAACATTTCTATATATCCATATGACTATATGTATATATATGTACATATATATAGATAGATATGATGTATACTTATATATACATGTGTTTCTACGTAAACCCCTGACAGTGAACTGGGAAATATGATTTGCACACGGATCAGGAAAAGGCGTGGCTTCTGTTTGATCAAATGCCGGCAATCGAATCAAAATGAGTCAAAATGAATAATTTTGCATGCGCGCATGGATGTTTCATAAATATTCGAGAAATCAATTGCAGACCAAAGCTTGCAATCAATATGTATTTAATTGAAGCAGTTTTATGCTTCAAGCATTTCAAATGCTAAAAATAAATAATTATTATATATACATATATATTATCTATAGATATATTTTTTTTTTTAATTTATTATTTTTTTTTTTTTTTAACCCGCATAATCGATCAGCTAATAATTTTTGCCTCTAAATATATTATGGAGCCTCATTATAATCAACTTATGCAACGTATGAAATGCCAGCTTCCCATTTCAGATTTAATTCGCAAATTTGATTATTGCTTGCAATATAAGCTGACAAACCTTATCAGGAATATTCCTAAATAAAAATGCATGATTTTATTATGAACATTCCCTAATTATATGCATAGAATATTAATATTACTTTTCTAGGAAATGCAAAATTTCTTAGAAATGATTTCAATATAAAACCCGAACTCTTAGTCTGACATAATTATTTTGATAATAATATAGAAAATCTTTTAATATTTTAAGAAATTGGAATTTTTTGAACGATGAAGTAATCAAGAAGAAAAGTTTTACTTGCATATCATACACTGTGCAATACGAATTTGTATGATATTTTGCGAAACTTATTGAGCAATTTGATAGCTATGATTTTTTTGCAGTTTGGCCCTTTACTCTGTCTAATTTATTATATTGTATTTATTGAGGCATGCAAATTTTAGTGAGACTTTTTATCGAATTTTGTAACAGACCCATTATTTTGAAAACAATTTTCAATGAAAATTAAGATTGAGATTAATATATATATATATTTTTTTAATGTTTTGTATTTTGTAATTTTCTGTAATTATTTTTAACTAATTTTTATTTATTTTATTTATTTATTATTTTTTTTTAAATTTAATTTTATTATTATTTTTTAAATTTAATTAAATTTGAAATGAATAGATAAAATAAGTTGTTAAAAAATGGACTATTTAACATTAACTAAAAAAGAAATATGTATAATTTTATGTTGCACGTATTGTACGTATATTTTTATATTGTACATATTCTAGTATATGCAGAGATACCCTAGATTACAGATACTATAGATAACGGCAGTCTAAACACAGATAACACAGATAGAGATATTCTAGGGACAGTTGCCCTACAATCAGTCACCCTATATACAAATACTACCACGATTACAGTCTCTGCAAACTGTAAATGCACAATCGAGAAAATTACTTAATGCTTGCGCAATTTATAAATGTTGTAATCATCATGAGTTAACAAAACATAATTTTCGTACAGCTGTCTATTAAATCAACATCCATCAAATTCTTTCAAATTTTTTATGCAACAACTAAATTTCCAAATATTTACAGAGCCAACCATAAATATGCTTTGAACTTGCATAGAAAATGAGACTATTTTGATATATTGGGGTGTATCTACATACATATGTATGTATGTACATACACATGTATGTGTTCGGGTGTGCAAAGTTTTTTTAGCTGGAAATCATTTATATAGTATATATGCTTGGGGTTGTCAGATTTCGACATGCCTTATGCCTTATGCCTTATGCCTTCTGGCTTCTGCCTTATCGCATGCCTAAAATTGGAAAAGCGCACATTTAATTAAAAATTTTGTTCATTCTTGGTGGGCCGTTTGGCCAAATGGCAACCAATGAGTTGGGGCCCGGCCGCACAGCGTGTGTAACCGCGGAAACCAGAGAACTGGATGAAAGCAGAGATCGTCTGAATAGAGAGAGCGGTAGAGCGAGGAGGGGAAAAGTGGGCGTTCGTTGTCTTCGCATCCATTGCCAGGCACTGGCTGCGTGTCTGGCATTAGCAAATATCTGACATCAAAACTGGCAGCAAATATTTGCTCTTCTACAAGCAGAGTAAATGACTAAATAATAATGCCAAGCGCTCACTGTTTACCGTTATCAATGTTTTATGAAACTCAACTTTCAGCTAGATAAGCGTTCGACGATAAGATATGCTGCTTGGCATTTCATTTAGCGGCTTAGCTTTGGTATATTCAGGTAAAAACCCACGTGCTGTACACACACACACACTCACTCACATTCACGCTGCTATAAATTAATCAGAATGATATGTACGCATTGCTCATTGCTATTAATATGGCAAACGCAATGCTGGTAATTCATAATTTTAACGCACACGTAAAGCCCATTGACAACGCCTCGAGCTGAGCAACATCTGAAATACCTGTGTAAATTAATCATTGTAAAATATTTTACTTATATTTTATGGCCATAAACAGTTAGCGAAACTTTCCCCAAAAGTATTCAAAAATAATAAATTCTAATGCAATTAGCTTTGGGTTTGTTAAATTTACTAAAAAAATACCATGTCAACATTTTCCTTAATAAAATCCAGTTCTATTAGCTTTAAGCTTAAGCCAATATCTAGTTAAGTTTAGTTAAAGTTTTTCCTATATCGAACTTTATTTTTTAGAATTTATTACTTAACAAATCACACTTTATATGGCCTATAAATCCATCTATTTAAGGGGCGTTACTCGCACGACGTTCTCTAGGGTTTAAGTGTTAATTAAATAAATCCAATTCATATCTTTGGTACATATCATTCGACATGCCAATGCCGTAGAGACTTACCGCCATAAAATTGTCCAATTAGCAGACAAATGAGTAACATCCACGTCGTAGCTCCTCTCATTGTTATCACTTTCAGCTTTTTTTTTTGTGTTTTTCTTTTGTTTTTCTGTTTTACTGTTTTGGCAGCTCACGCACTATTAAAATTTGTATTTGCTTTCGAGTTTGGTGCGCTATCGGAGGTAGATTGTTAACTGCAATTAATATGTTTGTTGGAAGTCGATTTAATTAATTTGCCACTAAATTGCTACAACAATCAATTGTCGGCCCAATCGGGCACCGCAAAGCCAACGAAATTCTTCTATTTGTTTTCGTATACGTATCGCGTCGTGTTCACCGGAAGCTCAAAAATTGGCTAAAGCCAAAATCAAAGAAAAACGCGCGCGCGCGCGCAAATATTGCAGTCGAAATCGGACGAGAAAAAAAAATACCAGAATGAAGAATGAAAAAATAAAACGAAAACAAAAACAAAAACCTTAACCTATAGCCCGAGTTGCTTAAGCTGGAATTCGCAGCTGTGCGCTAGAAATCGCAGCTTCCAGTGGAAGCTGATTGACAGCTGAACGGTAAACATGGCTTTTAATATTCGCCTTGACGATTATGCAAGCGCTGCAGAGCGGCGCGGCGGCGAGACTCACTGATATTATGATCTCAGTGCGAAAATTAGAATTCGCTCTGCTCACTAATTCGCCGCAGCGCCTGACTGCCTGTCTGCCTCTCTCGCGCTCTTAATCCCTCTCTCCGTCTCTCCTGTGGCGCGCTCAATGCCAAACCGCTGCAAAAGTGGGTCGTGTCGGGTCGATGTGGTGTTTGGGCTGGGCGTGGCAGGGGGGGTATGCCAAGTTGAAAAGCATGCAAATATGTATGCATATAAATAAATTAATGTGCAAATGCGAAAAGCTCAAAAACGAAAAATAACAAGGAAAAAACCCGATTGTGAGCATAACGAAGCCTCGACACCCTTTCCAACAGCAGAAACACTTCAAAATAAACAAAGCTAATTGACAAATAATTGCAATATTAGTCATAATATTTGATACTAATCAATCTGAGTAATTATTCATTTTGTGCAGCATTATAATTTCCTGATTGTATCTCATCTGCACTGACAATGCCAATGGATTCTCTCTGTTAGCGTATGCTGATGCAAACATCCAAATAAACAGTTGAATATACAGACACAAACACACACACACACATATATGCAGCAGCATGTTTGCATATGGTATACATATATATAAATATAGATATACTATATGTATTTGCAACACTTCGCAATCAGCTTTTAGTTTGTTGCATTTGCTAAAAGCAGCTAACGAATACCAAATATTCATTTTTCTATTCACATATTTACCCTTCGCATAGGCGAACAATTGGCGGATGAACGTTAGCTTCGAGTTCCTATGAGTGCTATTTGCTTAAGTGCTTTTTTGTTATATTCAGGGAAAAATTTGAAAGTATTGAGAGGCTTACTATTTGGAATCTTAACAGAACAAAAATGGTTTCAACCATAGAAAATTCATTTAGAGCGCTTGCCCTGCCCATCATGTGATACACAATCTGCAGTTAGAAAGTACGGTTATCAAGAATGACGCTTTTCATTTATTTTTATCAATGGTAAACGTGCAGTCAGTCTTCAGGCAGTTGGACTTTCGATTCTTGCGAGGGTCGATAAGTGCATATGACATTTTAAATTTAACCGAATGGAAAAACTCAAGGAAAATCAATATACTTTTAAGCCCTTTTTGATATGCTACTGAATTATGTTTTAGATCTTGAACCAGGCATCATAAATTGTATGATAAATCAAAATTGTGTTTTTCATTTCAATCAATATTTAGTTTAATTTATATTTTAATTATGGCAAGCTAAAATCTTGTCTAAAAAATAAACAAGTCTTGAATTGAAGTCACGTAAGACAAATGGGAAAAACTTTGGCATTCGCAAAGCTTTGGCACTCAGAATGTCTAACTCAAGTACTCGCCAAGCAGCTCTCGCTCCCTCGCTCCTTCACTCACTTACTCAATCACTCATTCACTCACATGCTCTCTCTCTCTTTCTCTCTCTCTCTGTCGTACTTCTGCGTCTTAAGGCGAGGCCTTACCAATCTTGCTTGCTTGTCTTGTTTTTGGTCTTTTTGGCGTTTGTTTATTTACATTGCGCTCCAAGTTTACACACACACACACACACAGCAGCAGCAGAGATGCACTTGTATGCGTGCGTGCGTCTGTGTACGTTTGTGTAGCAGCTGCAGCTGTGCTCCGTTTGCTATTACAACGATTTTTTGGAATGGGAATCAAAACTGAAAGCGGGAACTGAAAACAGAAATGCGCGCCTTGCAAATGGAATTGAAAACTTTTCGTACTGTAAATAAAAGCAATCGATGTTTTCTGTTCGCTTTTTGTACTCCTTTACTCCATCTCTCTCTCCATCTCCATCTCTTTCCCCCATCTGTGGCAGCTGCTCCTGGTGCCCTACAGCAGCCGCCATTCCCCTTTCCATTCGCCCATATTCCAATTTCCATTTCCTTTCTCGAACAACTTTCGGTGCCGTCATTTCGCTTTCGTTTGCCTCTCGCCGCATTCGGCTGGGCTTGCCGGCAAACAGCGGCGACAGACGACATCGGCTGCCGCGGCTGCAGCGACTGCATCGAGTATTTTTTACATTTTTCACATATTTATAGAATGCGCGGCCAATGCATTTGCATTTGCATTTGTATTTGCATATTGCACAAGCCTGACGACGACGTGTTGTTGATTTTGTTTTCGCTATTGTTGTTGTTTTTTTTGTGTTGATAATTGCGAGTGCCAAAATGCATTGGGGACCACAATTCGAATGCGCTTTGGCAATGCCGCAATTGCTTTAAGGCTTTCAGTGGCAACATTTTTTGTCATTATGAATCACAGCGTCCATGGAGTAGCTCTTTGACTTTGGGGCAGCTGCAACTGCCACCGTCGCCGCGGCGGCCAGGGCCAGGTAAAGAATGGATAAAGTGAAGTGCCTGTGCCTATGCCTGTGCCATTTACAGCAAGAGAAACAGGTTTTGCGTTCGCCTGCGACTGGTCGTTGAGATGCGAGCAACGCGAGCAGTGGCAAGAGAGTGAGAGAATTGGAGAGATGAAGAAGGCGCAACAACACAAACACAAACAACGACTACAACAACAAATATTCGGCTAAAGCGTTACAAAAGGCAACCAACTGGAGGCGACGACATATTGTACGAGCAATTTTGATTTACGACCAGGTAATGCCCGTGCACAGATGCTCTTCCAGTTGGTAGCACTTGCACTTGCAACGCTTTCGCTCAACTTCGTGACGAACTTGTGCCCCTTTTTGTCTTCGTTTAATTTGGTTAAATTTGTTTCAGATATCTGGCGTAAAAAAGCTCTGGCTCTGGCCCACGTTAAATACGACTATAAACACAAACACCACACATACATGTATATGAGTGTGTGTGTGTGTTCGCGCACAAAACAAATTGAAGTTTTCAAGTACTTAATGGTAGTATTGATAGGAGTAAATAGTATTTTCAGCTGTGCGCTACGCGCTCTTTGCGTACCCGTCGCGATGCTTTTCGAGCGAGAACTGACAGACATTTACTTTTCAGCGCGTGCTTGGATGCCGTTTTGGGAGCCACAAGCAAGCTGGTACAAGTGGAATGGAACGGCTCTCTTGTGGCTGCTGTTGTTGTCGCTGCCGCTGGGGCAGGTAAACAAAAATTTTATCTTTTCCGCGTTCCTCGAATGGCGCCAAATATATCTGAGCGAGAGAGATAATCGAACTGAGTGAGCGTGGGTCCAGAGAAGATGCTGACAATGTCAGTGTCAACTGTTGTTGGTTTTGCACTGATTGGAAGCCCTACACTGAATAAATACCCACTAGCTGAGCATGAGGGAATATTCACTTTAGCATTACACATATGCAACACTTTGGAGCTCATGGCGGATACTTTATTTATTAATAATACTTGAGAGTTCAGGCCTAAACAAATAAATTAAATTAGTATATATGACTTAGTATTTGGTTTCCTGTACGATCATATCTTATTTTTGTTTATACAAATTATGGCTACTATATGAGCTGGCATCACTTTTTAATTTTGCCTTATCACATTGTTATAAATGCAGTCATAACGGAAAACTACGTAGATTTCATCATCACTCTTAGTGACTAAATAAAATGTAGTATACGTTTTTTATTCATCAGATGACTTCACTGCAAATTTAAAAAGAAATTAGTCGATTGATTAATAATTTATTTATTGGGACACTTTTTTATCATTACATAAATAGATATTTTTAAATACCTTAAATAAGTTTTAAAGAAATAAATAAAATGGTAATAAAAATTGTAAATATGTAATTGATAATATGGATACATTATAAAAATCAAAAGCTCGTTATTCGAAGGCCGTTATTGGCCATATTTAAATAAGCGATACTTTTCTTTGCCCACTGCAATCTTCAGTATATCGATATATTGAGAATTGGCAAAAATTTGCAACACTGTCAATTTCGCAACATTTTCAGCACTGAACTAGCACTGCGCGATTCTTTGTTTACATCTTGAATCATGGAAGTGCCTTTAAGCGAGTTCAGCTCGCTGGATCTGGAACGTGAATTGTACGCTCGAGCAAAAAATACGGATGGATTAAAGCAGGAGCGCTTTGGCCGCCTGTTGGCTGCCCGACAGCAAGACAGCCAGTCGTCGATCCGACAAAGAAGATCGTCCATTGCAAAGTTTGGAGCTCGCTTGCAAATGGACGACTTTGCCGAAATAAAAATGTTCGATCCGACAGAGTTTGAGTTCTTGTCCAATAAAGTTCGATGGCGACTCGATCGTGTACGACGAACAGAGGATGGCGAAGGACTGGAATACTTCCATCCAGATGTACTCAGTCGCATCGACCGCAGCAAGACGTACATGCTGAATATGGATGAGTTTCTAGTGCGACAAGAGCCATACATTCATAAGGTGAGCTCAATGAGCTAATGTCGATTGCAAACATATAAAAGACTCAATTTTGTACAGATCTTTGTTATTTTCATATCTCGGACTTGTGGGCAAGAGCATAAGCTGTGCTATGCAAGAAGTCTGGCCAAACTGCGCAGCTGGGATGAGCAGGCGGAGGAGTTTGAATGGCCCGTGAGCTAAACATTAACTGCTCAAGCATACCTTATTTAATTGTACTTTATTTAATTGTAATTAGCTCATCACGACTGAGAACATAACCAGCTTGAGTGCGGATAATGCTGAGCTGCAGACGACGGTAAGTTCACGTTTTTTTTTATTAATTACCTTAACAACATATTCTTCTTCAGCTCATTACAACAGAGAACATTGCCAAAGCGCTGAGCTACGTATTGGGAACAGTTAAGGACAATAATCTAGAAAACATTGTGGCCATTGCCTGTGATACGAATCGACTCGGTGTGCCAGCCATAACGATGCTGCTGGAGGCGAGTGGCCATGTGATGCCACCGACGCTCTACGACATCTATGACCTGCAGATCACCTTGCAGAACATGTTCTGCTCCGCCTGTGTGCGGATCCTGATGCGTGTGGAGCACGAGATATACACGAAGACCACGTACGGGGATCAGCTGTGCAGGCTGTGCTCTGGCAATAGAACCAAGAATATGAATGCTGTTCTGCTGCTGATGGAGTATGTGAATAAGTTGCCCCAGATTCTAAATACAATGTGGAGCTTCGAGGAGCATCTGGACAAGCCAATTTCCCTAATTGGCCTGAACAACAGATTGCTGAAGATTTACGGCTCACACATCAAACGAGAGCTGCCGCCTATAACATTCGAAGACTGTGCCGCGGGCTCGGGACTTTTGCAATTGATCGTCTTTGATGCCCTGTGGTGCATCTCAACCGAAGCTGAACCTGAAGAGATAAATCTGGAAGTCATAGTCTATCCGCCACACAACCAGGAATGAGCTGTTTAAGAATAAGTTAGATATATTTATTATTTATTTTATTGGAACATGGAATTCAGTACAGTTATATTTTGATATACTTAATTTATGTGTAGAGCATAGCGAGACAAATCTGTATAAATATCGCTAGATATAGCAGTTCACTGCAGCCAGAACCTGTGGCCGCATTATGCACCATGCTGGCTGTAAAGACCTGTGATCTCTGCGTAATCTCGTTCTCAAAGCTCTCCTCGGTTGCATCGTACTGCAGCTCCGATTCCGTTGAATAGTTGGGCAGCTCAACTTAAATTAGAATAAGAAATGTATTAGAATATACATATATAATACTATAGTGATAAGGCAGTAACTACCTTCGCCACCTGTGGCAAATCGCACCGTCTTGCTGTTGTCGCTCCAGCCAAAGCTATTCCGCGCCAGCACTGAAACCTCGTACAGACTGGCCGGCTGCAGTCCATGCAATGTGTACGAGGTTATGTAAATGGGACCTATATGGAGACTATGCAAATAAAATGATGACTAGATATAAGAGACTAGGCTTACCAATGGTCATTTGTGCTGGAATCGTCAGTTCGGTCCAGTTTGTGCGAATGGGCCTTGTTATATTTGCTGTTTGAAAGAAATGAAGGCTATAAATAGACTGAAACTAATGTAACTAATGGGAATTTCACTTACCCGATGGAATCTGTCGAAACTTGAGCTTGAATTCCATAATGGGTAGCAAGCTCTCCGTCTGCCAGACCAACACATGCGACGTGGAGCTCTGCGTGCCGGGATTGATTTTGAAGACGCAGGGCATGGGTCGTCCGGTCAGCTCGACCGTGGTGCTCTTGAAGCCAATCGAGTTGGTTGCACGGCACTCGTACTGGCCCATGTCGGCGTCGCGCACCTTCTTGATGATTAGCACGTGCTTGACCAGACTCACGTAGTTGTCCAGGGCATGGCTGCTGGATGACAGCTCCGTCTCGTGGCTGCTGATGTGGGAGCCAGTTTGAACGGGCACGCCGTAGTGGAACCACTGCAGCTTTGCCACAGGCGCCGCCTCCACAATGCACTCCAGCTGGGCCCGATCGCCGACCTTGGTATAGACCACAGGCTGTGGCAGCGTCAGCTCCGGAGCAACTGGAAGTAGATGAATGGCTCTTACTAATGCTTCTCTCTCTCGTGTTTCGCCTCATGGCAACACCTACACAAGACCCGCAGCTGCACGCCCGCCACCGCCGGCTGACCCACTCCGTTGGCCGCTAGGCACTCGATCAGCCCCGACATCGCCCTCGACTTGATCTCAAAGATGTGACTCTGCCGGTTGCCCGTATTGCTGTACTGGTCCAGCGTGTTGCCATTCAGCCGCCAGCTGATCGCCGGCTGCGGCACACCGTTGGCCAAGCACACCACCTCAAAGGTGGTGCCAATGGGCAGCTCCAGCACTCCGCTTGGCTCCATGGCAACGCTGGGCTCGTACTGCACCTCGATCGCATGCGCCTGGACGGCATGATTGCTGTTCGACATGATCTCGCAGTAGTAGTTGCCCGTGTCCTCCGACTTCAAGTTTGACACCTGCAAACTGCCATTGGACCAGAGCACAATCCGTTCCGGTGGCGGAATCTCCGGGTGACGTGAGTCAACCAACTGCACATCGTCCCTGTGCCAGCGTACATAGTGAAAGGGCGCTATAGGAGAAGGTTTTTCGTATTATTATAATTAAATGTATATTCTCAAAATATAAATAAAATATTTTTTTTCTTTTCTCTCTCTTTCTGGTGTTAGAGTATTTGTGTTCCATATGTATTTCGGCTTATGCATTCGCACGCTTCTAAGGTATATTTGTAACCTAAACTGACCTGGGTTATTCCAGCTTCAACATTAGATTCGGCATATTAAAAACCTTGGGAAAATCTTGTTCTTGTTTGGAAATTTCAATTCATCTGATCCATCTTGATATACCTTATATTATATGTTATATTATATCATATTATTTTATATATTTATTTTTATATATATTTTCAGATTTATTTATTAAATAATATATATTTTTATAAATGCGCCTTGGTTGTATTGAAAATATTGCAATTCATTTATATTTTCATTTATCAAATGAGCGCTACATTTAATATCATATCATTTTCATTTACTAAATATAAATAGGTCATTTTGTTCTTAGATGCCTGCAGATCATATTCTGAACGCAATCAGTCTTCATGAAGACTAATTTCAGTTCGTTAAATCTTCAATGCTTATTGGATCAGTACTGCACATTCAAGTTTCCTTTTATTTATAAAAATTACTTTTAAATGTCTAGCTATAAAATATAAATATAAACATATAGCCTCTGATATATATTTTTTCTGCAAGCATTTCTAAGCTGACATTTTATATGTGAAACCATCTGAGGAACTTGTAAACAACTTTTCAAGAACATCTGAAGTAAATTGCAAAATTAACCAAATCCCGTTTTGTTTGTCTATTATAGAAAAAAGAGATGTAGAAAATGCATTGTGATGAACGAATTTCCTTTGCTGTCTTTTGTGAATTCATTCACAATGCTTAAGAAACTCAATTTAGACAGCGACAAATTAAATGTTATTGTTGTCGCCAATTGCCTGCACAAAGGAGCACTTTCAAGGCCCATTATATTGGCTAACTAATACGTATAATTATGCTATATATATATTTCTGATTGATTATAATTATTATTTTTATTAAATTGGCTTACTATCCAAATAGCAGGGCAATAGCACAGTTTCGTTCTCGTAGCTTTTGATGGTAGTTGGAACGCTTTTAAATTTTTGATTATTCTCAAGATCATTGTTAAAGTTCAGTTCGCACTGGCCGAGGAGGGGCAGCAGCAGCAGCATCAACATCATCGTCATCATCTTGATGGGAACACACATGTTGCACACACTGAGCTGAGATTTGTAATTGAATTAGACGTAGCGATTTCAAATCTCTCAACGGCTAATCGAAGCGAATTCCACTTGGGCGCGTGTCACGAGATTTACTGTTCCGATGCGTTGGAAATCCCGAGCTCAACTGAACGCTTGAGCAACCGATGGGAGTCTGACGAACACTTGCGCCTGGCTTTGGCGACGACGACAGAGGCTGAGGCCGAGGCAGCGGCAGCGACAGCGACAGAGGCAACGACAGAGGCAGAGACAGTGACAGTGACAGAGGCGACGATGAAGACAGCTCAGAAAGTCACTTGCTCTTTCTTTTTGGGATGCCGGCTGATTAGCTGTCTTCCAATGTTCAGCAACGCATTGTGTGCCAGTTTGGAGCACATTTAACAGTACATAAATATACATATAAAGTAGCATATACGTATAGCGTGTGTATATATGTATATGTACATACTTATATAGCATATAAAATATCTATAGAATGCAACGGAGCGTTCTGCACGCCCTCGCCAAAGCATGTCCATTTGCATGTGCCATGCATCGCTAGTTTGTTCAGCATTCTGAATCGGATTTTGATTCTGTTTCAGATGCTGCTGCTGATCTATTACGTTTGCCGCTTGAAAGAACGTGCTCCTGTTGCATATTATGAGATAAAATGTCATTGTGCCACAATATACATACATATGCATAGATGTAGTCGCCGCCGGCCACATCCACATTGTCATCGGATCAGACACACACATTCATACTCTCATTCACATTCACATTCACAGTCCGGCACTTAAGCCCCCTCGAGAAGCTCCCCCTCGTTAGAACTGTGAACCAAATGCAAAGATTTCAATTATAATAACAAACTTTTACCGGAAGTGCAGCCATAAAAATACATTCATTTACGAACGTATGTATAGCACGGTTGCATCATAGTAAATAAATCTCTGAAATGCCATGCAACCCCCTTTAGATCTTCAGAAGATTGTGTTATCTCAGTTAAACAGAACTTTTAATGTATATAGAACTTTTAATTTAAATACTTATATGTGATTATGTTTTTTTTTTTTTTTTTAATTTTAGGATGACTAAATAAAGCACTTTTAATTTTATTATAGACATCATTCCAAGATCTTCATTACACTGAAACTGAAAGGTAATAGCTATGTATGTATATTATATAGATATATATATTTTATTTATTTATTTCTTTAATTTAATTTAATTTTTTTTAATTTTTTATTTTTATTTATCAATAAATACCATTTTACATTTTTTAATATCATTAGTATTTTTATTTTATTATTTTATTTATTTTTGTATTATATTTCATATAATTTATCTGCATCTATTATATTATATTATATTCATTAATTTTGTGTGTATATAAAATGTAATAAATGAAATATACATATATTATTTTATTTTTATTTATTTCTTATAACAATGAGCTAGTTAAAATATCATTAAAAATATTAAAATACTTAAAAAATGAAGAGTGTTTAATATTATAATTTATGATCGATTTCATGAAGCACTAGAAAATGTGTAACTATTAAATATATTTATAAATATATATAAATATACAATCAATAATAATAAGATCTCCATGATTTTAGGGAGACGAAGAGACCAACCCTACTCGATTAATAATGCTGATTCACTGTATCGAAGAATTTTTCCTCTACCTATTCGCAACACCAGCCTACTCCAGCGTATTCCACATGCCTAGAGTATAATACGATAAGACTTGGCCAAATTTCAATTATAAATAAACAAAATTGTAAAATATTTGAGAGCGATTTCTGCTGATTATTAAGTAAATATTTTCATAAAGATTCCGCACTCTATGTATCTCCTAAATTGGTGTTGTCCATTCAGGCCACATAGATATACATACGTAGACACATGTACATGCACATGATGATGATGACTCTCGATACGAATCGAGCGTGACCTTTAACAACTTGATGTAGCTCAGTCGAACTCCACGCGAAACATCTGAAATGCGATCGCGTTCAATTAAAAGACAATTTGATCGAATTAATTAAATTAGACGTGGACATGCTGGGGCTCCAAACAGCTGCGCAAACAAACTGCAAACCAATTAAAAACGAAAAGAGGCGTCCACAAGACTTAACCCGCTGCGATGTGATGCGATGCGTTGCGATGTGGCGCTATATAGAGGTCCATTTACGATCATCCCCTTCCCAATCCCAATCCCATTCCTATTTTCACTCTGGTACAGTTGGGCAATTACATTTTTATATATTTTCGGATAGATGTTGAAATTTTTGTTGAGTATGGTTGGTATTTTATTTGTAAACTCGACTACAATAACTGATTTCAATTAAAATAAGTACAGTGCTAAGTGCTTACAACCGACGCATTAGACGTGTGCGGAGCATGGTCAAATTTTTATCGGAATTAGGCAAAATTTAAAAATAGTACTTAATTTACTAAATATATGGGATTTCGGGCCATAAATACATTGTTGAACTTATCATATACATATATGTATATATATTTAAATGGGGGATATACATATCAGATCCTATGACTTAATCGTAATCATACAATAAATATAGCTGTTAAATGAGTTTCGTTTACGTTTTACTTTAGCTAATTGTCGTTCACAAACTATATTTATTCACACAGACAGTGACAAACAACCAAAGACAACAATTGCTATCGTTAATAATAAATAAACAATGGTCGTTACACAGATCGCAGACGCAGAACTCACAACTGGGGACGGGTGGCTTCACTGCCAACTTCGACTTCGACTTTCATTTTGGAATGCAAACGCATTTGAGCTCTGTGCGATTTCGTGTAATTTCGTCCTATATATATATACGATACGAACCCTGAATGAAAAAGTTTATGAATGATGCTCTCTATATATCAGTACATAGCGATATACATATATTCGTAAACATACAATACAATTCGTAAACTATGCCTATAGGTGATTCAGTTGCGCACTGCCGGGGGGGGAGTAGAGCGTTAACAAAACTTTCCTCCTCAATCAATCGTCACAATAATCGATTACGTTTAATTAGTCGTAACAGCACTAACCTAAGTAAAGAACGTCATTAATTGAACGGTGCAGCTAGATGAGGCCGCGCTTCTTTTTGTAATCTTCCAGGTTCAGTGAACGCTTGGACACCGTCTCGGTTGGCTTGCTCGCCGGCTTGGGCAGAGCATTCGTGCTATTCACTGCAATTGGAAGGCGAATTATTTAGTGAGAGTCAAGCTAATTAAACGGATGTTGTCAGCTTACCTGGCAGCGGTACATCTAGGTCTATGTCAAAGTCGTGTAGCGAGTATAAACTGTAGTCCTTGCCATCGCCTGGCTTCGCATTGGATGTGCTCGTTTCATTCGGTTTCTTTTTGCCAGGCGGCGGTGGTGGCAGCGGGGCGGGCAGCACCTCGTCCTCATCCTTTTTGGCACCCTTGAAGCCCATGCGCGGCTGAGTAATGCGCCGCGTGAATGGATCTGATATCTTCATGCCCTTGTTGGCACGCGCCTCCTCCATGATGGCCTTCTCGGCATCCTGCACATTCCGCTTGCGATTGCGATCGTTGATGTACGAAATCAAATTGAGACTGTGCGAGCGACGTTTGTCCAGCTCGGAGGCGCGGCTCTCCAGCTGATCGATCTGCTGGCCCAGCTCGTTGGCAATGTCGTAGTCGCCGCGCAGCATAGCTGCGTCGCGCTCCTTCATGAGGCAGGTCTTCTTCATGGCATAGTTGGTGGGTCGATTACGGAAGCGATTCTTCTCCTCGACGATCTTGTCCACATCCTCGTCCTTGAACTCGTAGTTAAGCGCCTTCTTAATATCGTTTTGCTTAATCTCGATCAAATCCATCGTCGGCATGGGCACATGCTGCTGCTGGCAGACCTCGTACCATTTGTTAAACTCGGTTTCAGTGAACTCCTGATTGGATATAAACTCCAAACGGAAAACGCGCTCCTGAGTGCCGTGCTTGAGACGCAGTCCCCGATTGGTGCGCGTCGTTCCAAGCGTGTATATTTTGCCCGTCTCCACGACGCCAACGATCTCCGCTACTCGATAGACGGGCTTCTGGCCATTGTTGCCGATGCTGATGCGCACAAAGCAGTTGACCACGGTGCACTCAAATATGGGCAGATTGACGAAGCGCTCCATTTTGAAGCGAGACAATCGCAGCTTGTTCAGATCCTCTCGGGTCGTTATGAACACGGGACTCTTTGCGGCCTTTTCGTCGTCTTCAGAGTCGCTGGACGCTTTGCTGCTGTTTGAACGAGAGCGCTTGCCCGCCGGCTTCTCTTCGTCATCCCAGTCGCTGCTGCCTGAGTCATCGGAATAGATCTCAGACGCTTTCAGTTTGACTGCCGATTTGCAGCCAGACACACTCTCCAGTTCCTCTTTGTCATCATCTCTGTCACGTTCGGCCAGTCGCTTCGCTTCCTCCTCCTCTGCAAATTCGAATTTAGTCATATTATATATTCATTATGATTTTGTACTCACCTCTCTTAGCTTTTCCCTCTCGCTTGGCTTTGAGCATGGCCATCGCATTGCTGCGCTTGTCGTCAGTTTTGTTCGCCTCCACGTTCTTCTTACGCTCCTTGGACCGCTCTTTGTGATCGAAATAGTCAGCTACATTGTTGGCATTTTGCTCTTCGGAACTCTTCTCGGCACTGCTGCTGGTGGCCCCCGACACAGATCCCGATGTCGAGGGGCCCTCGCGAATCGAGGGCATAGGTGAGGGACTTTTGGCCGAAGCACGCGCCTCTAATGCACTAATTTTGCTGGCATCCAGGTCTGCGGCAGTTGATGCGGGCACCGGTGGCGCCAAGTCCTTTGCCTTCTTGTTGCGCTTGTCCTTCTTGGACTTCTTTTTGGCACGATCCCCTTTTGTTTTTGATTTCTCGTTCTCGCTCCGACGGGCGAGCTTCAACTTCCTCTCGATCTCCCACCGGGTGCGCATAAGATCGCGCTGCTCGATGCGCTTGAAGATCTCTGTTTCACGCTCTTTTTCAGACAAGCCATTGAGGCGCTTGCGGTCCTCCTCATCACCCATCAAATCATCGTCGTAGCCGTCATCAAACTCAGAATCGGAGCTCGACGACGATGAACTAGATGAGTCGGAGCCACTGGCAGAGCCCGACGATGACGTTGATTTCGATTTGGATTTGTCATTCTCTGAGTCGCTGTCAGAGACCTCCCCCTCTTCGTGCTCACTTTGAACGTCGGTTTTTTTTTGTTCGGGTTCGATACGTTTCTCTGCTGGCGCTGGGGCCTCATCGTGACTGTCCTCGTCCCAATTCTCCTCGGACGAGCTCGAGTCTCGGCTGGTCTTCTTTGAGCGCTTCTTCTTCGAGGCTGGGGCGCTCGATTTATTGTTTGCCCAGTCCGAATCTGAATCGGATTTTGAGTTTGAGGCTTTTGTGGCATTGCTTGGCTTCTTTCTCTTTCTGGCTAGTGACAACAAGTCCTACGTGCAAAATAAATATAGATTTGTACAATATAATCTGCGCATTGATTTGTTACATGGTGCGAATTTGACGGAGGCGTCGTTTGTCATTTTATGCGCATTACTTACCGATTCTAAGTTGGTATCCGCGTCGCTATCGCTATCGCTCGAGTTTGAGTCGATTAGAGACTGAGTGCGACGTTTTCCCATTGTAATTAAGTAAAATTTGTGCCAAACAACAAAGTTAACCTGCAAAGAATGTGAAAATAAATAACTAACATATATATATACAGCGACAATGCCCTAACAGTCCCGCGACTGTTAATAACAGCAAGCATTTATTTTTCTCAGAAACGGTGGTGTTAGTAAGGCAATAAATTACTGTATTATGCAATTTAATGCGTTTTTGTACAACACGCAACTAATATATTAAAACCATATGAATTGTCACTAATTCAGGGAACGAATTTCAACTAAAAACCAGCTTAACTCTAAATTCAACATTTGCCAACTTACTCCAATTCCTAGACCCTAAATGAATGAATTGCTGTACAACACTGCATAACATAGAGCGGGTATTTATCGATAATTTATAAAACAATTTGTTGAACCAATTCAAAGCATGAGCTGCATAATTACATAGTTTCCAAGCTGAATAAGATGATGAATTAATTGTTCGCGAATGAAGCAGTTGGATTTCGCTTAAATTACTTAATATTTTCCATAGTCGATTGCACTTACCAACACTTGATACTTCAGGCATCAGTTTTGTAGCAGCTGTCAAAAATCGATGTCCGCGAAAAAGCTAACTGCTATGAAACTACGCGGGGGCTTTGAATTGATTGCTTTTATCGCTTTGACTTTTTCAGATTTTTAATTTCATAATTTGTTTAAATATATAAATTTTTTGCAAAATTCATCTAGTGATGTTACAAAAGGAAAATATTCTTAATGACCGACGATAAGTCGGCATTGGAGCATGTTATGAATATATACATATATAATAATACTATTTTCTTCCTGGTGCACCCGTTTTCGCAAGTTTAATTTTCTAATGGGATAAATGCAGAGTATGCAAATAATAGCATTGCTCATCTCTACGCAAAATTACTGTTAGCATTATTGTTATAAATTATACAACGGTAATTGAGTTACATTACAATGTACACACACACATGCACATTGATCACGCATTGCCGTTGACTGTAAAGAGACACCTAAAAATATGTGTTAGTCCAGGAAGGTGGTGATATAAATTACTAAACACGCCGACTGAGGAGAAAGAGAGTGAAAGATGGGCCAGGAGTGAGAAAGTGAGGGGGGAGAGCGAACATCAAACAGGTGTACATTCAACATCGTACATTGACCGCTTCCGAAAAGTCGTGTGCACTCTCTCTCTCTCTCTCTCTTTCTTAAGCCTTGCTGGTTGGTCAGGTAGAACCCAAACACGTTTGAGTTGCACTGTGGAGAGATTTCGTTCGAACCAGACGCGAGTCGTGGAGGGTTCGGGTTGGTAAACAATTTCTTCGGCCATCGAGATCTCACACTTTCTGCACCAAGAAGTGCTCTTAGGCGCTCTCTCAGAAAATTCTCTTATATTCAGGCGCTCCGTGATTGCAGATGTTGTGGGCCCAGCTCCCACAGCTCTCTTGGGGAGCACCAGTAGCAGCAGCAGCAGCTCGGCTCAAGTTGCGTCTGCAGAATTTTTTTCTTTTTGGTTTTTTATCTAACTTTTATAACAAGCGAGTCGAGGGCAGGAAAATCTTTAGTTCTGCGTTAGCCATCGAGTGGATAAGGTCGGCTTTCAACCGAGTTGAAGAAGTGTTGAAAAAATTAGTTGTGATCCCGGTTGTAAAAGTTTTGCCAAGTTCATCAAGTTGCAATAAGAGGATTATGAGATCTATGATATAATAAAATAAAAATAGCTGAAAAGGAAACAGAAAAGAGAAAACTATTTCAATACATAAGGTAAGTCGTGCAATGTTTAATTAATGATAATAGTTGAAGCATATCTCTCAAGGAAACGATCATTAATATAGTTAATAATTAACTTAATGACTTTTATTTCATATCAACGTAAAACAATAAAATCTTAATACACCTTTTGTCGGCCCATAAGACATGCGTGTATACATTCATATTTCTATGTAAATTAAGAGCTTCCACAAAACATAAAACATGAAAACAGAAAAAAAAAAACACAAAAACCATTACCCTTACTGGCCCAGCTTAAGAATAAGAAGAACAAAAAAAAAAAACCATTACACTTTACTGAGGAATGACTAAGAAAAATCACAAAAAACATGTTAACCGGTTTATTCGAACAGCCGCGACAAACGGAGGAGGGCGTCGATCGTCGTACCTCATAGGAGGAGACGGACCAGACTAGTGTGCAAAGAAAGATTCTGTAAGACTGCAATGGGAAAAAAGCGGCACTTCGAGCTGCGCGCCTGAGATCGCAGCTAAAAAGCAGCACATAAAACACACATTGCAGCAATGCGATTTTCAAACAACATCCAACATCCGTCAAAAACATAATGAACGGTAGCGCTATCCAGTTATAGCAGACGATTCGATTTTGTAACAGTTGCCTGGGCCCTCGCTGACGCCGATGAACAGCTAGTTAGATAACCAGCAATTAGCTCTACCCAGCAATGTGAGAAAAAGAATCTATAATCTATAATTCTGTTTGTCCATTAAAGTTCTTTAGATATTTATGGATAATGCGAGAAGTTGTTGGAAAATCATTTCTATTATTTTGTAACTTGTTAGAAAATCATTTATTTCATTGACAGTTTTTTTTTTTAATTAAAAATTCATTTTAGAAATTTGTAATTTATTGCTAACGATTATTTTCGTAGTGAGAGAAGTTGTTAGAAAACGATTTTTATTATTTTTGACAGTTTTCTTAGATTTTGTTTAGAAATTTGTAAATTTATTATCAGCAATTATTATAGAAAGTTTTAGTGGATAAAATTTGTATCTCAGATGTCATTTGAGTGTTAATTTCAGTTCATTAAATATTGATGATGAAAGGTATACGAAATTTGCGATTTAAATAAAGCAGATGCTTTCTATGCTTTGATTTTGATGTATATTAGGTATAAATATTGCAACTATAATTGGGCGAAGAGTTGACTGGATGGCACTCAAATTTAAGACACACAGGAGAGTTATAGGATAATTTAGGATAGGATAGGATAGTTTATGCTAGATGAGGAGGTAGTAAAATATAAGAAAATTAACTAAATTTACTGTTACATATTTTTATTATAATTTTTTCATATATACATTTTCAATGCATTCAAATGAAATGAACGGTATTTCGTAATTCTCTTTTTGCATTCGTAACTAAACAAGATCACAAACATTTATCGCTCGAACGGAAAAAATACCGTTTCATTGGATATAAATTTGCGAAATGCAACAATACTATTTTAATGAACTGTATATATTTATGGAAATATTTAGTATAAATATAGACGTTTGTTATTTTAACCTCTTTATGTCATCATTCTCTGTAATCTCTGCCCCAGAAAACTTAACTAACCTTTCATATTTATGCATCTTGAGTCATCTGCTCAGAATTATAATTTCTTTGACTTCTTTCTATTGACATAATCATTCTATATGCATCATTGGAAATTTCGTTAGAAGGTAAACAAATCTAGGTAAACTTAACGGAGTTTTAGGCTGGCCAATTTCTTGGCACACAATTCGATCATAAATTAGCTATATAATTGACTGCTAACACCTAGGGAAACAGACCAGCTAATAAGTGTGTCAAATACATCTATGACAAACGCACACACACACGCACACACATATACACTCACGCATGCAGCCAACATCCAGTTAGATGTTGTTAAGAAGCTTTAGATTATCAAATCGGCAGATAGACTCAAATGCCTTACATGTATTTCTATGTGTATACAAAGCGTATGCACCGTTACGAATCCAAGATTCGCTGTGATAAACGCCTATTGAAAATTTCGACTACTGCATGACACAAATAATCGAGTCGGGCCAGGCCGAGTCGCTCGTCGCTCGCCGCTCGTTGAATCAATGAAATTGGCCGACCTCGCAGCATGCAGAATAGAGAGAAAGTTCTTTCAACGGGTTTTTTTTTTCTTTTTCATTTCTTTTCTTGTTTTTTCTTCTTTTGGCTATATTGATTTTGGATTGTGTGGATTGCTTGAACTGTTAAATGACATCACGCACCTTACCAAACATTCCGTAAAGTCTATTTGTTAGCGCATTGAAGTGGGTAAATAGGCTAAATTATAAAGTTGTGCAAATATTTAGTTAGTTTTGGTTAGTTGGGGAATTTAACTCGGGGTGGTTGCACAGTTGATTATATATAGGTATATATAAATATATAGGCTAATCGATTCAAGATCTTCATATTCATATTGCAATTTTCTGTATTCTACTTAAGAATATAATAATACATTCGCATGACTTTTTTCTTTATAGCCAAGTCTCTTTCGATGGTATCTCTCAGTCAGAATCTATTACTACTGACAACAATACCCTGTACTCATTAAATATAATTTTCGCTCGACTTCAAAAGAAAACTTCAGATAATATATTATTAAATATCTTAGGAAACCCGAAGGGCATATTACCGTTAAGTATGTTACATACATCCAATTAGCTTAGCATTCTCTAATTAGATTTCTCGCAGTAATATTATGAGATGTGTCATAAGAAACGTGTGCGAAACTTAATGTTTGGAAATTTAATAACTTCTAATTAGTAAAAATTTAATGTGGGAAATTTGGGAAAGCAGAAAACAGATTGTGTATGAATACGGGGTTAACAGTAAAATGGATTATAGACAGGAAGTAGTAATAGAAAAGAAATAGAGTGGGATAGTAATAAAATCTGTAACAATAACGATAATAATAATAATGATAATAATAAAATATGAGCTTAGCTCTATAGACTCCATACATAATCGAATATATACCCCTTCTTCCACACATCACTGCTGTCCATAGGGTATACAAATTGACCTCATTACTGTGTGGGTTTTCTAAGCATTCGAAATGAATGAGAAGCAACGCCAGAGACAGATGACCACGTATTTAAGTGTTGGTGAAATTGAACAAGTGAATCTCAGCATACCAATTCGTATCTGTCTCTCTCTCTCTCTCCCACTCTTCTACTCTCCCGGTCTCTCGCTCTCTTACTCTCTCGCTGCTCGAGTAAAGTTTAATGTGTGCAATAAAAGGCTATTTGCATATCTATTCAGACTTCACTCGGCGATACAGTTCAGTTTATATGGTTTGTTTTTATTGTTCCCAATTATAATGTTTGGATATCAAAAGTGGGACTTTGGAGATCCAAATAGAAAAAGAAAGAATGGAGGAGAAAAAAAAAATAAAATAAAACAAGTAAGAAGGCTCCAGTCGAGACTGCTCGACTAGGAGATACCCTGAACCCTCTAAGCTGATATTCTAATCATTCTGCACTTCTTTTATGCACACATACATACACATGCATTCACACGCACGCATAAGCCTGCGCTCTGCTAACTGCGCAGTAAGCAGCGACTGCGCTTGGGCTGCGCTGCAGTGTGAGCAATATTATGAGAATTTATTTGTTGAATAATTTCTTTTGTAAACATAGGATCTTAATAAAACTTTCAGAGCGTATTCATATGGTGAATATGTGTGTACATTCCAAAGCACAAGTCTCTAGTACTTTAAATGCGTTTTTTACAAATTGGGGGCGAAGGGGGCGTGGTATCCAAAATCTGTAAATGACAAAATCTTTGTATCCATTAACTTTATATACAACGCAAATTTGAAGACTCCAGGTCTAAAAGTGTTCAAATTAGGCTAAAAAAACAAAATCAATTTTTCGATTATTCTCGATAAAAAAGTTATCGGATGATTTATCGAAAAAATAAAGCAAACTCGTACTGCGTATGGTACACACGAGTATGCATGCCAAATTTCAGCTCTCTAGCTCTTATAACTTCTGAGATCGACGCACTCATACGGACGGACGGACGGACGGACGGACGGACGGACGGACGGACGGACGGACAGACGGACAGGGCTATATCGACTCAGCTCATCGCGCTGATCAAGAATATATATACTTTGTGGGGTCTGCCACGCCTCCTTCTGCCCGTTACATACTTTTTCACAAAACCATTATACCCTGATTTCCCATTTTCAATGGGTTCAGGGTATAATAAACTAACTAAGCAAACGCATTGAATTAAATTTAACTGCAGAGGAAATGGGATTTTAAAGAAGAAAGCCGGTTTAGATTTTTTGGTGAAAATTGTTATTGGTGTAGGCAGGTAGCTAGCCAGTCAGCCAGGTAGGTATGTAGGTGTATGTGTGTGTGAGTGTGTCGGTGTATATCAAATACCGTTGCTTCCAGTTGCGTCGACATTGTTGCCAATGAAGATTAGGGTGCACGGCTTTCTGGCCATGGGGCTGATGGAGCTTTTGTTGCAGCAACAACAGACGCAGCAGCATGCAATTTTCATGTTTGGCTTTGCAACAAGCACGCCAAGCATGTCTGTGTATGGCTGTGTGTGTGTGTGTGTGTACGCACACACATGATCAACCCAGTAAAATTCACTGTTAGAATAACAAGTTTTTCGACCCGCAAGTTCAATTTTTAGTGGTGAATCGTATGCGAGATGAAGAACATTGCCATAGCCATAGCCATAGCCGTTGCTAACTAGACGCTGGCCAGTCGTTGCGCTTGGAAAACTCTGCTAATTGGAAATGAGACGCCTAAGAGCAGCCAAAAGGAAAACTCACCTAATGCATATGTATGTTCATGAGTTGGCCTACACACACACACACACACACACACACACACACACACACACACATCTCTCTATATGTTTGTTTAGTGGCTTATTTCTTTATGCGATTATTCCCGGCACGCAGTCGCGTTTCACGAGATCTCATTTGTGGTCTGGTATGCAGCATTATCGAAAATCAAAGCGTCTTTCAAATTTGTTATGCCTTGGGGCGACTTTCGGGAAAGTGAAATTGGGCGAAAAGCCGACGCCGGCAGACTTCGACTTCGACTTCAACTTGGACTTCGTCTTGGACTTGTTGCTGTCTATTGTCATGCTCTTAACTAAATGCGCTCTAATACAAACCCAGCGCACGTCGAGCCGAGCGAGGTTGGCCCAGAAATGTGAGATAACATTACACAGATCGATTTCCAAAATGTCAGCATCAGCCTAAGCCCTTTCCTTATATATAGGATTTGTATATTAACATACCATTTCCAGTAGATCTCCGATCTCTTGGTAACTCTGTAGAGTTCACAACCTTTTTATTACCTGGCGTCTCGTGTTCGCAACTATGAAAGCATAAATGTTATTGTTGTTGGCCATTAAGTCGGCAACTGTGAAGCCAGCTAGCGAGCCCAGCCGGCTTAAAGCCAGCTTGAGTTAGCGAACCAGAACTGGCATAAAAGGTCACTCACTCCCCAAAGAGGTAATTGACTTTCCTCGTACTCAATGGTCCATAGGGTCACTACGTGCGCCATTGTTATGAAATACTTCCAGCCAGACGCCATAGGCTGGACTAGGGTCCACTCTAGAGTGGGCATCTCATATTAATTATATGGGTTCGCTGCGCGTTCGCAAATAAATTGATGTGTATCAGAAACGATTGCAAGTGCTTATAATCTTTCAATTATGGGCGAAGCCAATTTAACTGAAAGCATTGTTCTGACTTGTTAGGAAATCGTTAAGTGATGAAAACCCTGCTCTGCAGTGAGGCGCTACAAACGAAACACACTCTGTATAGAAAGTAATTTGAAAAACTTTCAAGCGAACTTTTTTTTTTTTTTGGATAGAATTCTTAAGCAACTGGAGCGGGCGTTCGCTAATGGAGGTCAGCTTTTGCTCTAGTTTTGCTGTGAACCTTTAAAAGTAGTGGGCGTGGCATTTAACATGTATATAAAGCCATAGACAATGATTGATAATCATATTTAGCATTTCTAGCTGTCATTCAGTGGGCAGAAGGTAATTAACGGCTGAATAGATCATTTATTCAGAAAATCGACTTTCCAAATGCAGTTCTCATGAGAGAATTTTTCCAAGTGTTGAAGTTACTCAATCAATGCCATTACGCATAACTGACATTCACTAATTGTATTCAAATTGAAGAATTGAACATTCTTTACTCTGACCATAAATGAGTTTTCTTTGCGCGGTATTTGCTAGTCGAGCAGCCTCTGTATATTATTGATATATATATATATATATATATATATATATATATATTTTTTTTTTTTTTTTTTTTTTCATTGCTTGACATTCATCAATTTAACCTAAATTGAAAAAGTCTATATATATTAGTCTAACTTTAAGTTTGACTTCGGTGCGCAGTATTTATTAGTCGAGCACTCGGTTAATACATTAGTATATTTTTTATATCTTATTTATTTTTCACTGATTAACACTCACTAATTCGTGAATCCAAATCGAAAACTCAATTCAAGCTTTTTTTGCGCGGTATTTGCTAGTCGAACACTCTCTAAGTTCATGGCTCTTACAATTCTCGTTTATTTCTTCTCTATATATATTGATATATATTCACTTATTTTCTTTTTCTTTTTCTTCATTGACTGACATTCACGTTTTATTTATTTATGCTTTCAGCCCTCCATTTGAATAGTCATAATGGCTTATGGAGTATTTAGCCACAGTATTTTGCAATTCGTTGCGCTGGGCGTCTTAATGCTGTGCATGACTCAAGCCCAGACGCAGGAGACGGCGACCACAGACAGCTCTGATCAGCTACGCGATCTCAGCGAGCAGACCACTTTGCTGGCTACAGATCCGTCGCTGGGCGAGACAACCACAGAGATTCCAGCCACAGTCGATGTGGTGCCGGCCATCGAGACGGAGAATCGTAATGCCCAATTTGATCTCTCAGCTGCGGCCGATTTGGATACGAAGGACTCGAACGAGATCTATTTGGATAATGTGAGCTGCGAATCGGATGCAGTTGGCTTTGAAATTGTCACCGGGTAGGTTGAAGAGGAGGAAAGCTAACACCTGTGATTATATTTGATATTTTAATTAAGCGCTGTCATAAGTCGACGATTTACTATTTATAACTGTGTAATCTTTTTCTCTCTTCTCTACCTTTAGCTATGTTTTTTCAGCACCTGGCCGGCTCTTGGACTCGCTGCCCGGCACTCTAATGCTGACGGACTGTCTGGCCACCTGCCTGAAGAATGCCACCTGTCAGTCCGTTAACTACGAGACGGGCCTCTGCGTGCTATTTTCAGCACACGCTGATCAGTTGCCAGGTAGGAGAGAAAAAAAATAAACATTTTAAATCCTAATTCGCTAAATATTTGTGGATTTAGATAGGACAGCAGAAGAAACATAAAAATTGGCTTATTAAATTTGCTTCCCTCCTCTCTTCTTCTTCTTCGTTCGTTGCAGGCGCCTTAACCAAATCGCAGTTTCCGGTTTTCACAATCTATGCACAGAAGTCTTGCCTCTCCGCGAAGCACTGCTCTCGGGCCTGGTTCGTGGACCGCGTTCAAAACTACAAACTGAAGTCGGAAGTTAAGCGCAGCCTCGCGGTGGGATCGCGGCGGGAGTGCTCCGAGCTCTGCCTGAGCGAAACGGAATTTACATGCAGGTAATAACACTTTAAAGCTAATAGAATTGACTTCTCGCTGATTCGGTTCACCTGGCCGGCCGCAAGGTGCGCTTAATGAATCGTAATTATGAGTAATACATTAATTATGAATGTGAATAGGACTATGAATATTAATATGAATATTAATATGTATATGAATCCATATGAGAATATGAATGAATAAATATTGGTATCTAAATATGAATCTATATATAAATACGAATGTGAATGTGAATATCAGTATGAATATGCAAGTGAATGAAAATGAATATTGATATGAGTACTCGAATATTGGCGGACATTCAGATAATCATGAAACGGAATTCACATGTATTTGAATTTAAATATAAAAATAATCATGAATATTGTATGAATATTCATATGAATGTAAATACGAATACAAATTTGATATTTATTTATCAAAATGAATATGACTAAATATACAAATTTAAATAAATATATAAAACTAAATATGAATATAATATGAATATATATGCGAATATGAAGAAACATATATATATGAATATAAATATGAATGTGAATGTAAATATGGATATATGTATTAATATTCATTTTTGTATTCATTGTCATATTCATCTACATAAATATGAGCTAAAGTATGAATATATTTATAAAGAATAAAATAGAAATAAATCTAAATATGACTATGAAAATCTGAATACTATGAATATGAAATTCTCTCATTCTGCAACTCTTTACAGATCAGCAAACTATAAGAGAGCCACTGGCGTCTGCGAGCTGAGCGAAATGGACCGTTCGACTTTGGCTGGCACGAATGCCTTCCAGGTCATGGACGGCACTGACTATCTGGAAAACCATTGCATCGAGGAGCCGAATAAGCTGTGTGAGTTCAAGCGACTGCCCGGACGCATTCTGAAGACGGTGGACTCGGTCTACCAGGAGGTGAGCAGCGTGGATGAGTGTCGTGAGCTGTGTCTCAATTCGCCATACAGGTAAGCACACATATCATATGGTATGATATATATATATATATATATATTCAATTATTTCTACTCATCTTTGTAGATGCCACTCGTACGACTACAATGACACGGGCGACATGGTCTGTCGCCTTTCCCACCACAGCCGCGCTACGCTGACGGACGTGCAGGATCCCTACCTAGAGGTGCCTGAGGCGGCGACCTATGAGCTCGCCTCCTGCTACAATGTGACGATCGAGTGCGGAGGAGGCGATATGCTGGCCAGGATACGCACCTCGAAGCTGTTCAGCGGCAAGGTCTACGCCAAGGGCTCGCCCAGATCGTGCGCCGTGGATGTGAGGAGCGCCCTGGACTTTGAGCTGCGCATGAACTATCACGATCTGGAGTGCAATGTGCGCCAGAGCCAGAGTGGGCGCTATGTCAACGACATTATCATCCAGCATCATGACATGATCGTCACATCCTCCGATCTGGGTCTGGCCTTGGCCTGCCAATACGATCTGACCAACAAGTCGGTGACCAACGGAGTCAATCTGGATGTGCGCGGCGACCTGACGCCCGCTCTATCGGAGGAGGTGATTGTCGACTCGCCCAACGTGATCATGCGCATTACCTCGCGCGACGGCTCCGATATGATGCGCTCCGCCGAGGTGGGTGATCCGCTGGCACTCAAATTCCAAATCATGGACGAGCAGAGTCCCTATGAGATATTCGTGCGCGAACTGGTCGCCTTGGATGGCGTTGACAACTCGGAGATCACGCTGATCGACTCGAATGGCTGCCCCACCGATCACTTCATCATGGGCCCCATATACAAGAGTCCCGGCTCCACCAAGATCCTGTTATCCAACTTCGACGCCTTCAAGTTCCCATCCAGTGAGATTGTCCAATTCCGCGCCCTGGTCACGCCCTGCATGCCCAGCTGTGAGCCGGTCCAGTGCGATCAGGAGGACACCAGCGGCGAGTACAGATCTCTGCTCTCCTATGGCCGCAAGCGCCGTTCGCTCAACGAAACAGGTGAGTCTCTCAGACTATATGATATGAAAGAGAAGTTTGCTGAGATTTGCTATTATAATTCCAGCCACTTTCGAGCTGCGTCAGAAACGCGAGGTTAAGACACCCTCAGATATGCTATTGGTTCAGTCCATTCAAATCACTGATAAGTTCGGCTTCGAGGAGCAACAGAGCCGTAAGTCGAACATTGGCGGATATTCGGAGAACAATGAAACGGAATTCACAACTACAAATCCGGGACGCGGCTTCTGTGTCAATGCATTTGGTAAGTAGAGTAAATTGAGCCTTGTTATAATAAATAAAATAGTGTTGATATAATTTTTGATATTTATGAGGAATCAGTTATATATTTCATATCAGTTATATATTTGATATATGACAATAGTAATAGAAAGTTTTCCATCTGATATCAAATTTTTAGGGGGTTGGTTGGTAGAGCAAAAGTCGATTCTGATTTACTCCACCTCTCTTATTAGTTTAAGATTTCTTAGGAATATATATCGTATATCATATATCATTCATATTCTTTACGAAAGATGTAGCAATATATATATTTTTTCTTTAGAGGAAATGTTAAAATGAAAGCCTAATATGATTCTCTAACTGAAAGATCTCTATATAGAATTATGTAAAACTTTTGTTAATGGGAATTTATAGATCTAATATATAAATACGTTAACTATTATATTTTTTATGTATATTATTAATAATTTCTTTACCTCTTACTTCTTCTTCTGTAGGACTCATCACAGCTGCCACGTTCTTCCTGCTCACCCAGTTGGCTATAATTGGCATTTGGACCTTCTGCTATCAGCGCCGGCAGAAGCTTCAGGCCTACCAGCACTCGTATTAGGTTAAATATCTTCTCTAAGCTTCGAACTCAGATCGAACAAGTTAATTTCAGCAGGTGCGCACGACGAGAGCGGGTCACACATACATATATAAATCTGTCTCTATATATATATTTGATACTTGGCAGCCTTGGAAATTGGTCTTGTCTAGTCATTGCTCGATTTGGGTGTAGAATATAAATAGAAATGTCGCGGATTGTTTGTTGGTTAATGGATACTTATGTATTTCAGTTCTACTATTTATATATTTTGAGCCCACTTTACGTACTATGTACTCTATGCATGTTTTCCAGACTTGTGAAGGTAGTTCGAGAACTCCACTGAACTACCCTCGTGACTTTGGAAAAGAAGAAAAAATCATGCACAAATTTAAACTAACTTTATTAAATTTATTTACTAACTTAGGCAAATGCAGAACGTTTTTTAAACAACACATATTATTTATTTATATATACATAATATATTTATTTTTATTTTCTGATATATAATATACTTAATATATAGAACATGTATTATTGCCGATATATGCATTTAATTTAATTTAAATAAAAACTGCCTTAAAAATCAATAAAAGTAAAAACTTTTTAATGAATTCTTTTTGTGAGCGGATTATTTATACTGCAAATAGAAACGATTTCTTGATTTAATTGGAATGACGAGCGACAAAAGACGTGTGAAAGAATCGAATTTTGCACAGTTTCGATTGTAACAAGGTAATATTTGTATGGCTCTTTTTAGAGACACCTGCGCTAATTGAAGCTTTCTAATGCTGCCAGCATAAAATCCCATTATGATGCCCAGACTTTCGATCAGAATCAACATCCGACTTACGACTTGTTCTTGATTTCGTGACCTACACCGATGACAAAGCAACTTTGAGCAGCCAGACTGAATGGACTGAATGAATGAATAATGGACCTTAACTAAATCAAAACAGAAAACAAAATGAAGACTGCCTTGAGATCTTTAAGATGATATGGAGCGATTGGCTAGACAATTTAAAAAATTGCAAATATTTTGGAAGACAATTAACTGAGGTCATTAAGCCTAACCTTGGGATGAGTCTATTGAGATCAGAGATGCAGATACGGGTAGCGAAAAGATAAAATTACGAATGCTTAAAAGTGAAATGAATAAGCAATTCTATAGATAATAAAGATCAAGTTAAGTTGTGCATAGAAAATTTTAATATATGAAATTGTAGCTAATAGAAATAATATATATATATATAAATAAGAACGCAAAAAAATCATTAGATCAGTTCAGTTATTTATGTTAGAGCTCCAACTAGCTAATCAAAAACAGTTAACTCTATATTTTGGAATACCAAATTTAGAATTATTAAAATAAAATGATCAACTTTTCCCTTTCTTGAAGCATTTTATCACTTCCGCATATCAAGCTGTCCATATGCAAATTATTTCGTCGTTAATCAAGCTAACGAAATTTTATTTACAAGCTCGCGTGACAGCTGCTCTTAAAGATTTCTTGGCCACGCCCACTGGGGGCTTGGCAAACAGGGAATTATTATGAGTTTCACAACAGAGAGAATTATAATTCGGAATATACATATTGATACTGACCATGCCCAAGAGAAAGCAAGTGCTCTCGCTGGAAAAGCTCGACTAGGAGATACCCTAAGGCAGGTAACCTTTTGTGGTATTCGAGTTGAGTTTAAAAGACTACATCAAATTATAGATTATAAACGGAAAGATGAAGAGGTGGACAGATGGAAAGCTGGACAGATAGACACATGGATAGTCGACTGGATGAAAGACGCTATTAACACACAAATATTATTTTTTATGTACTATTAACATTATATTATTCTCTCATATATATTTTATGGCATTTGTCGCACCTTCTTCTGCTTACAAATATAGTTTCATAGCACCATAATAAACTAAAATCCCATTTACAACTGATTCAGCATATCAATAGTTTGGCTAAACCTACCTGAATGGAAAGAAAACGCTCACTTTCGGAGTTAAGATCAGCTAGTTTTTCCGTATTTCACTGCTAGATAACGATTGCTTAGCAAAGCCAAATTACAGATGATCTTCGAGTGAAATCTGCGTAAATATTCAAAGACAACTTTAAAGTAATTGCCCTGAGTGAGACTTACAGTTAAACAGAGAAAGAACAAGAAGAAGCTGAGGTAAAAGCGTGTTTCCCAGCTGTTTCGGATGCACCATAATGCTGGGAACAGAGTGGAGAGACTGCTGTAATGACTGCTAAATTGTCACCTATTAAGTTCGTTAGCTTGTTTGGCATTTTATCTCTCGATATTTTCATAATGATGCGTGTCAATCTGCATTGTTTGTCAAAGAGGGAGAGGAAAAGGAAGAGAAAGAGCAAAAGGGAGTTAGTTGGAGAGAGAGAGAACGCCCAAATCTGAAGAGCCCATCTGAAGTAAATTCTTTTGCAATGGTGCTTGCATGTTGGGCCTAATTAAAAACTTTCCTAATTTTCTAATTTGAAAGACGCTGAACGACGACGACGACAATGAAGACGATGACGACCTTTCAAGCCGAGTGCTTGGTCGCTGCGGAATTCTCGAGAGGCCTCAACTATATAGCTATATAGAAACAGTTGTTGTTGCTGGCGTTGTTTTTGCTGTGTAAGTGAATTAATTGAGATGAATGCACCTAACTGTGTGCGAGGGAGCGAGGACACAGAGCCAGACAGCAGTTACCTGCTTGAATGTGTGCTGGTTGCTCCACCAGCAGATAAAGATACAAATCTGCACGAAGCCTGTTTCCTGTTGGCTCCGAGGGTGCATTAATTTGCATGATGCACACCATCGGCTGCAGCTCCACTTGTATACACACACAAACTATATATATATATATACTATATATATATATATGTATATATATCGTGCTTGAAGCAGGTGCGCATCTGAATGCTGGCCGCTGGATAATGGCTAACAGCATCGCCATGGCAATGAGTGGAACGTCCAACCCACATCTTAAAGTGAATCGCGGCTGCAGCAGCAACTGCCTTGCTGCAACCTTACCTCGCCTTGCCACATGGTGTCGCCAATAATGATAATGTTGCCACAGAGTGCACATTATTTTGGCTAAATTCAAGTGGGCGTTCGCGTTCCAAGAACCTCTTCAATTTTCATTTACAGTTGTTGCTGCTGCGGCTGCTGCTGCGTGCTTCGTTATTTTAGAAAAGTAAATAGTTCTTAATTGCGCATGCGCTACGTACGTAGCAGGGATGGCTATATAAGAATCACATTTCGAACTTTCTATAGCTTTGCCTGGTGGCAGCTCAAGGAAAAGGCCCTGAAAGCTGACTCTCCTGAATTTCTACGGGACGTTTGAATTACATATTTTAAACTAATTTGAAATTGTAGAAAAACTTTGTATGCAAAATAATTAGAAATAATAAAAAAATTAAATAATCATAGAAATATAAACTTTAGTAATATTAATCTACTACAAATTAATTAATGAATAGTATATTATTTTATTATTTATACCGAAAATGTAATTTTTAACATTTATAATTAAAATTAACATTAATATAATTTTAAATAATATAAGAAAAGAGTAAAACTTTTATTAATAATAAAATAATTGCAAAATATAATATTCAATAATTTTGAATTATTATAAAAATAATAAATAAATATATAGATTAAATTTCAAAAAGTTACTAAAAATTGTTGAAATAAAAATAAAATGATGGAATTAATAATATATGTAAATCAAGAAATATAATATCTAAAACTATTATAAATTATATAATAAATATATCAACAATAAAGTACAATTTATAGCTTACATGCCTGAAGATCATTTATAATATTGCCAAATTCTAGAGTATGTCACAGTGTATACTTTTTTGTGCAAGAATTTCTTTGAGTGTAATGATTTCTTAGTTTCATTGCAGAAAACAATTAAAATAGTTTCAACTGGTAGCTGTTTGCTCTTTTAGATGGCATTTAAATCTTTTACTACAGCCACAACAAAGACATCATTACACTGAGCGAAACTGACAGCATTTAGCGTATGCAAGAGCATGCACTGGTTAGCATTTGCCCAGTGCCAGACGAGGAAGCAGGCATTGATGAACGAGTGTCTGATATAGTCCATGGTGGGCTGCTCGAAATGATCTCATGAGATTGGAGCGCAATGTGGCCACAACTGTCGTGCCAAGTTGAATACATTTTTCAATAAAAGGGCTGCACGAATGTGTCCCTCCCGACTCCCGACTCTCGACTCTTGGCTCTCGGCTCGCGACTACTCTCGTCTCTCGACTGGCTGTACCAACAAAGCAATTAGATTTCTGCACCTCATTATCCACACGAAAAGCATTCGTGCCATTAAAAAATTACTTTTCCAAGTGTACCAAGGTAAACGATCTTGGGCAACTAGTTACATACGATACCGAGCGCTGCTGCCCATAAACTGACTCAGTGGCTGCTTCCATTTAATGCCTAATGTTTGCACTATAAACTGCTTAAAACATGTTCGCCTCTCCTAGTTAATCTCAGCATAGTTACTTGGCCCTTCAATGTCACCAGGGACAGAGATAGAGACAGAGCCAGAGACTGAGGCGGCGAGAGCATTGACTCTGCATTTCCATCCAGTCAACAGTTGAATGACATCGCATAACACAAGTAGTTCAATTACTTACACCTCATCTGAATAATCCTCAAATATAAATTCTCAATAATTAACAGGCTTTGTAGTAAATGTGACAAAGCCATTAAATGAGGTGACATGCATAATAAATTATGAACTCTTTATAGGAAAGTGTGAGTATGGAATAAGGAATACCCTTGCGAATATATCTATATATAAAAGAAGATAGATAGACGTATAGATAATTCTTGTATACTTAAGAATATATTGAAGAAGTTATTCCAGAACTGAATTTAGTGAAGATTGAAGAGTGTGAAATGGAAACTTGAGCATAGTAACTCAATATATTATGTAGTAGCTTGACTATGGATATAATATTGTAAATATATTGCCATAACAAATAAGCCTTACTTAAGTTAAGATCTTTAACTCAATCTCTCTGTAGATAAGATCTTTGTCTTTGCCTTCACATAAATACTTCGATAACTGCTCATTTGATTGAACATTCTTCTATGAATTCTTCTTACGCTCTATTTGTCTTCGCCACAATTTCTTAATACACTTTTGCTGCTTCAGAAATGATCAGCTTATTTAATCCGGCAAATATATAAAATGATGAAAGCAAAACTATTTTAAAAATGCTTTAATGACTCGGCATTCTTACATCAGTTTAAGTGCTGTTGCATGCCAATGGCAGATGATCTAAATTGGTTTTTTATTACATTTTCAAAGTCAAGGTAGAACGAAAGAAGATGAGGCGAAGGCACAGTCGATGTGTGCGAATGCTTAAATGTGCTAAACTTTCGTCTTCATTTAAATATATATATATATATGAATATATACAATATATAAGATAGTATGTATTATTGTATAAAAATACACAAAACCTGTTTTATATAGACATATCAAATTATTTATGTGGCCAAAGCACATTTTATATAAATATCTTCTGCCAGATATATATAAATATAGCATTTCATATCTTACCAAAGAATTTCTGTTTATTTATATCAAAAAATGCAAAATTCAGCTTTAATACAATTATAGACTAACTGCAAATGACTTTAATTATATCTCTTTTAATTGCTTCACATCTAAATAATTAACTCAGTGAATAACTAAAATCGTATGCATAATTTATATTTTCATATTTACATATTACAAAAATCTTGACTTCTTTATATCAGTTATTTTGGTAAAAAAATAAATGTTAATAAATATTTTGCTTTGAAATCTATTAGTTAAATTGCTAAATTCGTTCAAACCTAAATATGCGAAAAGAGTCCAAATTAAATATTTAATTGATAGTTTTACGTACACATAATACACGTAACAATAATGATAATAATAATAATCATATTAGGTAACCAGCTAGAGTTAACTTTAAAAGAATTTCATACAAAATATGTCGTAAAAAAGTTGGTTACATTGAAACGGAAATCGGCTCAGTAAACCGATTCAGTATACATATATATTGTATATACTACATAATATATAACATCCAAATACATATTATAAGGAGGACACACGGCTGACTTGCTGACTCGGTGATTCCATAAGAGACATCCGAAACTGTGCGCCTGTTTAACGTAGCTGCGATCGCTGGGACAAGCATATATACTTATATGATAATTATTACGTCAGCCCGACTTTGGGCTACGAGTCCGAATAGATGATGCATCTTTTGCTCTTCCCCACGGATGCGAGCGAATTGCTGTTGGGACTCCAGCTCACTGCATTGACGGCCGTGCTGTGAAAGAACGGAACGGAACCAGAACTTTACGTTTTAGGGTTGCCAACAAAACAGGAACAAGAAAAAGAAAGAGAACAGTGCAAATAGGTGTGTGCCAGTGTGTGTACGTGTGTGTGTAGGTGTAGTTTAAATAATTCCAGTTCCTATGCCTACCTGTGCCCCTTGAGCGTCGTCTCGAGAAAGCCATTCACATTCCATATATATATTGCACCATCTGCCGATCCACAGGCGATCTTCGAAGCGCCCGAGTTGAACGAGGCGCGAGCAAAATCACAACTGATCTTGAAGTGCTCATTTCTGTGCATATAGGGTAGGGTATTATTAGATATTTACTTATTTTCAGTTAATTCAAACTTACGAAAACGTGGATATAACTTGATTCTTGCGTAAGTCTAATAGTTTTATTGTATCATCCCTCACCGAACATATCAGGTAATTGCAATCTATTGATCGTGAAATTGAATATGAAATAAATCTTGATCTTGATTTTTAATTTCATTTTCGATTCACTCACCCTTCGACAGATCCAACGAGGTAATTTTGGCAGGCATTAGCACATCGTCCGCTTGCTTCTCCGTTCGTATATCCCAGAAGCGTATCTTCTTATCATAATGGCCACTGATAATCGTCGAGCCGAGGCTGTCCGTTGTGCACAGATCGTTGCAACTGGAGCCGGCAAACTTCGTCTCAATGCATGCGATGCTGCGTAGGTCCCAGATCTTCAAAGTGCGGTCGTGACTTCCGGTCACCACTTTAATTGGCTCTTGGACATATTTGGCGGCCATCACCTTGCCACTGTGACCCGTTAGTGTGTGCTTAAAAACAAAGAAGAGGCCAGGTGTAAAGCCGTTAAACAACAACAACAAATTTGGGCGCCATAAAAATGTTGCACTGGGCACAGTTGACAAAATATATATACATTTATTTTATATAAGTATGTTTTATATGAATCTGGACGTCGCGACGTCGCGTCGTATATTAGGAACAATTACGCATACCGAACAGCAGTCACTTAGCCAGGCTTTACCGGGAACAAAGTGTCATTAAAGTTGTCGTAAACCCAAACCGAGCAACAGCTTCAACTGCTCTTGAAACAAATTATTGAATACTATGCTGTGCGCCGTTCAGTTAGATCAACAACAACTAGCTGGGGCTGGTCCAGCCCCGAAGGTTAGCTGTAGTTTCAGATGTTTCAGTTATACTCGCAGAGAAATACGGTTAGGATCATGACTCAGAGTGTGGTTATCATTGCCAAAAAGTCATTTACCTGTGAGAGCATGAGAGCAGCAGAGGAATCTGTGACTCGGTTTAATGTAATGCTAAAGTTATATAATAGACTCTATATGGAATCTAGTTTACTATAATGTGTAAAGCTGGCAGAGAGAATTGTCACTGCTAATTGAATTTGTCGTTGTCTAATGACAATATAATATAGTTAATAATATAATTTATGATCTGCAATATCTTCCCCTTTTAACTGAATCTCAGTTACTGATGATCATTATCAGAATTTAAAATAATTTAACTATTGTGTTTCCTATACCAACTGTGATCATATTTGATCTCTATGCTCAAAACCCTTTTTGATTCATCTTATTCAAGGCTGAGTTCTTTAAGATGATATTAATTGATTGAGCTCTCATATTTTAATTCATAGTTCCAAAGTATCGAATATTTTTAATATATAACTTAAATTTGTTATACCAATTGCGGATGGCATTTGATCTAAATATTCCTAATTTTCATACTTTGCAACATTTTCTTTTCTTTTAGAACTAAGTTTCTTGAGCTGAATCTGGTATTTTTACTCATTACTATTACTATTACTATTACTATTACAATACAATATATTTTCTATACTAAATATTTTCTTACTTTTCAACTCTTTGTTCCCAATTCTCATTCTCTTTAGTATTAGTTTCGATTTCTGTTAACTAATGTTATAATTTATATCGATTACTTTATAGAACTAAAGCCCAACTCCTTCCTCTCATATCACACTATAATTTATAATCAAATATTTTGATTTGCATACTCCATACATTTTATATCATTAACTCGCAGCCATGAATACAATAGGAATATCAGGAGTTTCTTTTTGCATCGTGTGTGTGTGTGTGTGTGTGTGTTTGTGTGCGTGTATTGGCAACCAGAATAGCCTGTTCATGTCCCTGACCAAGTTTTTCTAAGCCATAGCAAGTGAAGCGCAGCTCCTGCTCTTAGCCAAGTTCCGAAAGAGCACAGGGGAATGTTATCAACCCGGCAACTGAAGCTGAACGGTCAATGCACGTTCTGGAGACTTGGAGCATGGCCACAACACTAAGCAACAGGTTTCTCCACTCACTCACTCTCTCTGCCGCCGCTCTCTCTCTCTCCCACTCTCTTTAGAGTGAGGGCCTTTCTGCTTAGAATAATAGCACTTTCGACAGTGCCACCGGTTGACGTATTGTCAGAATTTGAGCTAGACTCTCTTAAAGTTTCTCGCATTCAAAGTAAGGTTAATGCGTATGCTGCAGAGCTTCGGTGGTTCAATCTTGAATGGAATGCTGAATAGAGCATGGATCGGCAGTAGTTGCTCCTCTAAGTGCAGTCGGAAGAGGCATCTTAACTTATAAATATAAGAACATAACTTTGGTCAAATGACTTCAGTTCTGCGGCAACCTTACTCAAGTAATCAAGTACGTCTCAAAGGTGGATACTAAGCCCCATGCTAAAACTAATATGTTCTGAAGTGTGCAAATGTGTTCAAGTGTTCGTTTATTCGTTCGTTCGTATTGCGGCATTAATTCGAAATTAAATTAGTTTTTATTTAGAAAAATATAACTATAATTACAATATATAGAACCGAGGCAGCCATAAACTATTTTGGGCCTCAGAGCTCTGTTACAAAACTTTGGGCGTATAAATATTTCCTTGTCAGATGGAATTAATGATGTGCTAATGAGTTTATTATTTGGAAATAATAATTAGGTATAGTTGCCTAAAATGCTATTTAAATTAATTAATGGAGGTGATCAGGTGCAATTCAATAAGCGACTGAATATGATTTTATATAGTAAATAATGAATTTGTAGAACATTATAAATTTGCATATATTTTTATAGATCAATACTCATTCAAACTGAGCACTAGATGTTTTGAAATTGCTTATAAATATATATTTTATACATCAATTTGCTGAATAAGGATAGTGAAACCTACGGTTTATATATTTAATTTAATATATATATATATATATATTTCATATATTTAATTTTATATATTTAATTTAATACAGCAGCATTCGTGAAAAAAGTAGTGCAAATTTGCACTATCATTAAAAAGTGTTAAACGTAATATTTTGAAAATAATTTTAAGCGAATATTGCTTTGAAATTGTTTTAATACATATGTTTTGAAAATCAATTTGGTAAAAAAGGGACAGTGAAACGGATTTAAATGTCAATAGGATATATGATGATCATATTTCATTTATGCTATATCATATGTATGCATGCAAATAGAGTGCAAATATTTTAACTGCAATAATATAATAATAAAAATAATAATAATAATAATAATAATAATACACTATTAATGAACAATAATAATCATAATTAAAATAATAATAATAATAATAATAATAATACACTATTAATGAACAATAATAATCATAATTAAAATAATAATAATAATAATACATTATTAAAAAAATAATAATAATAATACATTATTAAAATAATAATAATAATAATACATTATTAATTAACAATAATAATCATAATCATATATATTATATATATATGCCTCTGTAAAAAAAAAAACATATTTTCAATGTAGAGTATAGTTAAAATATTTCCGCGCAAGTATTCTTAAAAAAAAAATTTGCATAATTTCAACAATCGAGTGTAACATAAATTATCATTTATCTATATTAATATTTTCTTGCAAAGAACTCACATTGCTAAGAATATTTTTATGAAGCTATATAGCTTCAACCCAGAAACTATATAAAATGTCGAATCGTATTAGTTTTATTGCGAATGCTTTGCTCTTATTTGCTCAGCTTGAAACTTCAGTTTACAATTTTTATTTCAATATTAGCATTAAAATCTGTTCGAGTAGTCATTCAATTTAAAATATTTGACTATAGCCAGGCCAATTCCATACTTGACTGAATTTTCCCAATATTTCAAGTGATTAAAAAATATATATTTAGTTTCAGTAAATACTTAGGTTAACAACAATTCCACACTTGACTTAAATTTTCAAATATTTCAAGTAAGTAAAAATAAGTATTTAATTAGGCTTCATGCACAATCTTAAAACATTACGTTCAAGCAGCTCCCACTTGCCGATATGTGAACAAGGTCGTTCCGAAAATTGGCCCACTTTGGAAGCCAGCTGACAATTAAGAGTCGACGGAGTCATACTCTCGAAATGGGGTCGAAACGCAATGGAGCATATTTTTGGGCAATTAGATAGGCAGCTGGAAAAATTGTGCATGTGTCTGCATGTGCATGTGTGTGTGTGTGCGAGTGTGTGTATTGGAAACCGTTTCGTGTTTCGAGTTTCGAGTGATCGCCGCCGTGGCTGTCATTAATTCAATGGCAAATAATTCAGGTAAGAAGTGCAGGCGCAAAGTTGGCGCGGCGTGATAAGGAGGCAGCTTAAGTCAATGTGCTCATTTCAATGGCCGCGGACAGCGGGACTCTATATCTCGAGATGTGCGCAAAAAGAACCGTTTAAATGTCAATCCAGAAATACCAGTTAGAAAAGGTGGTGCAACAGCAGCAGCAACAACAGCAGCAGCGGCAGCAGCAGCAGCGGCGGCTGCAACTGCATAAGTGCATAGAAAGAGGAGGAAGAAATCGCACTTATATGTTTAGTCACATGCCGCAATGTGTAGCACCAAATGCTGCCACAGCCTCTGCCACTGCCACTGCCGCTGTCGCTGCTGTTGCTGTTGCCTTCCTGCTATTTAGGCCAAGTCAATGCGGGTTCTCAGCCTGTTGTCATATTTAACAATTTATTTGATTTCTCGCAATGCGCACATGCAACGCAATAGAAGGACGTCGGCATTCGCTGAGCTATGCAGCAGCTGCATTCGGTTGCTGGCCAACTGCAATTAGCAAAGCAATGGCCAAGACAGCCCAAAGGCAGTAGGCAGAGTCAAGTTGAGCTAACTTAAAGTTGGGCTAGTCAAAATGCAGCCCAATTTCACTTTCACTCTAAAGACTTTTCTTCTCTTTTTGATAACAACAGTTAGCCAGGCCTATCTCTGTAAAATTCTCAATCTCAAGTATAGCACACATATGTAGCTCAGTTAAATTCCTAAATGGTTTCCACACTCTGGCTTCTGGCTTCTGCATATTCACAGCGTCAGATATCAGCAGAGCCGATGAATACTTAGGCATCGAAGCATGCTTTGTGGTTTCTCTGGTTAGTGCTGCGCCTGAAAATGGGTTATAATGCAAAATATCTGTCTATCTGTCTGTCTGTCTGTCTCTCTGTTTGTTTGCTGCCTTTGTTTACAATCTGTTCCTCATTTACATAGGGTCATGTGTAGGAGCGAGCAAATGAATTAAAATGCTAATATCTCCCATGAGAAGAAGTACATTCAAAGCAGGCGCAACTACAACAGCAACAGCAACAACAACAAAAGCCCACTAACATATTAAGTTAGTCTGCTTTCATCTCATGTTTTTATAATTTTTAAAGTCAAATAAACAGGCTCAGAGTGTGATTAGTGCCGTTGCTTATAAAAATGTATCTAGTTAATTGTACTAAATAGATAAAGTCATTTGATGAGATGAGAAATATGAGCTACAATGTGATTTAGAACTGCTTTACTCAAGTAGCTCTAGGGATTAAAGCGAGCAAATCAACACCTGCTGCGGCAATATGTTCTATAAGAGAAACGATATTTATCGATATTGTGCGATATAGATAATGTAATGTCATGTAAAGGAAGTAAAGGCTGGCCCTATTTTATTTTATAAGTGCACCGATATTTATCGACATTTTGTATAGATTTCTATTCAAGGTTAGCATTTAGCTGCACTTTAATAAAATTCCCTCGCAGAGATTAAATCACTTCCATATGCAGTCCAAGATCATTTCTATATATAAACATGTGTATTTATATATATATCGACTTTTTTCTTATTCCCTTTTTTTCGGCCTATTAAAAAGTTCGACTGCACGTTGCCCCGTCAGTTATTTTAGTCACACATATTAAAAACTTATCCCATATAACCCTCAACAACTTGGTCTACGTCGATAACTGTCAATCAGCAGATGTCACTCGTCAATGTTGCATTCGAGACTCGAGTTGCTCGTGTCATTCCATAGATGTCAGCGAGAGAGTTCGTTCAGTTGACTCGTTAGTTGATTTTGTATTTTGAGCTGTAGTCAAGCAAACAATGGACACAACTTGAAGTTATATTAAAAGACTTTAGAGAAAGTTAAGAATTAAGAATTCTAGCTAAAGATTAGACAAGATCAGATTGAAGCAATAATAGTCTATTTGATTTTTGATCTGTATTTTATAAATGAGTCAGGTGAGGTATTTTATAGTAATAAGAACTATTATCTCTATTTATATGTATAAAAATATTCACAGGAATATAGTTAATTTTATTATAAATGCTATAAAGCACTATGATCTAATGATTTGTAAATATCTATAAGAAATTAAACTTTTTGCTTTAAGTTTTTCATCTAAATAAGCGCTGATAACTATACGAACTCGAAATTCCACTTATGAATTAAACTTTTAAGCAAATAAGTAGCCAAATATAGATGATATTTTCCCCTACATAGGTAACTACAGGCATTCAACGACTTCATCCTAATCACTTTCTATAGACACAAGCAAGTGTGAAGTGTACATAGTAGGAGAATATTCTACTCTACTTCGATTTCCATGTAATTCCAAATCAAGAAACACCTGTTTAGAGAATTATGGAGTGAAGCTCACATAGCAAAGCTCTTAGAACTCTAATTGAAAACAAATAAAAATAGTTTGTTCTATAGATCCAAGAGCTGTGTAGGGAAGAACAATTGTCGATAGATGCGGAAAGGTCATTATACTATAATAAGCCTATTAAGGCTTATTAACAACAACAACAACAACAACAAGAAACAACTAACATACAATTATGGGTAATGGTGGTCCCCTGGCTGGGCGCCAGAGCAATTGAACGGACTAAACGACACCTCAGACACCAGAGCTGGCATGAAAAGATAATTAAATTAATACCTCTGCTATTGTTTTTCTTTAGACTGCCGAGTGGAGTGCGAGAGGAGCACACAAATCGTACAAATCGAGAGAACGTGCGCTGCCGCAGTCCGCTGCCGCAGTCCGCTGTCCGCTGTCCGCTGCCCGAAGTCCGCACTCTACGCATATTGAGGAAAATATTTCCAATGAAAAACAGCATACGGCCATTACGCAGCATGAGGCCAACGCACTTGCAGCTACTGCTCATGCTGCTGATGCTGTGCTCTTCGGGAGATGCACGCAGGTCGCGCATTGGGCTGGAGGCAGCTGCAAGGGACAATTTGGCGGAGCCAGAGATGGTGCCCGTCGCCATTCAGCTGGCACCAGCATCAATGCCTGAAAGTGACAAAACAAAGAGCACCGACAGCAGCCCAGCCGATCCCAGCCAGAAGAATGATCAATCATTGTACGTGGCCAATGCCAATGCCAATGCCAATGCAGCAACAACACAGACCAAATTGGCTGGCGGTAAATACCTCAACAAACAGTAGCCGGCAACGTGAACCCGCTACCTGTTAATGCGACGATTAACCATGAATGCCATCATTTTCATTTCACTTATAGATGCCAGCCACGCAGAGCCCGATGCTCACGCTGACTATGACTCGCACTCTGACTCTGACGCACCGAAGCCCTTTTTCAGAGAGGAGCTGTGGCAAGAGGATGAGCAGGGGGAGAACAGTTCCCTGGCTGGCCAGCCAGATTATCATAATTACACTTGGAGCGAGGAATGTGACCCAGATTTGTTGGGCTTCGAAATTATTACAGGGTAAGATTTTGGAAGAGGGAAGAGAGAGAGAGAGAGAGCGAGAGAGAGGGAGAGGGAGAGATAAAGAGAGAGGGAAGAGAGGGAGAGTGAGTGAAAGATAGAGAGAGAGAGAGAGAGAGAGAGAGAGAGAGAGAGAAAGTGAATGAAAAACAGAGAGAGGAAAAGAGAAAGAGAAAGAGAGAGACAACAGAAAGGAAGTGATCGAGAAGAGATATATGTATATATGATATATGTGTTTATATAAACAAACTGTACTTAATTTATCAGGGAATTCGATCATTCAAGATCATGATATGTACTTTATAATACTGTATAATATACAATATCACAATATATCATATAAAATATACCTTATATAATACATATTTGATCATGATATATATATATTGCACATATTTAATATCCAGATCCATATATATGTTATTTATATATAATATACTACACGTCATTGAACTTCAATAATGTGGAATATTTTAATGCCACCTACAAATCTATTTCATAAATATTTAATATTATTTTCTTCATGACCACTGAAATTCAAATTTAAGTTTATCTCATTTACAGCTATGTTTTCTCCGCACCTGGCCGACTGCTGGACTCGCTGCCGGGCACACTGATGCTCACCGATTGCCTGGAATCGTGTCAGACTAACGAAACTTGCCAATCCGTTAACTACGAAACTGGATTATGCGTTCTATTTTCATCGAATGCTGATATTCTGCCCGGTAAGTGGAACAAGAATTCGTTTAAGATCATATTGAATAAATGTATTTAGTGTTAAGCTACGTTTCTAATGAATTGATTTTTTCAATATTTTCTCAATTTAATTGATCAGGTGCCCTCACTAAATCACAGTTTCCTGTTTTCACAATTTACGCGCAAAAAACCTGCTTGGGCGTGCGTCCATGCTCCAGAGCCTGGTGCATCGATCGAGTTCAAAACTACAGACTGGATGGACATGCAAAACGAGTCGTATCAGTGACATCGCGTCGTGATTGCCTCGAGTTGTGTCTTGGCGAAACGGAGTTCATATGCAGGTGATTAAATCAAATATTGTGTGCGACTACCGAAGTAATTTGTGCTACTGGACTGAACTGAAATCATTCTATAGATAGAATCGGCCTTTTTGTAAAAACTTTATAATTTTGAAGAAAATTATTGGCTTAAGTCTGTTAAAAAATAAGCTCGACTCTTAACATATTCATACATCATAAAAAAATAAAAATAAATAAAATAAAATAATAAACTAATAAGCGAATAATTTGATCATAAGTTACTGAATAATGATATTAATAATGATGTTCCCTATGTAAATGACAATAATCAGTATATAATAATAGAGTAATAATAACTACTATGGGATAATGCTCATGGTGTTCTATAAAAACAACGATCATCATATTGTACGATAGAGCTAGAGTTACTAGATTTAGTTGCTATAAATATTGATCGAAATACCTTGCATTATTATTAAATCATATTCCGTATTTCATTTGTGCCTCTTGCAGATCTGCGAATTATCATCGTGATACAAATAGCTGTACGCTGGCCGAAATGGATCGTTTTACTTTGGCCGGTTCGAACGCCTTTCAGGCACATCCGGGCACAGATTACTTGGAGAATAATTGCGCCGAGGAGCCGAACAAGTTGTGTGAGTTCAAGCGTTTGCCAGGTCGCATACTGAAAACGGTGGACTCGGTTTATCAGGATATTGGCAGCGTGGACGAGTGCCGAGAGCTGTGTCTCAATTCGCCATACAGGTGGGGAATACATAAGACTAATCTCGCTCTAAGACTCATCTCTCTCTCTCTCTCTCTCTGCCTCTCGTAGATGCCACTCCTACGACTATGGAGACACCGGCGACATGGTTTGCCGCCTCTCGCATCACAGTCGCGCCACGCTCTCCGATGTGCAGGATCCCTACCTAGAGGTGCCAGAGGCGGCCACCTATGAGCTGTCCTCCTGCTACAACGTGACCATCGAGTGTGGAGCCGGCGACATGGTCGCTCGCATACGCACCTCGAAGCTCTTCGATGGCAAGGTCTATGCCAAGGGCGCGCCCAAGTCGTGTGCTGTGGACGTGACCAGTGCGCTGGACTTTGAGATTCGCATGGGCTACCAGAATTTGGAGTGCAATGTGCGTCAAAGCGGTGCGGGTCGCTACATGAATGACGTGGTGATTCAGCACCACGACACGATTGTCACCTCATCCGACCTGGGTCTGGCCGTCACCTGCCAGTACGATCTGACCAACAAGTCGGTGACCAACGATTTGGATCTGGGCGTCAAGGGCGAAGTGGAGACGGCACTCTCTGAGGAGGTCATTGTCGACTCGCCCAATGTTCTGATGCGAATCTCCGCCAGAAATGGCTCCGATATGATGCGCTCTGCCGAGGTGGGCGATCCCCTGGCCCTGCATTTCGAAATAGCCGATCAGCAGAGTCCGTACGAAATATTCGTACGCGAGCTGGTTGCCATGGACGGCGCTGATAATGCCGAGATAACGCTGATCGACGCACAGGGCTGTCCAACAGATCACCTGATTATGGGACCCATTCTCAAGAGCGAACAGTCTGGCAAAATGTTATTTACCAATTTCGATGCCTTCAAATTCCCCTCGAGCGATGTGGTGCAGTTTCGTGCTCTCGTCACGCCCTGCATGCCCAGCTGCGAGCCCGTGAACTGCGAACAGGATGATATTACGGCGGAGTTCAGGACACAAACCTCCTATGGACGCCGACGTAGGCGTGAGGCATATGATCAGGGTAAGTTTAATTTGATCTACTTCGATTAAGATTAATTTTAATCTCTCTCCATTCTCAACCTTCTAGCAGATCATCAGCGCAACAGTCGTGAGGTCAGACAGGTGCAAAACAAAACAAATCAAGAGGATTTGCTGCTCGTACAATCGATACAGATAACTGATAAATTTGGCTTCGTCAAGAGGCAGCAAGAGCAACAGCAGCAAAAGCAGACAAATAAGCTGAAGGACTACGATTCGTATGACAATGTGCTATTTGTAAATGAGGGCGTGGCCGGCCTCTGTTTCGATGGCATCGGTGAGTACATACAGACATATATCAAATATCTCGCTAATCTACTTCTGATAAACTATATTATATTCCAAAACCCTCCACATTGAGTAGTCTAAAACAAGCTTCTGTTGGTTGTTTCAGGTTTCATTGTGGCTGTGACTGTGTTTTTTGTGGCGCAATTCATTGTTATCGCCCTTTGGTCGTATTTGTATAGGCGACGACAGGTCCATCAGCCATATGTTAATCAATTTCTGAATGGCGCCACGGACTACAGAGCCAACGGCAGCAACAATATCGCGTTCGGCAAATAATCTGATAAGCAGGGCCCAAGCTGGGCAAGCTGTGCAAGGTGTGAGCGAAAATGATGTTAGTTCGTATATAATTCATTATATACTGGGGTTTTTACTTTTTGCCTCGATTGCGGTAAATGATGGAGGAATCGGTGCAAAATAATGCAATATTCTAGATCTAAATATATATTATTTAAGAGAAATCAAATTCTGAAAATATTTTATAAATAGAAGTGATATTTCGAAATTCTTTAGCATAAAATTTTGCATTAGATAAATCTATAGTAGTTATAACAATGATAATAATACAATTATAATGATTTTTTAATTTGGAAGAAAAGATGACTGAATACACTTGTCTTTTTTTCCAATATTTTTAATGAATAAAATAAAAAGCACAGCAATGAAAAATAAATAATTTTTAAATACTCATTTAGAGAAATGAATATGTTTTAAACATAAAGAAATTCGAGAAAATTATTATTTATAAGCATATTTAATAAAATAAAAAAATAAAAGTTGTCATAAAGCAGATGGATTTAGAGATAATAACAATTGATTAATATATTTTATCTATATTTGTTGCTGCGGTGTATTCAATCTTTGGGCAGGGTATGCATTAGTCGAGCAGACTGCGGCACTCACTATCATTTGGTTTCGATTATGGAATTATTTTACAGCGTATATGTCTAGCATTGTGTTGTGACATGATTTAATAAATATATGAATATATTATAGTCTTTGTTTAGCAAGATATAATATATTTATATATATTTAAATAGAATGATATCTACATAGGTAAACGTTCTTACTTCCATATCTCTGCCTGCCTTTGTTTTGCGACTTACAAAGATAACAAATAGAACTGTCTAAATGTTGTATTTTGAATGGCTCTTAGAGGCTTAACTCTCCGTTCTACTCACCCGCAGCCGATTATCCATTACTGTCCACACTCGGGCGCCATAGTCATTAGATGTGCCCAGTATGTAGGCTCCCGTTGAGTCAAAGTCCACAGAGTTGATGCCAGCGCTGCTTCCGCTCAGCACAGCACGCGGCTCCGTCGAACCTAACGAGCATTGATTGCAGTTAATAAAGCTAATCTCTTTCGGCAGCTGTGCAATTAATCTATGGAGAATTACCTTTGCCAACATCCCAGAGTTTGACTTTCCTATCGGCACCGCCCGTGGCTACCATACGCTCCACCGGACTCCAGCGTACTGCATGCGATTCGTTCTCATGCGCCTCGAATTTCATGAAGATCTTCGTCGGATTTGGCTGGCCCAGGTAGCCAGCAGCTTTGAGAGTCTCGATGGAGGTATTTGTATTGGGACGCACAACATCATGGACAGCCTCGCCGCCCATAAATCTAGCACTGATATATTCCTCGTCGTTCAGACCCAAAGCTTCCATGGCGCCGTTGATTGAGCCGTCATCAATTTCGTCGTCGCTCCCAGCGGGGCCACCGAATTGGGCTGGACTCGAGTTGCGATGCAGTGGCGTGCCGCCCGGTGCAGGAACAATCGGATTTACCGCCGAATTGGGTTCGCGCACGGCGTCCTCCAAATCACGTTTCAGTTTAGCCGAACGTTTTCTGAAAAGTGACGGCAGTCTTTTTCTAGATATTTTCGAAATCGGTTACATATGTTTATGTTGAACCATATAAAAGCAAAACAAGAAAACAAAAAAATATTAAATTCGAAAAAGCCCGTCTAGATAGATAGATACGAATCGGGATTATTTACCTTTAACAAAAGCAATTTAGTTGCATAACAATGTGATTTATTAATTTTTAATGACCCAATGAACAAGCTTGCGAGTTATGTAAGTAGCGAGCGAAGTTATTGCAATCAGCCACAAGAATTTAAAATTTAATAATAAATGAAAAAATCAAAACTCTATGAATACAAGTGTTCAAAAATATTTTGCTGAAAATCTAGAATTTCTTGTCAATATACATACTTAGAAGAGATCTGTTGTTAACGTGTTTTATAATACTTAAAACTGATATCACAAACTGAGTTTTACTTTCATTTCAAATTATTAATATTTTACACACAATTTTTATAAATTAAATGATATCTGATTCATGCAATTTCTTCAATTCTACTGTGAAAACGATTTTGTTTTTTATTTTTGTGAAAATATATATTTTTAGCATACCAAAAAGATTTGCAAGTTTTAGCCAATACTTATCAACATTTCTATAAATATTATATGTATATATAGATATATATACAATATCATAATATGAACCGATAACATGAATGAATGCAGTGCACGTTTAACAAAAAACGATATAAGAAATTATAAAAATAAAAGCATTCTTCGTTTTTCTTTTCACTTTTCTGTTTTGTTGTCTTTGTGTTTGTTACCTTATTAAACTTTCGTTTTCTTCATTCAGTTTATCGGCGTCTTTTGCCCGATAGCGCATCAAACGTTCCAGCAAGTAGCGATTCTCATCCTGTAAGTCGAGAGAAATTAACAAAATGTCAGCAAATAATGCAAATTAATATAATCATTATAATTAATAATGTATGGGAGCTACATTCATTAATATGCAAATTCATTTGATTTGACCCATAAAAACTTTTACGCCTGGAACAAAGAAACAAGTTTGGCAGTAGAAAGATAAAACAAGACAAATTCACGTCTGCTCGCTTTGCGGCTAATTATATATTCAGTTCCGAAATGACTCTGACTAGATCAGCTAGCTATAAGCTGGCAAATGGAGTTTAAACTATTCAACTTTCATTATACTCTTCTCACTTCATTAAATATAATCTATACCCTACACACAATCATTATACTTTTATATATAATCGACTTACAGAGTTCCTTTAACGACTATTCTATTTAATATTCACATGCATTTATAACATAAACAATATAATTTGGAACGATATTTAAAAAAAATCTGACAATACTTGTGGGCAAAAATGTTTAGAAATCGTAAAGCAGTGCTATAACGATCAGGCTTAACTGAAGAATCGGCCCAACTAACCTGCACATTGCGCATTTTCTCCTCCAGGGAACTGAAGGCCAACTGCAGTGCCGTGTGCTCATCCAGCAAGGTTGTGTTCAGCTTCTTGAGCTCCTCCAGGCTGGAGTGTAGCAGCTGCACCTCAGCCCTTAAGCGATTGTTGGCAGTTTGTTGTTCGTAAAGACTGAAACGGGAGAGAGAGAGAGAGGGAGAAAGCAGCATCAATTGAATCGGAATTGGCAAGAGTTCTCTATGGGACATACCTGTGCTCCTTTTCGGAAAGTAGCTCCTTTTGCTGCTCCACTTTGAGATTTAGATCGACAATCATTTGGGAGTGCTCGCCCTTTCTTTTGTGCAGGTCCGTCAGCTCCTCCTGTTGCGCCAGCAGCTTCTTTTCCAGCGTGGCAATGGCCACATTGGGACCGGTGCCACCTGTTGACACGGCATTGCGCAGTTGCTCGTTCTCCACGGACAATTTCAGATTGTCTGACTTTAATTGCGCAACATGATCTATGAGGCGGTTGTCTATGATGGTGCTCAGTGGAATAGAACAAGTTTTTAGTTAGCACGCACTCAATCGAAATGAGTCGCCGTCAGGCTTTGTCTGCAGTCTATATATAAATATATGTGTATGTATGTGCATGCGTGTGCACATGTTACTCACTTTGCACAATAATCTCCTTGAAGTTCTCACACTCCTTGCGGTCACGTTCGCGCAATCTTTGGACAACGTGCTCGCGCCACAGGCACTCCTCAGTGGACATCGTGGGATCCGAATGGGCTCTGGCTTGCTCTAAATTAATATATTGCGCCTCGCTGCTGTTGCTGTCGTCACAATGCGTATACAGACACATTCATAGTGGCAAGGCTATTCTAATTAATTTCCAAAATCGATGCGTTACGTTACTCGAGCGTAATTGCTTTTCGTTTAAGCTAATGTTTTCTTTCTTGTTAAAATGAATTTGTTGTGACCGGACGATTATTGTTTTACGCTATCTAGCAGAACAGCTGTTTATCGCTGTGGCGGCCAGACGATAAGTGGTCAATCGGAAAACGCGTGTTAAATGAAAAATACCAAGAATGACGTAAGCCATCATAAATGACGTAGTATTCGTTAGTTGATTAACGATGCAATATGCCTTCAATTACAGTTTAACCTTTTTTTTTAAGAAAATGGTATGTTTAATTATGTTATAATGAATGTTTTTATTAGACAATAAAATTATTATTTTTTTTACTACTTATATTTTTACAATTTTACCTAATTCCTGTTTGAATTTGCTGAAAAGTATATTTTTTAGTATTTTCTTTAGAGCCGTTAAAAATATACTTCTTTGTTGCTTAAAATTTACAATACTATTATTAGCTGATATGAATATTTGACCATGAAGTATTACCTGCTTTTTCATTAAGGGTTTGTAATAAACTCCATTTCAACACTATTAAACGCAAATTTCCATGAAATGTCAGATATGCCATACTTTTACAAACAAGGTGTAAATAAAAAAAAAAACTTTCCTTAATGCAGTTATGAATATGCGCTTAAAATTTGATAAGCCATGAAAGTTTTTTGTTTGTTAATAAAATAAACACAATTAAATTAAGGCACACCTGCACGGCTCAATATGTTCAATCAATATTAATTAAAATACAGGTATTCTCCCTTAGGCGCATTCACATTCCCATTCCTGGCGTTTTGCATGGGTGCTTCGCTTCTGTTGTCGGCGTGTGCGAAGGGCGGGCAGCGGCAGCGGCAGCGGCAGTGGCTGCCTGCACCGAGTTTCATAATTCGACTTAAATGCTACGAGGCAATTTGCAGTAGCAAACAACAACAACAAGAGAAACAGCAACAGCAACAAAGCACAAACAACATGAACAAAGTGCACATTCCTGCCGCTAAAACGCCGCCTGCTGCTGCTGCTGCTGCTGGCGCTGCCACTGCCACTGCTTCTGTTGTTGCTGCATTATTACAACTACAACAACAATAATAGCAATAATAACGTGCGGTAGAGAAAAACCATCCACCCACACTTGGACACAACTCAAACAGACCGCAACCCCACGCTGGGCAACCACCACCCACACGTAACGCAACGAGAGCGAGCGAGCTGGAGAGATTGAGAGAGAGTGCGCCAGAGCGTAAGCATTGAGTGAGAGCTTTGAGCGCGACTTTTGAACTATGCTGACGCATGCGCTCAACTAACGGGGTGTTTGGAGCTTTTCATCGAGTCGCCGAATCGCCAAGTCGTTTTGGCCATTTTCGGGTGGTTGTCGTTCAAAGCTCAACGCGCTGTTGCGTCGCATTTACTTTGCAAAGCCACAGCCGCCTTCGACTGCCCAAGCGAGGCAAAATGAATGTGTGTGCGAGACAGAGAGAAAGAGAGAGAGAGAGAGGGAGAGTGAGAGAGTGGGAGTGCGGGAGAGCCAGTGATTGCAATTGAGCGTATGCTCTTTGTAAAGCTTTCAACTGCTATTCTACTTTCCAAAGTTCAATTGAGAAATTCTGCTCGATGAGTGTGTGCGACTTTTTTTGGCCAGTTTGACGAAAGACGTTCGCGTGTGCGGTAACGGTAAATCCAATCGAGCCATTGGTAAACAAAAACAAATGTCGCTTGAGTGAAGTGTGACAGCGAGAGAGGCGCGGGGGTTGAAAGTTGAACATTGCAGTAGCAAAAGGCGCAATTAAAACGGTGCTAAAAGAATAATTTATAAAACATAAAAGTAAATAATAAAAAGTTAAAATAAATATATGTATATAATATAAGTATATTTAACTAACTGCAAACTTAGCGGACACAGCAACAACAAAATTAACGTGGGCTTTGCTGTGTGTGTCGCGGCGGGCTAACTGTAAATTGTACACGCCGTGTTGCGCCTTCACCCAAGGGTGCACGGAATTGTGCCACCCTCCTTGAATAAACTTTCCATCCCAATCGTGCGCTGTGTGTGAAAATCACACAGAAAAACAAGCGCAGAGTTTTAGTTTTTATTCGCAACAGCCATTTGCTTAGTGCCACAGCAAAGCCGCGGGCGTGGCGTCCACGGACACGGACACGGACACGGCCAGGGACACAGAGACAGCCAGCAGCAGTGGCAGCCGTAGCAGCAGCTGCCGTTGCAACGGGACTATTTCACATTTTGCTCTGCCAGCTCTGTTAATTTGTCGTGCATTTGCAGCAACTGGGGAAAAACAACTGCGAAAACTTCAGCTCGCAAAAAATAGAAAATATTTTTTGTTTAGGTGAGTGTGAATACAGTTGATGGCAGATCATATATTTCTCCATTTTTTGTGCTAAATCGGATTTATTGTTGCGCCATAAACTATCTATTATTAGAGCTATGTAGCAGCGCCATAAAGCTACCAAATATTATTTATATGCCACTCTTTTTTAATATAAGAAAATATACATATAACCATTTGTTGTTTTATAATGAAACTCCATTGCTATATATTTTTTATGTTTAATTCTATATAGCACTGTATATTGTTAACGAAACTCTGTTTCTTTAAAGATTAGATATACAAAATTATTTTATAGTTACAAAAATATATAAAAATTTTTATTATATAAAAAAATCTATACATCACAGGGTGGTACATAGTTTATTTCGTATACAGGATGATAGAAAATTCTTTTAAAATTAAATATTATATGATATTTAATTATGGTTGTACTACTATAATATCCAAAATATTTTAAATTATTTACACTTTACAAGGACAACCCAGTTTCGCTCAGTGTGTACTGCTAAAAAATGCGCAACTGATGCACTGAAGTGATTTAGTCAACAGCCAATACAATAAGGTAGTTAAGGGCTTTCGCAAACAAAAGTGGCCAAAGTCAATTCATATTAAGGGTCAGGCTGCTGCTGGCCTCTTGCTGCCGATGTCCCCGACGAAACCAGTTCGCCAAACCAAACCAAACCAAACCAAAGCAATCCAAATTCAAATCCAAAATCGAGAGCCCAGGCGCAGCCAGCCGAGTCCACATATGTATGCACAGTGGGCAGTCAACTAACTAAACAAAAGAAGCTGGCAATTCTGAAGAGCTTAAAATGCGTTTTGTCAACATTAGACAAAAGGCCAGTTGACTCTATCTCCCTCTCTCTCTCTGTCTCTTTATGGGGGTGTTGTGTGTGTCATGTGTGGATAAGGGGAATGATTAATGCTGGCAAAATTGCTTTCGAATTGCCGCCAACACAACAGCTAGCTATAGCCAGATGCCGTGTGGACTTTGTGGATGCGAATGCGAGCTGGAAACTGGAAAATGCACAAAGTGTTGCCGCATCACGCCGCCTGTTGCCGCCAACCCTCAAGGACGGCAAACAACCCTCGTCTTCGAGCAGCAGCTACAGCCAGCGGCTGCAGCACGACTGCAACTGCAGCAATGATGAATAATTCAAATTCAGACGCATCTCGTATGCATGTGCATACAAAAGCAGTGAAGACCAGCTGAGTAACGGTAGCTTGTACAATCCGTAGCAGGTAACCGTGGCTTAAGTGCATTATCCTTGAGCCCCTTTGCCGCTCAGCCCCCTCCCAAAATAATTGCTCAAATCTTGCACCCAAAAGCAAGTTCCCTCAACGCTTTTCGAGGCCTCGCCGGGTCCTTGACTCGCATGAATTTGTTACTCCCCCAATCCACCTACCCACAACCCAAGGCCCCCAAACCAGCAAGTCACTTACTCTCTGTTATACACCCACCTCTCTGTTATACACCTGCTGTGATCAATCATCAAGGGATGCCCGCCGCCTGAGCTGTTTGTTTTGCTTCCTCATGAACTCGCGCGGCATTTCATATATTTCGCTTTTAATTTAAAGAAAACATAACAAAAGCAATTTACTTGAAATCATTGCGAAGTTTATTTACTTCAGCAACAATAACATATTTGTACTTTACTTTATTACATTTTTTATAGATTTTTTAAATTTACTTCACTTTAGTTTGTTTAATTTTTGTTATTATATTTATTATAAAATGCTTTTGCCAAACTTTTCTAAGCATGACATTAGAAATGATGGTTTATTATAAATGCTCTGACACTGCATGACAGAAGCTAAATTATATGACACTCGATCGATGGTTCATCTAGGAAACTTATAGAAATATTAATCATAAGTGCTCGCTAAATAAACGACGTAGGCTAATGAATGAATGTCACTGAAACTGTGGGCAAACTCTTTTTGTGAATGTGGCAAAAACTAGAGTGAAGGCAGCTGCATGACAAAAGCTGAATGCTACGATACTCAACGGAACATCAATGTGAAAGACTGAATAATAATGTGAAGCTTTTGTAAATATTGATATGTTTATTTTATTTCTTTATTTGGAATGAATGATTATGTAACTGTACTAGCTCTTCTAGTGAATGTGACAAAATCAAAACTTGAAACTTGGGTTAGGGTGGATGCATGACAAAAGATGAATGCTATGACACTCGAATAAGGTGCATCAATGCCAATGACTGAAACTATTTGAAATATTCATCATAATTGCTCGTTAAATAAATGACGTGGCCTTAAGAATATCTCTGTAAATGTGGGCAAACTCTTTTAGTGAATGTGGCAAAAAATAGAGTGAAGGCAGCTGCATGACAAAAGCTGAACGCTACGATACTCAACGGAACATCAATGTGAAAGACGACTGAATTATAATATGAAGCTTCTGTAAATATTGATCCTCATTATATTAATAATTAATTAATTCTAATATAGCCCATTAGAATTATCTTACTCCTAACCTTTCCTAATAAACGAACTCAAATTACGACTAAAGCAATTCGAGTTCAATTTAATATTTCTCATAGAGAGCAATTCAGCAATTTGAAGAGTATGCATCAGCTGTGCATACCCGTCCGCAGCTGTTGCCGACTTTTCTTAAACAGGGAGTGCTGCACTTTTGGCGTTGACTTTGCGCTGTCTAATGAGAAGCATTGAAGCCGGTTGAAGCTCAATATAAAGATATCACACTCAGTTTGTGCGCCGCATCCTGGGCTCCTTAACGATATTAGCGAGGTGAGGTCCTGGCGCCGCTGGGTGGGCGTGGCGCGCTGGCTCGAGTTTGGCTCTGGCTATTTCCACGCCGGGCACGTTTCGCTTTTTCCAGCTAAATTAGATTGCGTGCAGAATGTGGGCGAAGTGCTCGACAGGTGCAAACGGCGCTCGGTGGCTGACTGACTGACAGCGCGCCACACAGTGGGGCATTGCGTGTGCAGCTATTGACAAGGCACAGTGGGCAGAGTGGGCAGTTATTGTTCGTACTATGCAGGGCAAACTAATCTCCTTAGTGCTATTAATTATGTGCCGACGCCATTTTGTTAACCACGGCAACCCGCAACCAAAGGCTGAATATGCGTTTCCAAAGCCGCGCTCTCGCTCTCCCCCTCTCTCTATCTTTCACTCTGTTCTGCCAAGCCATTGTTTAGCTGTTCCGTTAAACTTTATCCTTCTAGCTGCCCTGATAAGCCAGCCAACGAGCCAGTCAGCCACAAAGGCGAACGCTTCACGCAACTTCAGCATGCTTGGAGATTATTCAACGCCTCGCACCCCCCAGTGGAGCGTTTCCAGGAAGAACTTTGTGCTCGGCTCAGCTGTTTGTATTAGCACTTTCATCCGAACAAAATAAAAAACAAATCTACATACACACTATATATATGTGTGTATGTAACGCACTTGCATATGTATTAGCGTAGGCGGCGTACACTGTCAGAAATAACTCTTAGCATGAATTGAGTGATAAGAGACTTTTGTACTTGTTAACAAAATGACAAGGGGATATTGGTTTTCTTTAATGCCCGTCTTGCAACATAAAGGGAGGATCACTACCTTCGTATCTCCGTTTGAATGCAGCTTTGGCACGATAACTATATTATCAGAGCAAGAGACTCTGCTGTGTCTGTGTTGACTTCCGATATAAACGAAAGATAATAAACTCAGCTGAAACTGAGGACTAAACTTAATATTGCACAAGTTGCAGCCAGCAACAAGATAAGCAGCAACTTTTCGCTGATGAAAGAGCTTAAGGGGATTTATGCAGATGCCACAAAAAAAAAAAAAAAAGAAGAAGAAAAAATATATATGCTAGATATAAGACATTATAATTATAGATCATGGAAATGCATCAACTTAAGCCGGGCAAACAAGCTTTAAGAATTATCATAATGACAGAGCGATTATTGTACAAATATACATACTATATATAGAAACTATGGCATGACATTATTATTTATTACGTATACGACACGTTTGCCCCACGCAAATACGAAATAGATGAGGCGCACAGCTGATGTGTGGGATGCGTAATTGCAAAGCTTGTTTCTGGCCAATTAAGTGCAAATTATATTATAGAAAAAAATGAAAAAAGTAATGACAGAGAAAGAAAATATATATACTGCGTACGCCCACGAAGTTTTCACAATTCAATTTCAATGCCAGCTCCAGTCCATCTGTCCAACTGTCCGTTCGTCTGTCTGTCTGTCTGTCAGCTGCGCCGCTTGACAATTCCGACAAAACAAATCAGAGGCAGCAGCTGAAGCTGAAGCCGAAGCTGTAGCTGAAGCAGTCCAAGTCAAGCCACCCATTTGACTGTGGTCTGTAAGTGTAAGTGAGTGTCATGTGTCTGTGTGTGTGTGTGTGTGTGTGTGTGTGTGTCTGTGTGTGTTTCTTGTGGCCGCAGCCACAGCGCGTAAGTGAATGAATGGAAATGAAAAAGTGCTGGTGGCACAGAAACTACGTGATCCGCATGCCAAACAGCCAACTGACATTAAATGACTCGGACGACGGGCGAGAGACTGACAAGTGCCGACTGGGCGGTGGGCGGTGGGCGGTGGTCGATGGGGGGTGGTTGGTGGTCGGGAGTGGGCGGGTGTGCGCAGCGGTGGGTGGTGAATGGTCGCTGGCTGCCCAAGCGTAACAGCAACTGGTCAATGCCTCAGCCTCAATACAATACCACGCTGAGCACACACAAAAAAATAACACACACACACACACAAGCACACACACACGCAAACACACAGCGCAAATTAAATAATTTGTATTTCTGCAATTGTTCGCATTTTGAGCTGGAATTCTCAGCTATGCTCTCGGTCGCTCGAGCATGTTTGTTGTCTTCAAATTAATTAAATTGTCTCCAAAATGCCATTTAGACAAATAACAAGCCCAAAAATAGCAGCAAATTAAATTTCAAAACAATTCGTAAATATTAAATCAGATTTGATTGCTCCGATTCGCTGAGCACTGCTAGATTTTTATTTTTTTTTTAATTTTTCTTTTTCTTTTGCTTTCTCTCTCTCGAGTGGCTGTAATAGGCTCGCCAGCTGACTTTGCTCTCATTAGGCTTTGCCTGGTGGAAAAGGTCACGGCCGTTGACCGGAAAAGTGTGTAATTCAAGTTTTAATTAAAATCATAACAGCCATTGCCGGGGCACACAACATTAGCCAACCTTTTGGCCAAATGAATCTGGCTATTTCATATAATTTACGTAGCGCTTCTGCAATTAATTTTCTGCAAATTATAATTACAAAGCCAGGTTATAAATGTGCCTAACTCAGGCCACCTAAAACATTTGCTTCTATTTGTTTCTTGGAGAAGAAAATACTATATAGCAGAGGAGGTATATATAAGAAATAATAGTAAAAACAGAGATTGAGGAGAAGAGGGAGAAAGAAAATTGGTATTTGTAGGCGTTATATGTGTGAGCGAAAGAATGAATTACAGAGCAACACAAATAGAGTGAGAGAGTGAATGAGAGAGAGCGAGAGAGAGAGAGAGAGATAGAAAGATAGATAGAAAGATGGAAAGGTATATACTGTTGGAAACAGAAAGCGGGGGAGAGAGAGACAGGAAGTTAGACAGTATGTGAGAGAGAGGATAGGAAAGTTACACCGAAAATGGGAGAGAAAGAAAGAGTGAGACTAAAACAGAGAGAGAGAGAGAGAGAGTGAGAGACAGAGAGAGGAAGAGAGGGAAAGAAAGTATTAGTGAGTTTAATTGATACAAACACAGACAGAGAAATAGATAGACAGAGAAAGAGAAGAGAGAGAGAGAGAGGTAGACAGGTTGTGAGAGAGACAGAAAGTTATATAGAAAATAAGAGAGAAGATCTGGTATGGGTTTTCATTTTTTAGCTTATCCTCCTCTTATCGTATCCTCCTTTAAGCCACCGACTGTTCATCTATTCAGTATCTAATATATTCATGAACAATTTCTTATGCTTCAGCGAATTTCCAATATTCAAATATTCAAGCTAAATAATAACAAGATTGCTGCACAAAAGAAAACAAAAATTGTTTATGCCTTAATCGATGTATTTTACATGTTAAAGAAAACAATTTATGGATCAGATGGAACACAATCAGGTCTTGCCAATTACATTGCCTGAATAATAAATAAAAACCACTATAAATCAGAAAAGGTACACCAATTTATAGCAGAGCAGATGACTTGGCATATACATATACATATACAGTGTAGATATATTTAAATACATTTATACGTTAAATATTTATACACATATTTGTCGAGTTAATGTTTGTGTCCATAGATCTTGTCGCAATAGCAGGTGAATTGGTCAATTAATGCGGGTTTTCAGCTTGATGTATGGCTGGAATGAATCATTGCGGTCATGCAAATCAATGGGAATGCCATAGGTCCAAGACAATGACACATTCTATGGGTACAAAGTGTATTTAATACAGGCAATAAATTATGGCCAAGCGATGGCAGCAATTCATCCAGGAAGCTCAGCATTGGCCGAGGGCCATGCGAAACGATTATTTTTGAGCACCTGCAGTTGTTCCAAATAACACACACACACACACACACACATAGGCACGTGCAAGCTCACACACATACGCAGACACCCCACATACACGACTCATTTATTAGATTGCATGCAGAAACGATGTCAATATAAAGGGAACCCAAGGTTTAAAGGTAAAAGCAGAAAATGTGTAACCATAAACCAGCTGGTAACCACAAAAACAATTTGATGGTCGAGTGTGTAGAGGTGCAGGGGTAGTGAAAGAGAGAGAGAGGGGGGGGTGTAAGTTCATGTGGGGGTGTGCATGTTAATGGTCGTACGCCGGGTGGGTGTCAGGGAAACAATTGTGTGTCATGCACTTTCAACCCCAGCGTCGTCATGTCTGGTGCTCTGGACTCTATAAAGGGGCAGGAGCAGGAGCAGGAGGTGGAGGTGGAGGAGCTGCAGGTTCGAGATGGAGCTGTAGTTGGGGCGTGAGCTGACCAGGAGCAATTGTCTAGCAACCGGGGAAACTACAGCCAATGGACTCAATTGAGCAACAACAGCAACAACAACAGCAACAACAACAACAACAGCAACAAAGAAGCAACAGTCTGTTGCCGCATGCTTTGGCCTTTCTAGCTTTCCGTTAGTCGCTGACTGACATCGCATCCGTAGCCCCGCGGCGCCGACACGTGGCCCGTGTCTGTCTGTCTGTCTCTGGCTCTGTCTCTGTCTCTGTCTTGCTCTGTCTGTGCCAGCCCTCTGGCAGCTACATCATTATTTTAGCCAGTGGCAAATGTTTTGCCAACCCTTCAAGCCTGCCAGCTGCCGCAGTGCGTTTTAATTTTGTTTGATGTATTACCCAAAAAGCCCAACACCAAATGGACCCGGCAGCGCGCAAACCTATCTAATGGGGTAGCTTAGTTCCAGCACTCAACATATGCAGATGCCAGGCGACATTACTATGCAGATTTCTCAGCATTTTCATTTGGTATTGCGCACATTGAGCAAACAGCAATTTCCGCACACAAATTCAGTAAACAGGCTCATTGTCAGGGGCTCTTGGTCGGGCCCAATCGAAAATCCTGCCCCCAAGTCTAACGAAAAGCCATAAAAAGAAGGCCAGCCGCCAAAATTGTGTTCGAGTGTGCAGCGGATGAGCTCTTGAAAGGAGCCAGCGACAGATAGGAGAGGAGCCTTGAAAAACAATGTAAAACGAAGCGGGAATACCCTTACCGAAGCGAGAGTACCCTTACCTGAGACAGCCATATATAGATATATGTATATATAGATATTCCTACAGATATATGTCGTGTCTTGCTCTCATCCAAATTCTAACTCTGTTATTTTTTTATAGATTTTTTTTTTTTTTTTTTTTTTTTTTTTACTTGGTATCGAGTTTGATGACTTAGTGCTGTGAGCCATTGTTGGGCAACTGGCAAAACTCCATCAACATCAATGCAATTCCATTAGCACGAAATGATTTGATGCGCTCCGTTATCTCTGTAGTGTCAAGCGTCCAAAGGGACATCGGCTGGGCAAACAACACGAAGCAATCGCAATTGGAAAGCCATAAACGCGCATTGAACTGTGCAGCCTCGCCCGTTGTTAGCTTTAGCTTCTTTTTCTTCTTCTGCATCTACTTCTGCTTCTGCTTTTACTTTAGCTGCCAGACAGTATTATTATTATTTTTTTTTTTTTACTTTTTACTTTTTTTATGTGCGCGCTGAGCGCTGAGCCACTCAGAGCTTAGAGCGTTCGACGCTAGACGAAAGCCAGCTGAAGCTGAAGCTGAAGCTGAAGCGCACCTAGCATAAAAAGCGAGCTTTAAAGCACTTTCTTTTTTTCTTTTTTTGTTGCTGTTATAATCTTCAGTTGTTGTACATTTACTTAATGTTTCGCATAAAAACTCTGAAATGTCTACTTAGGCTATAAGTGTAGCATAAGCTAAGAGTTTACTAATTGTTAGCAGCTGTGTTATTATCATTATTATAATTATAAATATTGGTATATTACTATTATTATTATTATTATTTTTTTTTTTTTTTTCATTAAAATAAGCACTGTTATTATTATTATTTTAATTTTTTATTTTTATCGATTTTTTAATATTAATTCTTGCATTATTATTCATATTCAATATTATGTAATACACAGTCTAATAATAGCACAGCTTCAGCCAAATTATAATTCTGAATAGTGTTCGGGGGCTGCGAGCTTCGAGCTGGGCGCTCTGAGGCTGCATAATTCATTTAAGTCAGATTCAGTGGCGCTGCTAATGGAGCTGCTTTGTTATTATTTACCTCAATGGGACAAATCATATACGCTGCAATTCAAATGGAAGTCTCCACTCTGCACTCTGCACTCCCCACTCGCAATCCTCCACTCTCCATACGCACACAAATTAAATGATGGCAGGCCTGTCCCTGGACATGTGTCCACTAATTGAAATGGACTGCGAGTGACCCGAAAATCCTATTACCCTTAACCAGGCAGCGGGCGCATCTGGACGCCATTGCGTCGAATTTTCAGCTAGAATCCGTTATAGGGGCCGTGCTCCATTAAGGAGGCCCGGAAATCTATATAGAGCTCTAGCCAACCGAGTGACTGACTGAATGCATGCAGGCATCACTACTTCCTGTTAATATTAACTCAGGCAGTTAGTGAGTTTCGTTTGGTGATTCAATTTAAATGCATCTTTAATTGGTTGCCAAGCAGCTGCCGACTTGGGCTTCGCTTTAACTGCTTAGGGGCGCTGCAATGGAATGCTGTATGTAATGCACACCTGCCACATGGCTGCCAGGTAAATGGGAGACAGCTGCCCCGGGTGAGGCATTAATTCCGGCTGCCGCGACTACAGAGATGCTGATGCAGCAGCTGGAATGTGGCGGCAGGAGGGGAGGGAGTGTCTGGAGCAAGGGAATGGGCTGGAATGGAACGCTCGAGCCATACATGAAATGCCAACGAAACTGAGGAAGTAATGGGAATTCTGAGCGGAGGCACAGCAGAAGCCGTGTGAAGCCTGGTGTCGATTCCGGATGGAGTTAGTTTCGGCGTGAGTGAGTGTGTGTGTGTATGTGTGTGTGTATGTGTATGGCTGAGCAGCAGGAAAATGGAATAGGAAATTGAGTGTGTCTAATGCGTGCTTATGGCGCACATTTTAATAGAATTTTTCAGAGTCTTCTGTGGCCAAGCAACAGGTGAGCAGCAGACGAGCAGGTGAGCAGGTGAGCAGGTGAACAACTGCCAGCTACAGTCGATGCTCGCTTTTCTTTTATTAAAATCGTGCTGCCTGTCAGAGTAACTCGATTTCCGTTTGCATTTGCATATTGTCGCCCAAAAACGGGAACTTGGCAAATTTCTATCATTTTTCATATGTTGCACGTTGCGACGTGGCATGCTACAATATTAAAGAACTTGCACGTGTGTATCCGTAACTGTGTCTGTTTGCCTGTGTGTGTGTGTGTGTGTGTGTGTGTGTGTGGCATCTGTATCTGCACTCAAGTCGCGTTTGCTGCTGCCGTTGCAAATAAATTTGTCAAATTGCATTCGCAATTCGCTGTTTTTCTTTGCTCTCGCTTATGAAACTGTGCGGTCTTCAGTGGGTGGTGCGGTGGTGCAGTGCTGTGCTGTGGTGGCTGCATGTTGCAATTGCAGCTGTAGCTGAAGCTGAAGCTGAAGCAGCCACAAACAAGCGACACAGCAATGTGTCGCATTGGTCTGTCTCTCTCTCCATCTCTCTCTCTCTCTCTCTCTCTCTCTCTCTCTCTATCATGCTCACGTCCTCACGTGCTCCACTCTGCTCCACTCGGCACCACTCTGTGCCACCCAGCCAGCTCGCCACTGACAGCTCTTACACATTTCATTTTATTGTCACGTACGCGTTCATTCCGTAGTTTCTCTTTATGGTAGGTCGGCGCTGGTTTTCCACCAAAAATTATTTCTATTGCCCGCCCGCCATGTAAGGCCATGCCCAGCTGTCGTATTTCACTTTGTCACTCGTTCGTAAGTCGTATCTCTTCCTCTTACAGTTTCATTTACATACAGGGTGCCTCAAGTGTAGGCAATTAATAAGCTATAATAATCGGCTTGTCTCCCATAAGTACTGCATTTCAATGGAGCACCAATTGACCCTCATAGAAACTGCAAGTTGCCATATAAATGCTTGTACTTTTATACATATATATATATATGTATGTGTATACTATTTCTGCGAAAAGTCTTAACTAAAAACTTGTGCAATTGCATTGAAAAGCAGTTAAGTAGTAGAGCAATTGGAAAACTCTTTTATGTCAAACTAAATAAGTGCAGTTATTTTGTAACTTTTCATAGAAATGCTGAGCGTATACCTAAGGAAAATTGCCAAATGGGGTATAATGTTTTATTTGTTACAGTTGTAAATTGCTAGGGTAATTGTAAAGCTTAGTTGAGGCAGGACAATATATTAATATTGAGTATATACATATGTGTTATTTATATGTCTTCATTTTAGCTAGAATGCAGGGTATATTCTAGTCATGCACTTACTAGAGCACTCTTGCTTTTCTTCAACTGTAAAGCGCATTAAATTTAATATTTACAAGTTTTTTTTTTACAAGTTTTAATGTGAATTGAAAATAGTTTATATTTTATACACATATCTATACAATACAATATTTCAACTACTTCTGCAATTTAAAAATATTCCATAATAAAAGTAAAAAAATAGGAAATAAATCTAATAAATGTCATTTGATATTTGGCCAACAATTCAATAAAATATTTATTTAGCTCAAAATGATTGATAATTCATTTTCATTTTTCTCGCTTATTTTTTATTGATTGCTAAAAGCTTGAATTTAATGGCAGAATTTACCGACAACAACAAAAACGGAGTTTTCATAAATTTTGTATTACATTACCTTAATTAATGCTCGTTGATTTTTTTAACACAATTTTCAAATTTGGTTTTAATAGCAATTTATTTACATATGCATATGTGCATTTAAATCATAAATCGAACGGATTTAGCGTGGTTGAAATAAATATATGTAAATATATGATTTATTACTATAAATTATGAAATAATTCATCTGCTTATATGTATGTATACGATGCGAGCCCTCAACAGCTCCGCGAGTGGAGCATGTCCTTGATTAAGGGATTAAAGTGAATGCTGAAATAATTTTACTAAAGAAAATTCAGTTTCTATTAATATTATAAGGAAAAAAATAATAATAATAAACAAAATAAAACATATTTAATTATTAGCATAAGTTAGGCAGAAATAATAATGGATAAAAATAATGTGTATATAAAATTTTATATATTTAATATATATAAATACTTATGAAAAGAAAATCAATAAGATGATTTAATTTTAATAGCAAAAAGAAAATATATATTATTATTATTATTAAGCCATTCTATATTTTATAATATTTTCATTTATATCACAAACCACATTTGTGGTTTTCACTTGGACCACAAAAGATAAGCAAGTGATTTAATAAGTAAATTACTCAGTCCATTAGTCAGTCAGTCAGTCAATCAGTCAGTCAGCAATCGCTGTGTTTGTAATTCGTAAATTGACATCTGTAACTCCCAATTCGTCAGCATCTGGCTACTGCTGGAAGCTGCATCTGTATCTCCATAGCTCAGCAAATTTGCAGTTACGATGCAATTAAATCCGACAGTCGGATGGACAGACAGACAGACAGACAACGAGCTGGGCGAGCTAAGAAAAACGTTGATAAATGTCAAATGGAAAGAAGAAATGCTGATGATAAAAAGTCAGCAGGACGAAGAAGATGCGACCGCAGTCAATGCAGGAGGTAACAGCAAAAAAAAAAAAAAAAAGAGAGAGGGTAATTCATACTCATGGCTGAAGGAGGAAATTACTCGAGCTGAAAGCTGGAGGAGCAGCTGCACTTAGTTAATTGAGCATTAGAAACACTTTGCTCTGCGCCGTTCGCCGTTCGCCGTTCGCTGCTCGCGTGCTGCATTAACTTTAACTTTGGTAATCTGCTCAGCGTAAGTTCTACAAAATGAATTAAAATTCCTTGCAATGAATTAAAGCTGTAGACATTCTCATGCCAGCCAGGCAGTAAGGCAGCCAAGGCAGTCAAGGAGCCCAGGCAGTTTGCCATCTATCCTACAACTAGTTGAGATCCTTGGAGAGGAAGGACACATTCGTAGAGCGCTAATTCAGTTTGCCGTATCATCTCTCAGTTCGTGTGCCGCAGTTCTCCTTTTCTTTTTTTTTTTTTTTTTTTTGGCACTTTCTGGACTCGAATGGCCGTGGATTACACGCAGTTGCAGCTGAAACTGCAGACGGCAGGAAATATGAAAACTAACAGACTTATTGCATTACTTACGCTAAATAACCCACTTACAAAAGCGGCGCACACGAAAAACGAGCAGGATGCCTGGATGACAAAATGAGCACCAGCTGGAGTAGAAGAAGAAGATGCTGCTGCTGTTGCTGCTGCTGCTGCTGACGACTAGAACGGTAGCTAGCTGGCAAATGCGTACGGCAAACCGTAAACCCGTAAACGGTAAACGGTAAACGTAATGCTGATGGTGATAATGATAATGATGATGCGGGCAACTTATTAAATTCTCCAACGGATGCTCACTAGCAGAGTTACAACCGCTGACAGTTAGCAGAGCAAAAGGATGCCCAAAAAAAGAAGAAACCTGGCCAGGCAGAGCATGACAATTGCACAGAGCAACTTGACAGCCGCACTGACAGCAAGCATCCCAGCGGAGAGCGCTGCGATGATGAAGTTTTTCCTTTTGCCTGAATGCTGAATGCAGGAAAAATCTCAGCTACGTGCTCCATGCCACACGAATGTGCATAGGTGGATGTGTGAGTGTGACTGTGTGTGTGTGAGTGAGTGTGAGTACAGGTAACAGTATATGCATAAGAAAACAGATCAATGAAGCAACGGAGTTTGGCTTTGCCATACATACCCTCACTAACCAGAGATACCCTACGATGTCGCCGCACAAGGTTCAAAATATCGTTAAAAGCAAACTTAACGATATTTATAGCCATCGACACATCGATTTAACAGCTCTGCTGCTAACTTGTCTCTTGTGGCCTAACAAGCATTTTATATTAAATTAAAGTTACATTAATAAACGTTTTAATGTTGTTTATATACAGAATCAGTTAGAATGATTTTATATTTCAGAATAAATTATACGCTAAATACATACATACAATATAAACAGTATAAATACTTTCTCACACAATAACATAGTCAGTTAATTGGGAAGCGATATTTCAGTTATTCGCTGCGGCAGCCGATTAGCAACATCGCACACAATCTATCGATCTGTTGCAAAAATTAAGGTTCATCGATACTATCGATACAATGCCATCGACGGTTTTAACAGCTCTAGCTTGTGCAACAGTGTTTGTCTTTTCGCAATGCAATTGCGATTTGTCCAGTCCAATTTAAGAGCTATAATTATTGATTAAATTAAGTTAATTAGCTCTCTGAATCAGTCTAGTCACATCTAGAGTATTCAACAGTCATTCAATAAAATTTGTTACTCACTTTGGATTCTCTTTCATTTCGCATGGGTCATAAGATTTGCATTCGGAGAATTTGTTCGGTATTTGTTTTTTCTCCTCTTGCTCCGCCTCTTCACTTTTTCTTTTGCTGTTTGCATGCCTTGCAGTCTTTTGTTTATAGTTGGAAAAGCTCTTGAATTTCACATCTGACTTTGGGAGTTGCATAAAAATCTGCATGTTGCACACAGATTCATCTCGCTCTGTGTGGAGCACGGAGAAGCTAAGAGGCTGCACTTGTATGTATCTTAAATTTGAATAGGACATAGAACAATACAGCAGCTGCGTGTGCTTTAAATTCTGCACTCGAGAGACTCTCTGCATTTGTGTGCGTGCGTTTGTATTCAAATTTATGCGAATGCGGGGGGTAGGGGGAGAGCGCAGCGGCAAAGATGAAAATGAAAATCTAATATGCTGGCAAACCCAATTAAATGCTGCACAAAGCAAGCACAAGGCAGCTGGAAATAATTCTGTTTACGCTGAGCACGAGACAAGTTAAATCTTTTCTTCTGCCGCTCGGTGCGCCAGCTGTGCGCCGCCAGCCCAGAGTTATGGGAGTTGAGACAGCGCCTGGGGCTAGGCTATGAAAAAGCGCAGCCCGTTCACATTTGATTGGATTTGCCAGGCGGCGCGGCGTGCTAAACTGAAGCCAGACAAATTTGAATTTTAGTGAGCTGCTCTGAAATATGACTCTGACTAGAGCTAGTTTTGGCTGGCTCTCTTTTCTAATTGTGGCTTAAACTAATTTATTATTTCTTCTCTCTTGCAGCTTCTCACACATCTCCAGCAATGAGCTGAGGTAAGTCGGAGAATTGAATTCATCCCGCCAATGGGCACATTTCGTATTTCAGTCACGGCATTCGCGCTGGTTGCCAAAAATAGAATAAGCTGAGAGAGCAGAGGATGAAGTCAACGCCACACAAATACAGTTCAGCGTATTTTTATGGCAATCGTCACTATTACAACAGAAATACGTGAGACTATTTCCGAGTCATTTTATACGTAGTATTTATATATATATATGTATTTGACGTCACGTATTTTTTTTACAATTTCTGTAACTGTATGTTGCAACTACTAACATAAGCCTTGAACTTTCCAAGGAGAAAATAAGTTTGACGGCCTGTGAAATACTCTGTAGCATGAGCAGGCTTGTAGATTAAAGGGAAATGTCGAATGGTAATAGAGTTTGGTTGGAGAAATTTAGGAAATTAATTGTGTGCACTCGCGTGTAAAGGCGCTTTGTAGAAGATTGTCCAAGTTGAGTTCTCTCAGAAGAGTTCTATGTGCAGCTTCCTTTTGCCTAATCGATTTAATTGCCCTTTGCTAGGACTTCTGTCAAGTCCTGTTTGAGCCATATTCAGCAGGAGGCTTCAGAAAAAAACTCATGCTAAACGTTCGTTCAAACACATTGCATAGAATCACTCAGGCTCAAGAGTTCTGTCTAAACTTTGGTACACCCATTTCTTGGGGGTACTTGAAGGCAAATTTGATAGGGCTCAGACTTTGGCCTTTGCTACTATAAAGTTGAAGAGAAAAGCCTTAGGTAATACTCATACGGAACGAGGGTTGATAGAATGAAGAGGGCTCTGTGCAGTATCTGTTAATAATATGCTAGAAGTTAGTGCTTCCTTCTGCGAAGAGTTTGTTACGCAGCTTAGGGACTTTGATTTTTGATAATAGAAATGGCAAGTCCGAGGCTTGACCTGTAATATATCAGAATGAGTCTTAGGTTGTTCAGAATGCTTTCATTAAGGCGTTCTCTGAGGAATTATTCAGAGTAAGAAATTTAGCCTCGAGTTTGTTTAACCATACTCTGCAGCCAAATTTTAAGGCATCTGCTTTTGACATCAGTTAAGATAAAGCTTAAAAAGTAATTTTCCAGAATGAGCCTCAATAGTCTCAATGTTTCCTTTGTGAATGCTAATAGAGAGATGAGCACTGATTCTAGCAAATTCCTATCAAACTCAAGTCCAGACGGAAATCTCAAAGAGAAGTAATTAAATTTCATTTAAGAAGCATATATTTTCTAATTAAAAATTTACTGATGTCGAGCTGTCTCCTGCTGTCATCGTGCGCTATCGCTCAGTCATTCATTTCATTCGTTTGTCATGGTTACCTCTTGTATTATATTTGAAATGAATAGCATTTAGTCATTTGGGGCTGCCTAATATATGTATATATATAAATACATATGTTTTTTTGGCCAAAATGTAAGTAAAAACCAAATCAAATCGTCTCCAGCTGTGTGGGCACTGCTAATGAGCTCGTTCATGTGTGTGTGTGTGTGTGTGTGTGTGCTTGTCGTTGTGTGGTTTTCTGCTACTTGTGAGTTTTTTCACAATGCGGTTACAGCGGTGCCACAACAAAGTCGTCGCAGCTCAAAGGCTAGGCATTAAGCCAGTCAAACACGAAATCAGCATGCAAAATAAATGTGTAGTCAGTGTTGGATGTTGGGTGGTGGGTGTTGGGTGGTGGGTGTTGGGTGTTGGCAAAAGGATTAGTCAAAGTCAAAGAACTCGTTCGGCGAGCTGCGTATGTGGCACAGTGGAGCAGCATGGTGAGTGGCTAAGTGACTCAACTTGACTCTGCCTTTTTAGCCGCACACTTTAGACTTATGTATGCGACGAATGTGGCGCAGCACCACCCAACCACCCACCAACACGCACACCCACACTTGCTCCACACTTGATATGGCTGGCACACATCATACACTTGTTGACCGAGTTTAGATCAATGTTTTGACCAGGCCAACTGCTGTTCAAGTGCTCATCTTAAAGATCAAGTTTCTCAGTGAGCGAGAGAGAAAGAGAGAGAGAGAGAGAGTGAGATAGAAAGAGGGAGAGACTGCTCTTATACGCAAGGGGGCATCCTTGGCCATGCGTTTGCATTCTTTATGGCTGCACTCGGCTGGCAGCATCTTCGATGTTGGCCATAAAGTGTCGTTGGCCAGAAACTAATCGGTGGCTGCTATAAAAGTAAAACTGCCGCAACGAGCCAAGTTATTGGCTAGTAAAACTAGTGGAAGGCAGCTCGCACAGGTTGAGTGTGGCACATGAGCCACAGGGACTTGGCCTCTCTCTCTCTCTCTCTCTCTCTCCCTCTTTCTCTCTCACCCTCTGTGGCTGCATTTGTGTGACATCTTAAGTGCATTGGCCCAGCAGCAGCAGCAGCAGCAGGAGCTGGAGCAGGAGCAGGCACAGGCGGGCAGCCGGGGCATTTATGATCACATTTTTCGCGACAGACAATGTCAAACAGAAACACTGTTATGTCGCAAAGTTTTGCCTTTTAGTAACGCTTTTCTTTCTGTTTTTCCTCTTTTTGTATACTTTTTTATTAATTTGGTGAGTCGAGGCACCACACGACTAAAAGCTCACATTGTGGTTTTTATGCGCAAAAAAAATGAAAAAGGAAACAGAAAAAAAAATGGAAAAACCGACGCAAATGCACGGAAATCCCGCACAGATTTATGAAAAACTATATCCGCAAAGCTTTTATGCTTTACGGTAACAGGCTGTACATTAATTTTAAGTACATACTTTTATGCCGAGACCGTGTCAAAAAGTATTTCAAAGCTCTGCCCTGCCCCTCCCTCGAATGTAAAACACGCAAATGTTTTTAATAAACTCACAACTCAATTTTGTTGCCGTAAATCGGTTAGGACTCTCACATATGACAACCAGGTTATATATAGCTGATAAATATGTATGAGCATGTGTGTGTATATTTTCAAGCTGGCGAATTTCTTTTTTGTGTTTTGATTTATTCTTGAATTTGCAAAAACAATTTTCGTTTTCACATATGATTGATTTACAGCTATTATTAAGCTCTTCCACTTGCCGCTCGCTTTGTTGCTTTTGTTATCTGCACAAAGTTCTCAATGGGCATTCGCTTGTATTCGTTAGTCGCTCGCTGTGGGAGAATAGTTTTCATACTCGTTCAGGCAGTGAAGAAGAGTATATTAGTTTTTGTGGAATTTTCGTCTTGCTGGGCAGACAGGCTGTCCATACGTCAGGTCATCTGCTCTTTCATTTATCTGTGTCATTGTACGTCTGTCTCTTCATCTGTTTGTCTCTCTCTCCGTCTGTTTCTCTGTCCGATTGTTTATTTGACTGTCCGTCTGTCTCTTTGTCCATCTGTCTCCCTGTCCGTCTGACTTTCAGTGCGTCTGTCTCTCTGTCCGTCTGCCTCTGCATCTGTTTTTCTCTCTGTCCCTCTGCCTCTTTATCTGTTTATCTCTCTGTTCGTCTGTCTCTCTGTCTATTTGCCTGCTTCACTGTCCATCCGTTTGTCTATCCAGCCGTCTTTCCATTCTGTCAGGTCATTCCACTATATCTGGTAAAATGTTAAAGCTTTTACTAAAACAGTAGAGAATTAAATGACTGCAGACTCTCTCTGAAAATTTGAATATAAATAATTCAACTCTTTTTTTTATACTCTGAACGAGCATGGGGCAGTCATATACACCCGTCTGCAATATTGCTTCTTGTTCCTATTGAAATATGGCTAAGTAGCTTAAAGGCTACTGACTGCGTCAGTTGCGTATTTCCAGCATCGGGGCAAATTCGATTTATAGCTAATACATACATACACACATACATATGTACAAATATATATATATATACATATATGCCAGCTTATAAACGGCGAACGCACGTTTCCTATTCTCCCAAAAAAGGAAAAAAGTAAAAGCAAAAAGGAAAAACTTTCTGCAATAATATTTGAAAAATGCCACCATAAAGAATTCATGACATTGCGTATAGTGGATATTTGTATTTATATTCCTTCCCTTCCCCTTCTTTTTTTTTTTATACATTTTTATCATGATATTTTATGTTGTCAATATTTTGAAGGGCGACCCGGAATACTATAAATGTCCCTGATGCGCAGAGCTTAAAGGCTACGAATTTCGTATGTTTTCGGTCGATGGCAACAGCCATAAACATTTATTCTAGTAATCCAGCGTAATTAAAGTTTTAGCTGCAGATAAAAAAAGAAAAAGCAAAAAGCAAAAAACAAAAAAAAAGTTGTTAAAGCATTTGAAATGCTTTCACGCCTGACCCGACGCTTATTAATTACTTGACACTAATAGCCGCAAACATAACCACAGATGAAAACGAAAACGAATCCCAAAAAGCCAATTCAGTGCCTCCACTGTGCCTCCACTGTGCCTCGTCTGTGCCCCCAAATTGGGGTAGGCTGCTCAAAATGGTCAGTCATTATCCTTTTGGCTTTGCAGGGGGTAGAGGAGAGCCTGATGGCCAGGGCGGACTAACTGAATGGGAAAGCAACCAAACAACGGCAAGTGAGGGGATCGCTCTGCCTCTCGCTCTCTCTCTCCATCTCTTTCGCTCTCTCCCACGTTCTCTATGCCATGAATGGAACTTATTATCTGCGTCAGTTGTACACAAACACGTACGTGCGACTTGGCACAGCCTCCTCCAGGCTGGCGCGACCCGTGACTCGGCGCAATAAAATCTTATTAAGGCGCTTTACAATAAGCGCTCAAAGGGGAATGCGAATGGCGGAGACTAAACCCCAAAAGCCCGTAACCCCCAAGCCTCAGCCACAGCCTAAGCCATAAGGCAAGATGCGCATTTTTACAAATGTGACGCCAACAACAATCGAGCCGGGCTGAATGTTTATATTTTTCTTCGTTTTGGCGTTTCCTTCGTTGGCTATAAAATATATAAAAGCATACATATATATATATATTTGTATCTGCATGTATATTGCGCATACGCCGCATTGTGCGCCGGCTCGAGTGGCCGCTGTGCGGTGCCCAGTGCCTTATATGTAGTCATTAATAATATATCGCTGCTTCCGGTCGTCGGCGGCGCCGCCCTCGGCAACCAAGTGCGATAAACCGTTTAGCAATATCCGGCAAGGCACCAGAGGGCCAACTAAACAGCGGCGGACGTACATGCGAGCACGACTACGAGCATATTACGTATACGTAATACAAATAATTGCACTTGTAACTTGTAACTGCCAACGCGTTCTGCCCGTAGTTTGCTTCTGTTTTCATTTTATTTTATTTTTCTTTTTGTTTTTGTTTCTGTCATCCGCTCAATGCTGTCACATTAAAAGCCAATATATTTCTCTTCTCAAGTATCCTAGATTTTAGGAATGGCGAAGCGGATAATATTGGAGTGGAGAATGCTACTTGTCTATAGACTGAAGGAAGTTTATAATTAAGTTGGCGAAATAAAAGAGTGTGAGTGAGAGAGAGAGAGAGAGAGGGGGAGGAAGCCATTCAGTTTTATGGGTTAATCTAGAAGATTAGCAAAATATTTTATTTATGCATATAATAAAACTACAACAATTAAATGTACATATATGTATAAATAAATTTATATAACTACAATATTTAATATATATAAAAAATATTATATTTAGTTGGAAAAACGGCAGCTGAAGCTTAGTTTGCGCAAACAGATTTTGTCGGAATTTTCAGATAAAATCCGCTTAAGTAAGCTGCGGCACTCGTTGCGCAACCTATTCAAAAATCAATAGATTTGATTTTATAACTAATTTGTATTTACTTTAAAGTAATAATTGAGCTGATAAATAGTTTATATTTATTTTAAAATAAAGATTTTGTGAAAACAATATCAAATTATGAATAAATTTACTTTATATCCATATGAGCTCATTTTAAGTTTTGTTCATTCAAATATACTTAGTTTGATAAATTATAATATAATGATTAATCAATTGCATATCAAATCATTAATAATAATAATTTCTTTTCAAATAACTTATACAAGTTTTGGCACTCGATATTTAGCCTATTCAACAGTCAATTTGATTTGGATAATATCATTTGGATTTACGTAAAAGTAAATATAATATGAAAATAATTAAAAATCAATAATCAAATCTCATTGGCTAGCGATGAGTCGCCTCTTCCTTGACTCTGGCCTTGAGATGCTCTCAAGAAACGAGCTGCAGGCAGCCCGAACTGAGCTGACATTTCGGTCCACTCAGAGACAATGGCATTCTAGAGTGATTCTCTACTTATTAACTCAAAGCTTGCTCTACAAAATGTCACAGAGAGAATATTATATTCGTATCTAAATGAAGTTCAGAAAATACTTTTGCAGCCATATTTTGAAGTCGCTTAAGTTTCAATAGAGATAAGTAAACATCCCAAATGCACGACTAGGAGATACTAGTCGTCTGCTTACTTACATTTACCCATCATCATAATACCCCAAATGTCCAATTCGCATTTCCAATGAATTCCGCTGCTGATGTTGCAGACACAGAGTTTATCAAAAATGCATAAATTTATTGAATTTGATTTACAGAATTTACACACCAATTGATTCAAGAGATTATCACTTGTTGTTAGACCAGAAGTTTGACACTAAATTTGTGACAACTTTTAAGCTAAGAACATAATCCTTTTACTAAATTGCTGTGTAGGAAAGAGAAAGAGTGAGAGAGAGGAGGAGAGTGAGAGAGGTAGCGAGTGGAACTATTTGCCTGCTATCTACAGTGCTGGGCTATTGACATAAGGCAACATATGAGATCCTTTGACTCTTGCCAAAATGGTTTGACGACTGCCGGGTCTCGGCTTATTTAAGTTTGTCCTCGACTGCAGGAGGAACTCGAATGCATCAGCTATGGAATTTAATAAAAAATAAATTGTGAGAATATTTCGCCAAACACACACGAATATTTTATTTTGTGAATGCGTATTTTATATGCATACTTATTTATGTATGTATGGGTTACTTGAACAATGCCATCAACTTTGCCGACAGCTAAACACAGGCGCACACAAACACACACAAACACACACACACACACACATATGCATACCTTGTGCTTGTTTTCGCACAGATGTGGAAAAAGTTTTGCCAATAAATGAAAATAGGAAACGAAGGACGGATAAAAACAAGATGTTGAAATAAGTTGTCAAGCTAACGCCAGGCCGCCCCCTGCTTCCCCAGCTGCCCCCCTCTACCGTGTGCCACACACACAACGCTGCCCGTTTCCGCTCTGGCAAAATGGCGGCTGGTGGCTGACGGCTGACGGCGATAAGCGCTGAACATTGATAAACATGCCCGGGCGTGCAACAACACGAGGCAGCGGCAGGTCGCTTATATTGTAGTTTCCCTAAGCGGGGACTCGGCTCGAGTTGTAGATGAAGTTGCAGGCAGGATGATGTGGTTGCCTGACAACGCATCAGATCGTTGACAAAGCACACACACACACACACACACACACACACACACACACACCTGAGACAACAGAGTACACAATTGCATCCACATCCATTTAAGTTGAGGAGTTGCAAACGACAATCGCAGTGGAAGTGAAAATGGAAATGGGAATGGGAATGGGAATGGGAACGGGGAATGGGAATGGAGTGAATGGAGCACTCGCTCTTCTTCTTACTCTAGCCACGCTTTGCCGCTGCTTTTGTCAGCTTTCTATGCACTCTGTGAGTAGGCGCGTCAAAGCTTTGTTAACTAGATAGCCTCGCACTAAAGTTAGACGGCTATTGTTATTATTATAAAGCAATATGTGGGGCAAGGCGTCAACTGAATTTTAATTTGAATTTTTATTGATTATATGGAATGAAAACAGGCTGGAAAATAAATTAAATTAAAGTTAAATATTATTGACTTACTATTAATTTATTTTTATTGTCATCCAATTTAAATAATATAATTTATATGCCTTGTTTATTTTTATGCAAAATAAAAATTAATAAATATAATTAGAGTATATTGAAAATTCGTTTAAGAACAATATAACATAATATTTAATTGATTTAATAATATATACATATGTACATATATTAATATGCATACTCTAAAATAAATATATTTGATATATTAATAATATTTAAGCAAATGTTTTACTTAATTAAATATTTTATTTAATATATTTGTAACGTTTTTAATTTAAGTATATTACCAATATTATTAATATATTAGATTATAAATAAATACACGACATTTTTTATCCCTTTATCATTTTGAATGTATACTAAATAAAATATATTGAGTATATTCTATATTTCTAGATATAAATTGTTAAATTTATAGCTCAAAATAAATAAGAAATATATAGAAATATTTCTATTTCATATACATAACGTGGAACGCATTTTGCCTCGGCCCAGCATGTTTTAGTGAATATGTAACCTCAAACAGGGTGTCTAACAGGGTGTCTAACAGGGTGTCTCACGTTAATCTTATCAATTGTACTCCATCAGCAATCGAATTTCGCACTCACCTACATCCATCTCTCTCTCTTTCTCTCCCTGTCTCTCTCTCTCTCTTTCGCTCTTTTTACATTTTCAGCTTGAATTGTTGCCTCAGTCACATTTGAGCAACAACAAAGCCGTAAATTGCATTGCTCGAATGTTGCTCGAGTGTTTGAAGACCTTTTCATGGGCCAACTGTGACGAATAGTTGTTATATTTACCAGTTTATATATATGTATATGCAATATATGTATATATATATATATATATGCACATAGGCGTAGCCTGGCGAGATGAATGAACTCGACTTCAATCGCTTGTTAATATACACATGAGAATATGTATATATCTAGCTGATATGGAGTTCATATTATGTTGCTCCTGCTGCTGCTCCTGCTGCTGCTCCTGCTGCTGTTTCCTGCTTGAAGCTGATAAAAATAAAATTCAAATATGCCACACAAACTGTGTGTGTGTGTTCATGTCTCTCTTTTTTTTTTGCCACATCAGGATGTTGGCAGACCATGCCGATAAAGTTCACTTAGCCGCAGCTGAAAAACCACATCGACAATGGGCGAAATAAGTTTTGACATGCAGTTGATAAAATTCTATCAGCATTTAAGTTGAATGCAGCTCGGCTGATATGATCTAGCAGCACAATGAAAGTCACTCACACACACATACATATCTATATATATTTATTTATTTGTGTGTATGTGTGTGTGTTGTGGCAGGTAGACTCGGATTATGGAGGCAAATCAAACCTAAACTAACTACAACATGCTGCAGCAGGCACTATGCTTAATTAGAGCATCTCACAATGGATGGATATTCATGCCACATACACATATATATATACTATATATATATATCCATTCTCTGCTCAGATACTCTCAGCATATTTGTATAGACAAACGAGCCTCAATGTGCGTACCTATATTTGTGCAGGCCAAACCAACTAATTACTGAGTCTCTCTCTCTCTGTGTCTGTCTCTTTCTCTCTCGTATCTTGGCAAACAAATCAAATTAGTTTTTTCAATTTCAGTGCAAGTTAAATGACTCGAATGGCACACAAAAGCAAAAAGCTCGACTCTTTATATACCCTCACCCAGCACATGGTAAACAATGAAAGTTGCTTAATATCAAAAGTTTTCGTTCTCTTTTCGGTTTTATTAGCGAAATGTGCTGCAAATTGCAATCAATTAGTGCAAAAATGAAAAGTTTCGTGTATTAAAATTTTTGTATTAAGGGGCAATTCGGCAATATTTAAATCAATTAATGAGTGAGCAGGTAAATGTGCTTTTTTTCTTCGAAAAAAAAAAATATTATGGCAGTATCAAGATAGACGAATACTTTTCATCATTGAATTTCTTTTATTAGATAATTTAGATGACTTGAATTAATTATTGAGCGAAGGCTAATGGAATAATTTGCTCTTTGTCATGTTTACTTTAAGCTATAAGTTCTCAAATAAAAATAAATATATTAATTATAAATATTTTATTTTAAATATTTATAAAAGCTTTTTTCGCAAATAAAAATAAAAATATTAAATCAGAATATTTAATTTTTAATTTTTAATTTTACGTAAGCTTTTTTGTTTTGCAACAATTGATATACAAATTGTACAACAGTTATGTAATGCATGCAAAAATTCAGAATAAAATATTTTATTTTATTAATATTCAAAATTTTCATTATTTTATTATATAAGTTTATAAAAAAAAATAATATTCATTAAAAAATAAAATAAATTGTATTATTCCAAATTTTTGTATATATTACATTTTTTCGATTTTATTTATTTATTTATTTATTTATTTATTTTTTTTTTTTTTTTTTGTTTAAATCACATTTTTTATATTTTTTGTATTTGGTGTGAAATGAAATGTGCTCTAAGGCATATCATCGACTCTTATTATACTTAAGCTATTGAAATAAATTCACGGAAAAACCCTTCCTGTATTATTCCAAGTAAAACCAATTTATAATTCAAAAATAATATGCTTCGTGTAAAGCGTAAATATTTAGAATATTTCGAGTGGAATATGTGAAGATGTCAGCTGAGGCATAGCCCGAATGATGTTTCTCTGGGCGGTTGGTTGATTGTTATTCAATCCTTAACCAGAGCAACTTGGCCCACAATCACTTGTGGCTGCCAAGTGAATGGATAAAGGAGTGCCAACAATGCCAACAGAGTCATCGAGTGGCATCGCCCACACACACACACACACACACACACATAATGGACCCAGGCACTGGGCAAAAAATGTCCAAAGTGACAGCTGGAGACATCGAATATAGCTGTTGGATAAGCTGTTTGTTGCGCTGTGAAAGAAAACACATTGTTAATCTGCTTAAGGCTGGACTAAGTCCAGGAATAGAGAGTCTGTTGGCTAATGAACTTCATAATTCTCTAGTTTTTGTGGCCAGAGAAAATATGTTTTGTGAGTTCTAAAATTTCATGAGCTTCAATTGAAAATTCTTTGACCGTTGGAATGTGTTGCAATTGTTTACAGCAGCCTTACCTCTGCCTTCCCTCTTCCTCTGCATCTATCTATCCCTCGCTCGCTCTGCACTTATTTCAATTTGTTGTTTGGGCAATGCGGCAAGCAGAATATTTCTGTGCTGGTTAATTGGGCTGCTGCTGGCAGGAGCCGGAGTAGGCCACTGGTTGAGCGAAAGCCTCAATTTATTTTGCATTGGCATTTCGAGTCTGCCTCGATAAGGATGCTTTCCCGCTGCCGCTGACGACGAGCTGACCTTCGGCTTATGCGAGGCATACACGGACAGGGATCAGACTGCGGATTGCCGGAGTGGCCGGGCCAACAAAATCACCAAAAACGTAAACAAACATTTGCCAGAGAGGGAGGGAGCGAGAGGCACCCACTCTCTTGTAAAAGCTTCGCTTCGTTGCGCAGGCGCCTAGCTCTCCAGCCTCTCCATTGCACTCGGCTGCATTCGGAGCTTTCGGAGTGACGTCAACTCTCGCAGTAATGCCAAGGACTCTTCGGCTGGCCAATGCTGGCGCTCAGTGGCATACGAAACATACGCCGAATAAGATGTCTTCGCAGTGCAAAAATACAAATCCATAAAGATATTTAATCCCATACACACATACATATAAATATACATATATATATATATGTATATAAATATATATGTATATGTATGTATATTTGTATACATAGTCGACGGCTTACACGTGTGTAGGCGTGCGTATCCGCGCGTGTGTGCGTATGTGTGTGCTCGTGCTAGTGTGCGTGCGTGTGTGTGTGTGTAAGTGAATGCTCTTGAGTGTCAATAACACAAACAAGTTGGACACGAGCAAACCACCAAACGCTGCTGCCCACAATTCAAATTGCAATTGCTGCGGCAGCATCCACAAATGCTCCAAGTCATTTCAATTGCAGTTGACGACGGCTCAAAGGTAAATGCCAAATATAATGCTGTTTGATTTTTTCTGAGTGTACACAGACACACACACACACACACTCACATACACACAGTTTCATGCTTTATTTACGTATTTACGCTGTTAAACAGACAATGAAAACAGCGACAAAAGCTACGCTTACTCACACATACGCACACACACACGCACTCACACACATACACTCACAAAACATGGCCACCAAAGCCGCAAGAGAAAAGCGGCCAAACACGAAAACATGGCCAAATTCGCCGAAATTCGGTCAATATTTGTCTCTGTCTGTGTGCACGTGTGTGCGTGTATATGTGTGTGTGTGTGTGTGTGTGTGTGTGTGTGTGTGTGCGTCTGCTTAAAAAAGGGAAATTTCCAACAGTCTTGAGCATTGACAGTGAGAACTGATGGGGCAACCAAATCTGTGTCAGCATAAATTGCGACGCATTCGTTTCGGCTTGAAAACACACACACACACAAAGAAACAGAGTTTATATGGGAAACAGGAGCAGAAAAAGACAAAAAGAACAACAAAGAGAGTGGGCGTAGAAGATCTGGTCGAATGATGGGGTTAAATTCCATTTAGAGTTAGCCAACATTTTCCTGGAATAAAATATTAAAATTTATAAAAAATACATATATAACTATAATAAATCTTAAATGATATTAAATATTAAAATATTTAGGAATTTTACTATAAACATACAAATAATACAAATAATGTGCTGACTAATATAATTGAAGAATTGTAGATTTTTCTTACACAAATAAATCTAAATAAAAATTTTTATAATAAATATGTAACAAATTGAAATATAATTAGTAAACATATAATTCAAGAAAATTATGCAAAATATGAATATGCCTGGAAATAAATAAATAAAAAAAAAATAATTAAATTAAAAAAAAAAAAAACTTAATTCAAAATAAATTTCGAATTTGACAATTAAATAGGATTTAAATAAATTTCTATAAATATAGCTATAGGAACTATCTGCTTGACCCTGAAAAATATAAACTACCAGATTCATTTCCATATTTAAAAAAAAAAAAAACAATATGCTTGCTTTGCCACCCCAAACAGCAGGTGTAATAGGTAAAACACTATCACGGGCGATCAGTGGGGCAATTGAACTTAATTGTATGATTCGGGCTTTAAGTGGGCAGCGGCAGCAATTTATTCAACTATTGTCTCACCTGATGCTAATCAGCTGACAGCGTGACGGCTGACAGAGCGGCTAATGGGGTTAGTGGCAAATGAAGTGGCGCAAACCGAAAACGAATTTGTAGCCATTTAAAGAGATAACCACAAACTGACGTCGGCGTCTATTTGTCTTTCCGCTTTTCGTGCATGTTAAATATTTCTGAAATAATTTCATAGCCATGTGTGGAAATGTTGCAGCATGTTTGCTCGGCTGGGCACGACATTATGCGGGGTTGGCCCAAGCCAAGAGCAATAGCAAAATATTACGTGCATTTTATTACAATTATTGTTACGCATACGCCATGTGGAGCAGCAGGAACAACAGCAGGAGCAGCAGGAGCAGCAGCTGGAGCAGCAGGAGCAGCAACAGCCCGTTGCGCGTAATAAATCGCTTGACAATAATTCACCCGAGCGGCAAAAGGAAGCAAAGGAATGAAAATGCCATCAACGGAGCTGAACAGAGCTGAACACTGAAACGAAGACTGAAAAAGGCTGGGCTATTAAGGCAAAGGACTTAAAGTATTTCCCAAGTGGCAAGCTGTGAGCGCAGCGCCCCTACTTCACTGTCCTTTCAGCTGCTTCTTCATTTTATTTGTGCTGAACTGTCGCCCAGCCACGCCCACCGGCAGATAGCCAACGTGGCAAGGGCTAACACATCCGTGGCAAGTTCCGTTGCCACAAACGTCGTCTCTGTTTGTAGGCAACACGCACCTTCCTCCACCAGCTGCTGCTGTCCCTGATATATGTGAAGGTGTGTGTGTGTGTGAGTGTGTGTTTGTGTATATGTGTGTGTGTGTGTGTGTCCCACGCACTTGGTGACTCGACATGCTCTTAATGCCAAACAAAAACATAAGCTCAAGGACATGAGTGCGTCTGTGTGCCTCAGCCGCAGCCGCCTCCTGCTCTCCTCCCCTCTCTCTCTCTCTGTCTCTCTCAGCTGCTCAAAGTGTGCGTCAATGTCATTATGTGTAAATTTTTAATGTTGCCAACCGACACACACTGCAGCCCAAACAATAGCAACAACAATGGCACCAACAACAACAGCAACAACAACAACAACTACTACTAGAGCATTATGCCAAAAGTAGGTTATCAAATTGTGTAAGTACAGGGTTAGGTCTCCGGGGCCTGCCACCAAGTTGTTGCACTGAATCCTCACACAGCGCACAGCTGCCGCAAGAAACAACAAACTTTTACTTATCACAAGCAGCCTCCACTCCCCCCTCTGTGTGCCCCACTGCCTTGCTCTATCTCTGTCGCACACACACACACTCATGCATTTTAATGGGAAAATCATTTACTGACCCTAGATTACACAGAGTTATGCCTCCGCCTGCTCAGCTCTGCTCAGCTCAGCTCTGCTCTTTACCTTAAGCTGCGCAAAAAATGTTTTGCATGTTTCTCGTTCGGCTGAGGCTGCCAATTGGGTCAAGCATTTCAAGCATTTCCATTTCGCGCCCCCCACAAATATATTCAGTAAGCGCTTTTCTTTTTCTTTTTTTTTTTTTTTTTTTTTTTGTTGCCGGATTCGGAACCGGAAAACGCTTTCCAAACTTGCCGGCCAAACAGCTACAACAACTAAAACTACAACAACAACGGCAGCAAACAAGTTGAAGCCGCATCTATTTAGTTTAATGAAAAACACAAACTCCACCCTGTGCTGGCTGCAATGGCAAGTGCCACCCTGTTGCCACTAATTAATTGCAAACTAAATGAGTTGCTCAACGCAAACTTTGCCTTCTGCTCGGTTGAGCAAATCAGCGAAAAACAAACAGTTAGCAGACAGCAGATAGTCGACAGTAGACAGTAGAAGGTAGATAGTAGATAATAGATAGTAGATAGCAGCTGGTAGTCCTCTAGCTGCTGGCGCTATTCACAGTTATCGCAGTCAATGCCGGGAATCACAGACAAATGCACGTCACGAAGTCACGAGGCATGCAGCCTCTACGTGTGTCTAATCATGCCTTTCCCCCAAAAGGTGTTTACCCCAGCCTGAGCTGAACTCCTTTACGCAGTCATCTATCAAAAGTATCAAAAGTACATTTGAGCATTGGCATTGTTAGTTGCCAAGATTGACAGACAGCAGGTCTGATGTTTTCAAATATTTAACAGTATTTCACTAACAGTAAAGGGTAACTGACATGTACTGTTAAATGACTCAGACTCTGTCAATTGTGATTAGGAAAATCTTGAAGAGCAATTTAGGTTACTAATTTGGAATAAAACGAGACTTAACCTTAAAACAAAGTTGATTAGAGCTAAAGAAATTGTATAACTGAATCAAGAGAAACTATACCTATACAATACTACCCTTATTCGTACAACACCAATACATACAGCGGCGATCCGACAACAAATAGTAGTAGTGCTAATAATAGTAAAATACTTAAATAAATACTCCAGTTTCAATTTATCCCACTTTACGCCTCACCCAGCTATCTGCCATTCCTTCAGAAACTATACAAAAGCCAATATACCCTTAAAGCACCTTCCAAACAAGCAACAAAAACAATTGAAAAGTGTTCAACAACTGAGCTATGAAGAAGACCATTTTATCGCACTAAACTCTAAAAGTTCTCAACTTATTTGCATTTATAATTCAAAAGAAAATAAACTTAATTAGAATGTCAAACTTAATGAAACGCCCTTAAAGGAAAATGCTTATAAAGGAAAACCATTCACAAAGGTGTAAAGTGAAAAACAATTGAAAGTGTGACAGCTGCTGAAAGAGAGCGTATAACAGAATACGTTTTGCAACACTGGACAGCCAAGAGTCACTCACTTGCAGTTACTTTATGAGTTAACTTGCGAAACTTATGGCCGATTATAGCCGAGCGAAGCGAACTTCATCAAGGCAAACAAATGCGTGGCAAGAAATGTGCTGAATACAATTCAGGCTGAATTGTGGCAAGGCTTAAATAACTGTGAATAGCTGGTCTAACGGCTGCACTATATAATTTGCATATGAATGATGTTGGCGCAGGGGAAGTGGGGGGCAGTTGGGGGCTGACATGAAATCAGCGTGCTGATGATGTGCCCGGTCTTAGCTGTGACGTGTTACGGACAGCTAATCAGACCAACTAAAGTTTTTGCCTGCTCGGCCAGAGAGGGATAATCGAATCGAGTCGAGCCCAACAGGAAATTAATACTAAAACTCTATATACATACCTATATACTATAGTATATGTATGTGTGTGTGTGTGTGTGTAAAATGAGTCATATTTATGAGTCATTTGTGTAAAGGAGCTGCTGTCAGCTATAACCTCTATATGTAGGCCTCTTTCCCTATCATCACATCAGTTGTAACTATTGTAACTATTTCCATGGCGCTGTAATTGAAGCTGTTTGGAATGCGTTTTGCTCGGCTTATTAATTTCCAATTATTGCTGCCTGTCGCCTGTCAGCGCGACAACAGAGACAGCACAATAGTATCGTAGAAAGAGGGAGTGAGAGAGATGGGTGAAGAGTGGGCGAGTGGGAGTGGAAGGCTGGCAATTCTGTTATATAATAACTGCCTCATTTGCAGCTCTTCGGCAAATTTCAGCTCCAAAGTTCGCTGAACAAACAAGGATACCTCCGGCTGACATCTGTCACAACGAAATCTAACTACGTGACTGCAATTATGTGTGTGTGTGTAACAGGTAAAGATGCAGATACAATTGCATCTAATTGGATTATGGCTGAAGGGCGGAATTCCATCATTTGCAAACATTTTCTAGAGTTTGTTATCTGTCATATGAAAATGCTATTTGTTCATAAGTAAGCATTATTATTTCATTAAGAAACACGTTTAAGTTATTCTCTGAACTGAACTGAAAGCTAACTGAGTTGAATGGAAGCAAAGCGAAAATGCTCCATATATGATTATATGTATGTGTTAAGAAATTTCTATATATTTTTATCATATAACAAAGTAAGACTCTTTTAGTTGGAAGTGTGCAACTAGGAGATACCTTAAGCCCTATGGCATTCATTTTTTCCAAATAAAAGTGGAATTAGCAGCTACAAATTTAGACAATGAACTTTATATACTTAAGCGAAAGCTTGTTAGAAATTCTCAAAATTTAGTTTGATATTGACTTTAATAAAATTCTATGAAAATGCAACTGAGAGCATTAGAGCAGCAATTTTATGGAAAATTTCGCGTTAATTTTTCACAAGGTTCCATAGCAACAGGCAGACAGACAGTCAAGCAGCCCAAAGTAGACATAGACGGACGGACGGACAAGCAGACGAGACGATATTGACGCAGCTATTGAAATTAATAAAGAATGTAAATAAATAAATGGGAGTCTATAATATATTTTAGCTAAATACAAATATAAAATATCAATATGAACAAATAATTGATTTATTATCTGAGAATTTATGCATTGAATAGATTTTACAAATAAATTTAAATAAATATATAAGACGCATACCTAAATTTATTTGTTTATTATAATTTATTCTTATAATTTATAATTATTGCCCAAACAATTATCTAACAAAACATAATATTATATAATAATTTTATTTTATTTATTTATGTATATATTAGATAATTTAATTGTACACTCATTTAATTAAATTTATGCATGTAAAATAAATATTTTAAATGTGTAAATACACATATAATTTTATTATTTCACTTACGCTCTCTAGTTCAAAATTTAAATTGATATATTGAAGTTGCTCTCTATGCATGCCATATCAGAATAATATCAATAAGAGTACTTAAAATTCAGCAGCATTTGCCATGTTTACTCTGAATACTTTTCGATATGGCAATATTTTGCTCATATTTTCACCTTTTCAAGTATTCATTGAAATTGTTAAATTTTAGGTGCAAGTGCACTCACGGAGTGCAGCAGAGAAAATAAAAATAAATGAAAAATGCATTTTGTATAGAAATGAGAAATGAAAAATGCTTGCGATGCCTGTTTAATTCAATAACGTGGCCAGGTCATACTCGTTTGAATATGCTTTCAGGCAGGTCAAGTATTTCAGTTGAACTTGGCATAAGCCAAGCCTTTAGAGGAATGAGATAAACAAAGGCAACAACTTGCTCAGGCAGCCGAGTCGTCAGTCAGTTGCCATGGCGACGCAGCTCAAGCAACTGAGCTCAAAGAAGCTCTGCTGGAATTTATACACAAATTGCACTTGAGTGCACATGATATCTGAATACAGAGCAACGGGGTGCCGGAGGAGTGTCTTTGACGAAGACAACTCATACGAGCTGAGTTGAGGTTGGCGCTGCCTGTGTCTTCGCCTGGACAACGGCTCTATAGCTAGGCACATAATCATATCGCTCGCTCTCTCTTTCTCTCTCTCTCTCTCTCTCTCTCTCTCTCTCTCTCTCTCTTTCTCTCTCTCTCTCTCTCTCTCCGACTATCGTAATTAATTCCATTGAATCAAAGCATAGCCAAGGCTAATTATAGTTTACTTGAAGCTTTGACATCAACTTCAAAAACTTTGCCTCTCACTCACTCTCACAGCAAACTGCAGTGAAAAGAAATTGCTCTGACCCGTATTCAATGAGCTGGCGCTTACGCTGCGCCTGATTAATTTACGGCTATCATAAAAGACGTCGTTTATTTACAAACTTTTTGACACATGAAAGGCTTGACAGTAATAAGAGCTTGGTTTCACAATGGAAACACTCAGTGGGCGATATATTCAGTACTGCTCGATCTGAACTGATTATATTGCCCACTAAAAGATTCCAATGCGCTTGCGACGATTCTCTTCGTATTGCTTGGCAATGCGCGTCAGGTAGAGTCCGTAGCGCAGCAGCTCGCAGCATCGGTGCACCTGTTCGTTGTGGCGCTTCAGCTTTACGACGCGCTTGGCCTGGCAGCGCTCGTGCCTTTTCACATGATCCTGCATATCCTTGACTAAGTGATGCCGCAGCGCCAGCAAGGCGCTGTCTCTCCTGGCATGGAAATCAGCTGTTAGCTTGGCCACATGCGCCAATCTCTCAGTGAGTCGATCGACGCGCTCTCTGAGGAACTGATGCCTCCGATTTATGACTCTTTGGTATTTTTGCTCCCTCGACTTGGCATCGAATGTGTGGCGGAAGCTAAGCAGACAAGCTGGAAAATACTCCGCCTTCGCATCCTTGATGTGCACATAGAAGGACTCGTTGGGCTGTGGCACTAATGGCTCAGCCACGGGCTCGAGCTGTCTGTAAATCTCATAGTGAAGTGGAGGGGCGCAGTTCATAAAGTCTTCTATAACGTCATACACCCCATTATAGTTCATTTCCACATTTAATTTCGTTTCAAATTTCCAAATATTTCCAAAATATTTAAAGCAGTAAAATACATGGTAAACATGTTTAAATTTGTTTAAGCAAGAGAAAAATAAATAAATTGCTAGTGGGAAATTAAAATTAAAGTAAATCAAATAAATATATTTTAAATATAGTCGACTTATGATGGAACTTATAAATCAAGTATAAATAAAGACTTATAAAATTAAAGTAAATCAAATAAAAATATTTTAAATATAAACGAAATTCTCAAAAGCCACATACATATTATATTTCTATAATATTTCTATTTGAGAATGTCTTTGCTTAAAAATTATTCTTGCTATTCTTCTTAAGTTTTATTTAATTGCTACTTATACTACATACATATCTATTGACTTAAGAAACAACGACTCAAACAACTCAAAACTGCATGAGTGGAATTTGTGTGCAATTATAAAGATAATGAATTCACATGCTCAAGCCATTTAATTAAAACCCATCCCAAATGATAGATTGAATAACTGGAAGTGAAAAGCGCCCACACAGGCTTATGAAAGCCTTTATTATGGAACACAAAACTCTTCACAAATTGCAAACATAATTTCTCCTAGCTCAAATGAACACAGCTATACATAGACATGTATACATATAATTAATATATATATATATGTATGTACTAGCACACATAATAGCCAGCCATGTAACTATCTGCTCGGATTTAACATAAAAGTTGTGTGTTATTATTATGATTAAAGTTTCTGTTATTTTTTTGTGTTTGTTTTTGTTTTTGCCACATGCAGACACCACACCACACTCATCCAACCATACACACACAGCTCACCCCCACACTTGGCACCATAAAACACATTAGTATTAGATCCATTCCAGGCAGGGGACTCCCCGCAGCTTAACTTCAGGTGCAGCTGCGCTGCTCTGCTCTCCTCTCCTCTCCTCTGCTCAGCTCGACTCAGCTCTGCGTGTGTGGCTGCGGTCATGTTATTCTCAAATCCTGCCCATATGTTTGTGGTTTGGGTTCGTGAGTCAAGGTGCAGTTGGAGTTAGCTCTACGACCAAAAAAAAAAGAGAGGAAAATCTAGACTTTGGTCACTGCGACTGAAGCACCGCTTAAGCCTGGCATTTGTACAATTTTCCCTCCAGCACTCGCAAAAAAAATCCTCGCAACACCATTTATGGCCAGCGTTTTGTAGCTATTCGCCAAATCGGATTAAAATCTAAAGGACCAAAAATAATCAAAGCTTTATGCAACTTTAGTTGAACAAGCTATTACGTGGTTTCAGCTGGCAGCGAGTAAAAAAATATGGTTGGCTCTCTTCAATTAGTCACGATTCAATTGAAAAAGCTTCGACTTTTTCCCGCATGGAACCATAAAGTTAATAAAGTCCTACCGATCAGTCCATTGACATTCGCATGCCTTTTCATATGCCCATACAAAGTCCTTTACGCTTTAAAATTGAACTAAGAAAACGCTTGCGGGTTTTTTACGTATTCCATTCACAAAAAATTCGCAATGGAACTTTTTGTTTTACATTCAATCGTCGGTGGAGCTTCAATTTGTATGGCTATAAGTTAAGTTAATATTGTTATTTCCAAAGTTGAAAATCGTACAATCCAATCAAAAACGAAATCGGGGTATGAAATAAAAACATTTTCCATGATTTTTATAAAGTCCGCAGCCGGCGCTGAAAAGTGCTCGGAAAAACTGATAGTTAAAGCTCAAAGGAAAACCACTTGGCGCGCTTGTAAATACAGAAAAGCGTAAATAATTTCTGAAAAAAAAAAAAAATAAATAAAAACAAACAAAAAAAATTATATATATAGTAGCATACGTATGAGCAATAAAACACGGCTTTAATTTACTCTAGCCGAAAAACTGTTTTAGGTGGCACCATTGCCATTCCTATTACGAGCATTTGGGTTTTTACATTTACTGCATTCCGGACGCAGTGCAGTAAAACCGAATCTAGACACGCAACTGGATGCATAGAAACGTGGAAACAATCCGAAATAGAATTTGTGTGGCCGGTGCTCTAAATCTGTGTATACACATATATATAAATGCCCACAAATGTTTATATGTATGCGTGTGTGTGTGCATTGGTAGGATCTGTTGTACGCGATAAAGCGTTTACTGCCTGAGCAGTAAAAAAAGCAAGTCAGGGATTCTTAACTCGAGTTAAACTGAGTTCGCAACTTCAAACAGCCGAAAGATAGCTGAAAAACACTTGAAAGTTGTTCAAGCAACGTTGTCCATTAATTGAATTTGAAGTAACTTACGTAATTAACTTAAAAGCACTATAACGTCGATTATTGTTAGTGGAAAATATCGAATTTATAGCGATGTATTGGAAATGCAATATATCGATATCTTTCAAAAAGGTTTGTTGCAGAGATTTGGAGACTTTTTTCGCTTACCATTGATTTTGTAAATTAAAGCGGGTTTAATATCTTTATTAATAATAACACAAATTATTAAAAATAAAAATAAAAATTTATTAACGTTTGCCTTTCTGGTATATAACGTCTATGTTTTTCATTGATTAATACATTTTAAATTTAAGTAGTTAATGATGCAGACGATACTTATTTAAAAGTATCGGCAGATGAGCGATATATCGCTTCGTTGCACATCCTTTGCGAAGCTTTGTAGATTTCTTTACTCTGATATCGAAGTTAAGAGCCTCTTTTATTTAAAATATTAAACTGCCATTGTGTGGATATATTTTTCTGCTATATAAATAACTATAGTGAGCCCTCGTTTGATAAAGCCTTTTCCATTTATCTACAGATGCATGCGGAATCTTTGTCAAGTGAAAGCAAACGAAACGCTGAGCAATTAACGGATTAAACGAGGACGCGAACGGGAGCACAGAGCAGAGGAGCTGGAAAAGATTTCGGGAATCGGCGCCAACAGCATCTGCGGCTCATCGGGCGTGTCCTGCCCTCTCCCGCCTACAGACGGCGTCTCTGTGTACGTATTTCTTCGGTCCCTTTGTAAGGTAGTCAGAATGTTAGAGCGGGCTGCGCATGGTGCAAATTGTGGCAGTTGAAATACTTGTGGTCGGTCGGGCGAAGCAGCAGCAGGAGCACTTGTATTCGTATTCCAATATATATGCATATATATCTATATCTGGGCAACGTGGCATAGAGCGAACGTTTTGGGACAGAGAGACACACAAGCTCAGCTCAGCTCAGTCACTGGCACTGGGAGCGCTTCAGTTGTGTGAGGAGGTATGCAAATAAACGGTCTTGCTGCCGGACCAACCATGGCCGCATCAGAGCCACCAGAGCCGCCGCCACGCAATCCGGATCGCATAAATGCCTCTCTGCACAAGCTGGGCGAATCCGTAAGTACACCAAGTACAACCCAATCCAACAACCCCGCACCCAACCCCCCAAAGTGCCAACCCTGCATGCCCCACAGCCCCGCTACAACAACCACTAAAAATGAAAAAAAAATGACAAAAAAAAAACCTCCATTCACTTGATGTTTAACCTAATTGGGCCTCATTCATTTGCTTGTTAGCGCCGCTGGGTGGTTTTTGGGCAGGGTTCGACGGGGCGGAGGAGCCGGAAGGTTAACCAAAGGATGGGGGTCAACATACAATTTGCATGCCACTCGCCATTCAGCGCTGTTCCACTTTCACATGCTTATACTTATGCTTTCAAAAGTTTCGGCACATTTCCATTACCTTATCTCTGCGAATGTATGTATGTATGTCTGTCTCGCTCGCACATGCTCATTGACTAATTGACTTGGATAGCCAGCGTTTCTCTCTATCTCTCTCTGTAACTTTAAATCTCTCTCTCTCTCTCTCTCTCTTTCTCTCTGTTTCGCTATTTCTCATACATCCTTTGAAAATTTCTAACATCCTACTTATGTATAGAGCGCGCTCCTAATTGAAGTGCATCCATTAAATGTTTGTCCAACTTTACAGAAAATTGTCAAGTCGCTGGACTCGAGTGTGGGTGCGCTCAAAGAGAAGTCCGTGAACAACAACAAGCCGGTGAAGCCGGTGCTCTCCCTGGACAACAACACCACTAGCACAAGCAACAGCCAACAGTTTGGGATTGCCTCGTCGACCTCGTCCTCAGCGCCAGCTGGGCCCACACTAAAGCAGCCGAGCCTGTTGGCAGGCAAACGGGATCTAACACCCAACGCCTCCTCCGTCTCCGACAGCAGCTCCCCGGCCAGCTCGAATGGGAGCAATCAGACGCTCACGCCACCCATGACCATCGACAACCAGAATCGCTTGGCCGCCAAGGGCGACACATTGGGACAAGCAGGACAGGCACAAGCGCAGGCGATTGGCCAACCACAGTCGCAATTAATGAATGGCAGCAGCGCCAACTCCATCTGCATCAGCAGCACCAGCAGCACCACCATATCCACGGCAGCCATGATCCATGCGAATAACTCAAATTTGATTGCCGCAGGTCACTTGGCGCAGGTCAACCCAGCCAGCAGCAGCAACAACAGCAACAACAGCAACAGCAACAACAGCAGCAGCAGCCAGCTCAGCGCCGGTAAGTGCCAGCCCGCTGCACCCAAGTGCATTTCTATAACATTTCAGCTGGTCGAGTGGGCTTGTGAGTGGGCGCAATTAGCTCAGCAGCCGCAGTCGCAGCTGCTGGATGGGGCTTCAAGCAATTGCGTATACACACACACACACACAAACAGACACAAGTGTGCACGTATATGCATATATGTACAAATATGTATATTTGTATATATGTATGTTATTTTTTATCAGTTCTCTCTCTCTCTCTCTCTCTCTTTCTGTTGTGTGTGGCCCAGCATGTGCAGCGCCGTAAGCCTCGGTCACAAATTATCCCCCTTTGTTACACTATCTCTCCTCTCGAATCGCATCTTAAATTTTGCATACATATGCACTTTATTTGCGTACTCAAATTGATTTTTATTGCAAATTGAACTTAAAGAGCGCCATGAGAATTGAGAATTGTATAACTTGAGAGCGAATACTTGCCTCGCTCTAGTCATGCCATCTCTCTTTCTCAGCACAATCTCTCTTGAAAAATCAAAACACTTTTACTTATATTTCGAATGTTTTTTCATGCCCTTTTATAGTTAGATCTTGAGATTTAGTTTCTTAAACATTACTTAAAATAGTCCAACAGAAGTATAATATTAAAATGTATTATTAAGAAATTTTATATTTTTTAAACAAATAAAATAAAAGTCTTAAGCCTCACATATATTGTAAAGGGTCTCAGAAGGGAATTTTGAAAAAATTCTGAGAAGAAATAGTATGAGACTGAAGTACATAGAAAGTATAGATAGGATAAAGATGAGATGAAGATGAAAGTATTACTTATTAAGTAGTGGAAGTAATACAATACATAATAATTAATCTACAATGCAAGTTGAATGCCTTTTACTCTCTTAGTCTTGATTTAGCACTCTGTATATTAAGCCTAGTCATATTAATTACGACAGCGCAATTTGAATGTCTGTTAGTCCATCTAGGGTCTGCCTTGAAGCTATCCCTCCATTTCCCTAGTAGAATCTTTCCTTCCCATCATAATGTTCTAGTAGTCTAAACTCATTTCGAGCGTAAAATCAATTTTGTTTACATTTTGAACAATTTGAAAGAGCAGACAGGATATGAAATGCCTTTTCCATTACACGAAATCCATAGGGCATACGCATTGCAATTGGACTGGGTGGACTTTGCCCTGTGTTTCGTTTGAAAACCCAAAATCTGACTTTACATATTTTTGGAGCTGTCACAAACATTGAACAGCAAAGCCTTAGTTACCTTTACTAAAAGCTCTGCCTCTCTCTGGTGTTGTTTTTCGATATGTGTGTGCGTGTGTGTGTGTGTGGAGCACCTAAAGGCAGATTGGACTGTAGCTAAACTAGTGGCAGGTCCTAAAAATTAAAATTAAAATCACACTGCAATGTGCAATGTGTGTGGCCTGGACTGGGCTGGGCCTGGCCTATCCTGCTCTGTCCTGGGTGGGCAGGAGGCGTGTAGGGCACAAATGGAAAAGTCCGGGCTGCAAATAACCGCATGGTTAGATGACAAACACAAATCTCTTGCTTACACGTACGATGCAAAATGCGGCCGTAGGGCAAAGCGGGGATTGGGGAGGGCTAAAGTGCAGCTGGGTACGGCGCATCGAATCATTTCCGAATGCCAAAGAGAAAGTCTCGAAAGAGATAGCAACGGGCGGCCATTTAACGTGGCTTTCTCTGCGTTCCTCTATTTGGGACCCATCCTTTTAATGGCGCTGGCAAAAACTAACGAACCGCCGCCTCCAGCCGCCTCTTGATGGATTGGGCCCGGGCTCCTGCACCTGTCGTCATCGCCGTCGTCATCATCAGGATTAGATGCGAGCTGCGGCAGCTGTTGCCCAAGAGCAATGCAATTGCTGTCTCGCAAATCATGCAACCGGCTCAAACTCAGCCAGATGCGATGCACCTACCGACCGACCGGCCGACCGACCGACCTACTGCTGATATCTACTCGAATTTACATATCTCTCTCGATTTCCTCAATCTCGGACTCAAGTGGGCTCTCGGATATTTAAAGCTGCAGATTTACTCACGATGGAGTATTAAAGGTGTTCAATTTGGGTTAGGAATTGAAATGGAAATATATAGTAATATATCAAAGTAGGTAAAGGGTGTGAATAGATATACGCTGTATAGACTCAATCTAGCATTTTTTTTTTTGATTTAGGCAAATTATACTAGACTGAGAAAAACAATTTAATACAAATTTAGTTGAATTTTATATATGAATAAAATATCTTAAAATTATAATTTATTTCCCACTATTCCCACATCAGCTGTTGACTATGTTGCAACAACATTTCAACTGAATCGCTTCCTGTGCGAAATTTAAAATGGTTTTAAATTACATTTATAACGGAGAGGGCGAATTAAATTATATATATTTTAAATGAATTTAAGCGTAGCACTATGGGCCACGCCAAAATTTTATTAAATATCGAAATTTTAAATATAAAATAAATAAATATTGAAATATTCTATATTTAAGATTTAACTTTAAATTTCATTTTCAAAAATGTTTTTTTATTATTTTAGTTAAACTATATTTTGTGCTATTTTTTTCTTTTCTTTTCTTTTCGTTTAATTTTAATTTCTTTATTTTATTTATTTATTTTTATTTATTATTTTTAAATCTTGATTTTATTTTTTGTTAAATTACTGGCATTTATTACGCAAATTTAGTTTTTTCTTTTCTTTTCGTTTTATTTTCATTTATTTATTTTAGTTATATATTTATTAATTTTCTTTTATTTTATTTGTAAATTTTTAATTTATTTTTGTTAAATTTCTGGCATGTGCTACGCAAATTTGAAGCTAGCCAACAAATACAAATAAAATATTTATATCAAATAAATATTTATATTAAATTTTGGCCTTCACATTTTTATCCCTTAAATGGCAAGTTCGGCCCACAGTGCGCAGTTCAAAATAATATAAATACATATTTTTAGCATTCGTTTAAATGCGCTCATGCAGAAGTGAGCTTTAATAACAAATTTGGCATAAAAAGAGGAAGCTTAATAAATAGATAGGTGAATAATCTATTTTAACAAAAATATGTCCACATCACTGGGCCTCAATTTCATTTGATTGAATATGCCACGTTAAGTAGACAAATCAATCCCATGGTCAGCTACCCATATATACCGACTATATACTATATATATGTACATTTTGTAAATGTCGCAAAATCAATCAATGATTGTTGTATTTATATGAATTTTCAGTTTGCCTAACGACCATATTTATGAATATATTTTGAGTACGTTTGATTCATGATTAGCTAAAATGAAACTCAATTAAAGCTCCTGCACGCTCCATTTGCCTGACTTTCTATCTCTGTCTCTTTTTATCTCCCTCTCTCTCTCTCTGTGCCTGGGTGTGTTCATGATCCTATTAACACACTCGCACATATATATATTGTATCTACCCTACATTATCATTATCATCATTATCATTAACATTAACATTAACAATATCAATCGTTGTTGTTGTTGCTGTTGTTATTATTATTACTACTACAATTGTTGTTGTCGTTGCTGTCGTTGTTGTTATTTATTTTGTTAACATCCCTCTCCAACTCCTCTCAACTCGGACACTCATCCCTCATCGATTGAATACCCTCGGCGAATGGGTATATCTATGTATTTGGGGAAAACAACAAACAAACAAACAAACAATATATATATATACGTATATATGTATGTGTATAAAACCGTATAACTACCAGTCGACAAGAGAAATGCGAATGATGTTTGCTCGATTGCAAAATTAATGGAACCGGAGCTGGCAGCGGTCGCCGCTGCCTCATTACCTACTACGGCTACTGCTGCAACTACTACAAAAGCAAAGACAATGAAAATAAAATCCGCAATGGCCATGCCCATGCCCGTGCCCGTGCCCAAGCCAGTGGCATCCCCCACGTGCTCACTGGCAGCACATTCCCCAACATCCGCTGCATCCGCCGCGCTGCTGATGCTAGAGGCAACCACGACCAGCAGCGCTCACGATGGCAATCGCAATGACGAGTCAAAGTTCACCTTTCGCTCAGGTAAGTCGATTGAGACTCATATACTTGCCCGCATCCGCACCGGCACCAGCATTACGACTCCTGCTCCTGCACCCGCTCCTGCACCCGCTCTCACTCTCGCTCCCACTCTCACTTAAGCCATTTCAATCTTACGTTTTCCTTACTTTTCATCTGCCATTTCCGCTCAGTATTTTTAATTGGAGCAACGCACAGACGCTCTATCAGCACTCGCATTAACATTTAACCCGCATGCCCCGCTCCCACTCGACCCCCAGTTGCACTTGAATCTGTCCGGATTGCTCTCTGACTTAGCCTATTTAAGTTATTTTCTGCTTGGCACCCCCTCCAACCCCCTTCCCCCTTCACCCTCAAGCAAAACTTTTGCCTGCCCCAAAGCCTTTCACGTTGCACTTGTTTCAGTTTCTGCTCGCTCGTAGTTCTGTGTGTTAGACATTGGCATGCATTAGGGGCAGCTGACTGGCGACATGTCAGCTGGAGTATGTGTTGCGGGGGGTGGGCCCAAGTCCAGCGACCCTTGGGGAGGGTAGTAGAACGCCTGAAAACTCACCTATATGTATAGGTACATCAATAGAGTAGCCCATGGGGCGGGTGGCTAACTGCTAACTGCGCGTAGTATCTCGACAAGGACACCGTCCTCGCTTTTCCACGGCTTGAGCTTAGCGCGGCACACAACTGGACATGCTCCATCCAGCTAACTGTATTGGTCTCTTGCAGAGGCGGCCATGAAGCTACGCGAGGAGAACGAGCGCCTGAATGCGGAGCTAGTGCGTCTGCGCCGGCTGCTCGAGCACTCGACGGACGGTGCCGTGGGCGGAGCTGATCCCGGAGCCGACTTGGCGGCACACGATGGCCACAGCGTGACGGCGTCGCAGGAGCGCGTGGAACGACTGGAAACGGAGCTGCGCAGCGTGAAGAATCAGCTGCTCACCATGCGGCTGGAGCGGAAGAAGCTGCGCACAGACAAATCTGATCTGCTGGGCCAGGTGAAGCAGCTGTGCGCCTCGCTGCAGGAGAAGGAGCAGGAGCTGCGCGACTTCATACGCAACTACCAGGAGCGTGTGCGCGAGACTGAGTCAACCAATGCCAAGATCTCGGGTGATCGCGACCGAGAGCGCTTTCAGCTGCTGAAGCAGGCGCGCGACGAGGCCGAGCGCTCCCTGGCCCTGGCCCAGCAGCTGTCGGCGCGGGATCTGCAGCTGCAGCGCCTGCAGGAGCAACTGCAGGAGGCGCGCCGTCAGCTCACCGGCTGCCTCTCCGACCAGGAGAGTCTACATTCATTTGCACCGCTGACGCCGCCCTCAGCTGCCTCGGGGATGCTCAGCCAGCTGGCTGGCGGCTCTGGGCTGGCGGGCAATCTGAGCGGCATGCGCACAGCCGAGGACAGTGGGCGTGGCAACTCGAATTCATTGTCCGCCTTCAGCGGCAGCCTGAGCGGCGGCTCCGGCGCCACAGTGGGCGACCGCAACTCCTGCTCGAACGACTCGGGCCTGCGCAACAGCAGCGATCGGGAGAGCACCGGCGGCGAGCTCAACTTCAGCGACGGCACTTGCGACAACGGACCCTGCATCACCGTCGATCCCGACAGCATCTCTCTAGTCTCCAGCCAAAATATGTATCAATGTGAGTGCTCGAAGATTAGAGCAAGCTTTTCCCTTGACTCAACTCAATTTCTGTATCTCCTGCAGTTGGCACTCCCAAGGAGCGCAGCCCCACACTCTCGCCTCTTAACTCCGGCGCCTACTCCAGGTAATTGTGTGTGGCTGAGACAGTCTCTAGTTTGCCTACTTACCTCTCTCTCTCTCTCTTTGTCTCTGTCTCTCCTTCGCTCAGATCTGTGGAGCAGCTCTCGCCGGATGCCGAGGGACCCGGCGGCGCTGGCGCCATGACCCGCAAGTTCGGCAACAAGAGCGGACCACTGGGCGCACGCAACGGACGCGGCGGCACCTGGGGCAGCATCTCGCGCGTGTTCGCACGCTCCAGGAACAAGAGCAAGGCCATGTCCGCCGACGGGGTGAGCGAGTACAGCGACTACTCGTGGAATCCGCTGTCCGAGGAGGGCTATGCCGAGAAGCTGCGCCTGCTGCGCGAGGCCTCCCAGCTGCCCATCGAGCGCTGGCGAGCCACTCAAGTGCTGGCCTGGCTGGAGGTGGCGCTGGGCATGCCCCAGTATAGCGCCCGCTGTGCGGAGAACGTCAAGAGCGGCAAGGTGCTGCTCGAGCTGAACGACGTGGAGCTGGAGGCGGGCCTGGGTCTGGCGCATCCCATGCATCGCAAAAAGCTGCGCCTGGCCATCGAGGAGCAGCGCCGCCCCGAGCTGGTGCGCTATCCGCTGATCACCCAGCTGGGCCACACCTGGGTGGCCTCCGAGTGGCTGCCGGACATTGGCCTGCCCCAGTACGCGGAGCCCTTCCTGCAGTCCCTGGTCGATGCGCGCATGCTGGACACACTCTCCAAGAAGGAGCTGGAAAAGTTTCTGGGCGTGACGCGAAAGTTCCATCAGGCCAGCATAGTACATGGTAAAATTCCCCTGAACTCACCTGAAGCTCCTCAGCTCATCTGGCTAATGCATTGCTCTCACTCCTAGGCATCCACGTCTTGCGCATCGTTAAGTACGACCGACAAACGCTGGCCATGCGGCGCGTGCAGTCGGAGACTGTGGACACCGATCCCATTGTGTGGACCAACCAGCGCTTCATACGCTGGGTGCGCTCCATCGATCTGGGCGAGTACGCGGATAACTTGAAGGGTGAGTTGGCCGGCCATTTGCCAGTGGAATCAATGGCTATATCTGTTGCATAATAGTAATGGATGTGCCATTGGTTTAAGCACACTTGTGCTTGCCGTGTCCAGTTTCAATGCAATCCCACTGAATTCGTGTGTCCCGTTCCCATTGCAGACAGCGGCGTTCATGGCGGTCTGGTGGTGCTGGAGCCATCATTTTCGGGCGATACCATGGCAACGGCTCTGGGCATTCCGCCGTCGAAGAACATAATACGACGGCATCTAAACACGGAATTCGATGCTCTCATCCTGCCCGCAAGGTGAGTGTGTGTGCGTCCTCCCCCAGCATCATCCGGGCACAGTCGCATCACGCGTGATGGGGCTTGTGTCCGTCCCCCCTATGTAGAACCCTGTATTTCGGTCTCGGTTTCAATTGCGTTGCCGAGCACCCGCCTCCCACTCTCTGTCTCTCTATCTATCTCTCTCTCTCTCTCTCTCTATCCCATCTACTATGCATAAGTATGTAGCGTTAAACAGCGTTTTGATTCCTTTTTACCCCATTCGATTGGAATTTCTATTGTTTCGTTCACATTTGATTGGTTTTTGGTTTTTCGTTTTTGTTGATTTTGTATTTTTCTTTTTTGTCTGCATTATATTATAGCCATTGTCATCATGTATGTACATGCTCGTAATTCGAATTCTTTACTGCTATATTGTGCTCATTATTTTGTTGATTTGAGTTGATATCATATCATTACTGCATGTTCCATCATGAACACAATCATCCACATCATCATCCATCACATCACAAATGCTGTAGCGGGTTTATAATTGTATTATGTAAGGGTATTGGGATTAGAGTTCAAGTGGGTCGATTGGTGAATTATAAATATCAGTCGATTTTGAATAATTCATTGGGCAACTTCATTAGGAGTAATAGGAATTCATAGTAAAGTTTGTTCTTTTATGTATATTTTCAATATGTCATATAGCTATATGAGGCATCTAAAATACATTTAAACTCTAGATTCCTGCTCTGAGCTGATTGAGCAAACAGCTCTCTGTTTAGCCGAAAGTATTTAAGGGTCTAGGCTATATTTACGTACCGCTTCTTCCATCATTCACTTCATCCAAACACACCCACACCTACACACACCCACACACACACGGACACCAGCATTGGAGTGTCATACGCTTCTCTTGATTTCCAACTGATTTGCATATTCTCGTACATCTCATCTACCCAAGGCTCACAGTCTCTGTGCGCCTCGTAGCAATCATCCAGTAAAGCAGTTGTGGAGCTAGTCCCGAGATTATTGTTGTTGTGTGCCTAGTGCTTGACTGAAGACAATTCATTCTCCTCCACAGCTCTATATATATACATACATACATGCATATATATTCATGCGCCGTCATACGTATCCATATACTAAACTAGCTGCATTATATTAACTATAACTACTGCTGTCTCTGTCTCTGTTGCTGTCTTCGTCTCGTACATCAGTGTGTGTCTGTGTGTCAGTGTGTGTGTGTATGTATTATGTAAACTAGATATGTATATGTGTGCGTAGGCATACATACATACGCGCATATATGTTATAATCACATACATGCATACGACGTGCGGCGTGTTTGTGTGCGTGTTTTAGAGCATGTCTGAAATGCCGTCAAATAACGCACTAATTGGCTTGTGCCTTATTTTTCTCTCTCTCGTTCTTTCTCTCTCTCTCTCTCCCTCTCTCTTTTCTCTTCCAACATCTCGATATATTTATATAAATATGAACATATTTTCTATTTTGCTCAACGCCCAACAATGCAGATACATAATATACTGTCAAATGGAAGAATTTCAAATGGAAAACTCCCGGCAATTGGCCAAACTGCAGGGCCATTAAGTCGAAAGTCGAAAATCGAAAATCAAATTGAAAATAATCAAAAAAAACAAAAAGACAAAAAGTAAACGAAAACGAAACGAAACAATCCTTGTAATCGCCGTGTGTATTTGTAATCAATTGTAACTCGATGGGATTCAACTCGATTCAATATTTAATTGTATTTAGCTAAGCTGATTGGTATTTCTAGAAAGAGAACAATAATTGGAGCACAGCGCTAATCAAATCAACATAATTAACTCAACTTACTCTTAGTCTAGCCAAAGAATTACCAGATAAAAAGAAAATTTAACTGAAAATCAAAAGTTAAGAAAAATTAAATCATCTATGCATAAGCATCGAAATACTCGTAGGGAAACGTAATCAGAAAAGCCCACCCTGAGACCCAAGAAAATCTATAAAAAAAAATAACAAAAAGAGAGTGAAATACTATAGCTAATAAATAAATAAATACCACATATCGAACAAATCTGAGGAGCTTTGCACTATCTATCGATATGTCCATATTATATATACATATATATATTCTATACAAACGAGTCTCCAGAATCGATGTATGCTTTGCAGCTAACTTAAGATCGCATTTACCACACAAGAACACATACTATATAGATATATACGTATTACACAACTGAAATTTTTGCATTTAAGCCAATAGAGAGAAACGCGCTATATGTGTTATATAGTATTTGATTGTATCGATATCGATGTTATTTGTCAGAGATCACACGCACACGAATCAGAATCTCTAGAAGTGTCTAGGTATAGTGGGCCAGCGTATATTTGGGTAGAGACTTTTTTAAGTAGTAGCAAATGCGATTTGTTTATAGTTTTATACATACATATACATACATATATATATACATATGTGTATTCCACAGACATTTGATGTGACAACAAAATAAAACTCTATATGTTAGACATACATATATACTACGTACATACATATACATTTATATAACTAACGATATCATCGTGAAAGCACACACACAAACACACATAACTGGGTTTGTAACTGATGTGGACAGCCGTCCACTGTGATACAGCACACATAAAACTGAGAAGTAAAGAGAACATACTCACATACATAAATACCAAAATATATATACATATAGATATACATATTCAAATGGAATTATCTGCGAATACGTATACGAAAACTCACAGTTCCGTACCGAGATTTTCATTTCCTGCCTAAGTAACCAATAAGTAAATCAGATGCAAACATACATACACACACATATACATATACCTATACATACAAACATTAGCTTGTTTTCCTCTCGATGTTGCCTACTTTTGTGCGCCAGCTGCATTTCGATACCTAGATAATGCTCGTAGTACAAAAACTCTTGGTATTTTATTTTCTTCTATACAAACCAAGTCCAAAATTTCCCACCAATATCCCAAAAGTCTCTTGACTGAGTCATTTGTAAACAAAAACAATACTGAACAAAAAAAAAATGCAATGTCAATTGTAAGTAAAACTTGAATTCAATTATTTTGGGTAAAAACTAGAAACATTTTCGTCTAATATGTCTATGTTATTTTGTAGAACTTAGCCTATTCGTTGTCATCTCTACATACAAATTCCAATTCCTGGCCCCTACCCCCCTATATCATCTCAGTCTACATACATAAGTATATATGTATATACATATATCTGTTATATATATATATGCATATATTTATCTTTGTTGTTTACGCTACAAGTAGTCAATTATGCTAAATACAAAACTATTTATCAATATACACCGATGCTCTGCATTTATTAATCGTTTTTCTTTCTTTTGTCTCTGTCCCGTTTCTTTTCTACTTTCCATATTTTTCATCTCTTTCTTTCGGTTGTATCCAAACAAAACAAAAATCAAACTCAACGGCTTGTTGTTGCTATCCTTGTCTTGATTGTTTACGATAATGCATTATACAACACTACAACAACAACAACAACAACCACACGATGTATGCCTACAACAACTACAACGACTACCACAACTACTACTACTACTACAACATTGCTATGCGTGCGTGCGCGCATGTGTGTGTGTGTATATGTGTGTGCTTGCATTTTTCGTCTGCCTGCGCCCGCCTGCCTATGCCTCTGTCTCTGTCTCTCTGCCTCTGTCGCTGTCTCTGCCTGCCCCGTTATATCTGTGTGTGTAATGTTCATTTGTGCCAAAAATGCAACAAAATTGTCCACATGCACAAACACAAATATACACACACTCCCACACACCCCCACATGCTCACACACACACACACCTAAACGAAAACAATCCGGTTGTATTGCAATGTTTGTTGTGTAGAGCAACTTTGGGTCAAGGCATTCGTTCCGGTTGCGGCATAGTGCCCCTAACTGGACCCGGCGGACTGCAGCACTATGCCACAACAGATCGGCGATCGAGCGGCAGCTTGCGGGTAAGTTCCACTCCAATACCATCAAGTCATGCATACGATACATATATCAATATATCTCTCTATATATAACTATCGCTATATTGTTTGCACACATCAAAATTGCGATTTCTACAATTGAGAAATAATAATTAAAAAATAAAAAATAAAATAGAACTCCAGTTTCTGCCTATGTATTTATCTTAGCCTGATTTGACGTGAAGCTTTTGTTGTCTACTCTCTCTATATACATTGTATTTCTCTTTCTCTCTATCTCTGTCACTCTCTGTGTGTATATGCCTTTATAAACGTTATCGCTTCAAGTACTTGTGTAGAATGTCAAAGGAACATAGTAGTATTTATTTTGTATTCATTTAATTTACATAAACAAAACAGACAGACATTTGCCCACTTCTCAAAGTACTTTGAGCACACAGTACAACAATGCTTCGACACTTAAGAGTACTTAGTATTAATAAGCCTAACACACAAATTGTTCAGCATATATACCGAGTCTCATAAATATACATATATATATATATACACTCAATTATATATATATTTATATTTAACTAAGGTTAAGTATTTCATTATTTTCGCATAAATTTCTTATACTTTGGCATGTTTGAGTGAAGCTAAATAATCGCGTGGACCACAAGAGATAACGTCCCGAAACGAATCGCATCATTTAACATTTTAGATATGCTACAACAAATTATTTAAAAATAAATTAGAAAAAAAAGCAGCTGAAAAGTGAATAAGAAATTAATTTACAAATTTGCTTGTGCTTTTTTTGGTATTCAAAATATACCAAAAAAAAACGAATTAATTGAAATAAGCTAGTTCAATTATTTAGGGTCCATTATTGTATGATTCGACAGTGTTGAAAAGCGCACATTTAGTATTTAAAAAAGTTTAATCAAAAAGTATATAAAATATTTATAATATTTGAGCAGCCTAAGAAGATAGCTAAAAAAAAAAAATAATAAGCATTTATAATAAATACACAATAATAATAATAATATATATAATGATTTATATATATACATAATATTAAATAATCCCCATACACAACTCGTAGTTATTGCAAGTAAGTAACAATTAATTAATACGCATTTTGCGAAATGCACCCAATATGGAAGTTAATTAAAATAAATATAAACTGTTTAAATTGCGATTTTTTATTTGATTATTGACAAATTCATGAATTATTAATTATTAACGGCATCAGAAGTTTCACGACAAATCGCAGATAAATGTTAATTGGCAAACAGGTGGGAGTGGGTCGAATGAGAGGGGGTTGGTCAGCTGGTTATCCATAGCTAAACTTAAACTGAAAACTAATCTAGCATTTTGTTCTCTTCTTGTTCCTCTCTTTCGCCTGACAGATTTCGGCATGGAAAGGATCTCAGGTGAGTGGCCAGCCACAGCAGAGGTGTGCCAGCTTATCAGCTAATGATCGTTTCCTTTGCTTACAGAGTTCTCTGTCAAAAGCCTTTCGCTTCAACAGCAAACCCCATCGCGCCGGCGATCGCAGCTCCTTCGGTAACTCCACCTCCCCAACGCCATCGTACAGCAGCAGCGAGGGCGGCGGAGGAATATATGCTACCATAGGTCCGCAGCAGATGCAAATGCAAGCGCATCATCATGCGCATCAGCCGCATCATTATCTGCCGCCACCCACGACCGCACCGCCGCCGCCACCACCGGGCTCCAGCTACGGCCCCCCGCCGCCCGGGCATCGGGTGAGCGCCCCACCGCTCGCCAGCATCCTTGATAGCCACGGACTGGACTCGCATCTGCTCTATGAGCAAAACAGCCGCCGCGTGAAGAGCATCAGCGACATAGGCGTGGCAGCCAGCGGCAGTCTGGGCGGCATATCCGCATCATCGGACTCACCTGAAGCATGAGCATGAGCCGTGTAGGGTCTTCAAGATTTCATTTCATACATGTTCCAAAGTGATAGGTTTAAGAGTCGAGATAGAATTTGGAGTTCAGCAGCTCCTCATCCGTTGATGGCTACCATGACCCACCTGTAAAGGCGTTAAGGTGAACATTACGCAACACATACATACATATATCAAGTCAGCAACAAACACAACACTAAACATAATTGATTAAATCAGAATTCCAACAGAACAAACTCATAATTTATTAAATAACACATACGAGATGTAAGTTCTATGCACGCAATTACGTAAGACAAAGTAGTAAACATTTAATTAATTGAATTAATTAACCACAGAGCGCGTTGGTTGTTTGCCGTAAACCAACTCCAACTATAAACAATTTAACTTTATTAGCCTAATCAAATCTGTATTAATTGTAAATTCATTTGGAAATTATATTTAATTATCAAAGCAAACTGCGAAAACCTAAAATGGAAAATGCAAATCGCAAATTGCAAATTGTGAACTGCGAGTGGCTATAAATTAAAGTCCTCTGGCATCGGATTTGAATTAATACCCCAAACTAACCATAATTGCAATTTAGATAAATTCAAATTATTTTGTTAAGCGCCCCAACTAACTAAACTAACTAACGTAGCTAAGCAATTGTGAAACCCAATTCAATTCGTATTGTGCAAATTGTAAATGGCTATAAATCTAAGTTTAGTATGCAAATATTTAATTCCCGCAATTCTATGTAAAATCTCCAACACAAATTAATTCAGGCAAAAGATAAAACTTAATCCGCAATAGTGAAAGAATATTTATATATATATAAATCTGATATCCTTCCTACCTATACAACTCCTAAAGCATATATTGTATCAATAATATGAGATGTTTATTTTTAAGCAGACCAATTTAACTCTAGCATTACAGGTAATATAAACGAATAAACGAATGATTGAAAACGTGTTTAATTTGAATATTTTTGCTCGAGCTTGCGTTGTTACAAAACTAGAACTTCAACAAATTGCATTGTCTCCAGACCGAAACATTTCACCGTGACCAAAATTTTGTGTGTTTGTGCATCCCGAACGGATTTCTGCTTAATGCATCTGATGGGCTTGAGCTGCTAGCGGCGATCCTCGTCGTTCTCATTCCTCGGCCGGCGAGTTGTATGGGGTCGTCCCTTGGGTTCCGGCACAGGCTCGGCGGCAGTCAGGGTGCCAAGGCTACCGATCATAGCCAATACGCCGAAAAATAGAAACAAATTGAACCACTTCATAGTGAATTCCGTTTGTAATTTGCAGCTTAGTTGGATGTTAACTGATCGCCAATCCGATCTGGTGCCCCTTTTATGGTCGGGCTTATGCAAATGACACTGGGAAAGTCTGTCAACATCGTTTAATGTTGCTTGTGTTCTTAGATCAAGATGTCCGATTTTTAAAATTGAGTTGTAAATCTCGTGTTAAATATGGGCGGACATACATTTAGGTAATTGGCTGCAATCGCAATTGTTTTTCCCACTCACAAACAGCAAAATTGTTTTGCTTCGCGACGTGGGATCAATGCTGACATGCCAAATCTATTTAAATGTCAAGCTTGACATTTACATTTGACTTATTGCTAATTATGGCCAATTTATAAATATCTATGTGTATATCTATGATAACTGTATATTTGTACATGGGAGATTGTTCTAAATTAAAGTGATGATTGCATCACTGGAAGCACAAATACTGTTCAAACGAAATTACATAAATAACAAAATTAATAATAAATTTCTATATGAATGTATCTAATTCACAGCATTACGAAGTGCTTGGTCTAATGCGACTATTAGGACTAGCGAAAATTGAAATATGTATGTATGTATATATAATATAAACATACTCGTTTCGAATAGATTACAATTGATGAACGAAATTTGGAGCGGAGTGTGTGCTCCAGTTAATTAAATAACCTAACGAAGGTTTTTTGGTGATATTGCGAGGACTGTACAAACAATTTTCTTAACTAAAGACTGCATTTATCAAAAATGCTGTTGACTAAACAATAATCACAAAAGATTCGTTTGACGCTAATTATATTCAGAACTCCATTTGAGAATGGCATTGCAGAACTAGCTTCTCCCGAAATATGAGCTCCAACTCGTTGGCCTCCTGTTCACGTCGTAGCTCCTCACCAATGCACTGCCACATGCTCTCGAATCCACAGTCCCACGGGCAGTTGCTGAGCTCACTCTCAATTAAGCTCTCGTCAAAGTTGAAGGAGTATTCGTGCTCGTAATCACACATTTTTATTTGTTTGTTTAAGCTGCAGTAGACAGAAAGGAACTGTTATAAATATCGATATAGAAATGATTTCGATTATTGCATCAACAATGCCAATCGAGGTGGACAGCCCCGCTGGAGCTGTTATCAGTTGCAGAGCACAGCTGATAGCATTTAGATCAACAGAATAGTTTATGAAGATGTCGCGCAAAAACGTCTTAAATTTGATCAACACAATCGTTGCCAACTCGTAAATAACTGTATATAAAATATATTTCTGCAAACCAGCTCATTTGATTACTTTTAGCTGCAAGTGTCCAGCCCATTCGCACAATTATGGATCAGCTGCAGCAGCCACAACCCAAACGGGTCCAAAAGAATACGCATTTGAGGTAATTACGGAACGGGCAAAGTCCAAAGTCTATAAGAGCTTATCATGGTTTTCTATGCACAGATGTCTGCGTCTACTGTGCGCTTTGGTCCAGGCGTAAGCACAGAGCTGGGCGCTGACCTGCGCAACTGGGGCGCGAATAATGTTTGTCTGGTCACCGATAAGAATGTGGCGAAGCTATCTTCAGTTCGGGTTGCCCTGGACTCTTTGGCGCGCCATGGCATCAACTACCAGGTGTACGACGAGACGCGTGTAGAGCCCACGGATGAAAGTTTCTGGCATGCAGCTCAATTCGCGCGTCGCCAAGAGTTCGATGCATTCGTGGCCATTGGCGGAGGCTCTACCATGGACACGGCCAAGGTGGCGAATCTCTTTAGCTGTGATCGCGAAGCAGAGCTGCTAGACTACGTCAATGCGCCCATTGGTCGAGCCAAGGAGGCAAGCGACAGCTGTCCATACATAGATTCTTGGCTGATTTTCTCTTTTCTCGTAGATTTCTGTTAAGCTAAAGCCACTCGTTGCGCTGCCCACGACATCCGGAACCGGCTCGGAGACCACTGGAGTCGCAATATTCGACTATAAACGGCTGCACGCTAAAACGGGCATCTCCAGCAAGCATCTGAAGCCAACATTGGGTGGGAGCTGCACACACGAGTCGCCAATTGCATGAGCTAATATTTATTTCTATTGCGCAGCTATTGTTGATCCTTTGCACACTTTGACGCAGCCGGAACGGGTTATGGCCTTTGCTGGATTCGATGTGTTCTGCCATGCCCTGGAGAGTTTTACAGCAGTCGACTACCGCGAGCGCGGTCCAGCGCCTGCCAATCCGAATCTGCGGCCCACGTATCAGGGAAGAAATCCCATATCGGATGTATGGGCGAAATTCGCTCTGGACATAATAAGCAAAAACTTCATAGATGCCATTTACCAGCCCGACAACCAGAAGGCCCGCTCCAGCATGCATCTGGCATCGACTATGGCAGGCGTCGGCTTTGGCAACGCAGGAGTGCACCTCTGCCACGGTCTGTCATATCCCATATCGGGTCATGTGCGAGATTACAAGCCCGCTGGCTACTCGGCTGACCATGCCCTAATTCCCCATGGTCTCTCGGTTGTGGTCAGTGCACCGGCTGTCTTTGAATTCACGTCCTCCGCGTGCCCTGAACGCCACTTGGAGGCTGCTCAGATACTTGGAGCCGATGTGAGTGGCGTGAAAGCTGCTGACGCTGGCCGCCTATTGGCGGACACTGTGCGCGGCTACATGCAACGGGCGGGCATAGAAAATGGCCTCCGCGAGCTTGGCTTTTCCAGCAGCGACATCCCAGCTCTTGTCGAGGGAGCTCTGCCCCAGGAACGCATTACCAAAATGGCTCCACGCGCACAAACCCAAGAAGATCTAGCCCGACTTTTTGAGAACTCAATGCAGGTCTATTAATTACACATTTGCACTTACCTATAAATTTTTTTCACTTGGCAGCAATGCAAGGCGACCTAACGGATCTTATTAATGAAGTTAGCTGCATTGGAAAAGGGCATAGGGATTTCGATAACTTAAGTGCATAATCGAAAGTGAATTAGCAAACGAACAATCGTAAAAGGATATCGATTATTAAATTGCAAATAGTACGCTGTTAAGAGAATTTCGAAAATAGTTAACAGCGGCAGTCAACTATAAATAATGTATGTAATGCATATATTTGAATTATTACAAAATTATAATAAAAATTCATTGAAATTAGCATATGTATATAAAATATGATGATAATCTAATTTTTCTTTGAGATTAGACTTATTAGGACCGTTTTCCGTTCCATTCAGGAAAACTCTAGTTCACTTTAAGCTTAATTGAATAACTCATATAACAGTTTTTAGAACTTTGATTTGAGTTGAATTGCTCAAGTTTCTCTTGTGTAAGAATATCATCAAACAATATTGTCCACATTGTATTCTTTCCTAAAGTAAACAAACTCTGAGCAGATCATATTCACTCAATCACACACAAATACATACTTACATACCCTCGCCTTCTCTTGAACTTCCATTTGAGTATTTGCAGAGGCAGCATATTTGAAAATCGGGTTCGTGGAGGAGATGCTATTTGCATGGCTCGACTTTTCATTCGAGGAGGCATTCAGTTGACTATTGACATTGGTTAATTATGCAAGCATATTTTTTGTGAAATATTATTTTCGATTATATATACGTACATATATTGTTCAATGAGCGACTACAGCTGTGAGTGCAAATTTGAGGGCAAGACATTTGATAAGGAATTCGACCGAATGTGGTTGGATATAGCCGATGAGCTGCGAATGCAGCACGAATCAACTGGCATAGGTAAACTATTTCAACACAATCAGATCGGCAGTCCGTGCGACAGTGGATTCGAGAAAATGTGGCGTCAGACTGAAGAGGATCTGCAGAGGGAACAGGAGATTGCAGAACTCACACAAAGATTTTGGCAAAAGCTAAATTTGAAACGTAAACAATCACGATGGAATGTGTGCACAGTATACCCTGTATGCGAAAGTAATAAGAGAGGAGACTGTTGATTGCTTAACAATAATAAGATGCAAAGTGTGAAATTGATTAAATTGAATAAAAATGTTTATTTGATATACAATTAGTCGATCCACGTCCAATTCATAAATAAGTAAATATTTGTATTATATTTAGTCGTACTAGAATACAATGTAAAGATTAAGTTCGTTTTGGTTAAAATAATTTATTGATTCCAGAATATGTTTGCAAGCTCAACATTCAAATTGATTGGATTGATAGTATCATAATAATAAAAGACTTAACGTAGTAATTAATATGCTCTGCGTTCACTTATCTTGCCCAGATCTCAAATCAAAAGTTCTTAAGGAGTTGTAACAGGTTCAGATCTACAGATATATATATCCATGTTTTGCCCAACTGTTTTCATTTTTTTATTTTTATTATTATTATTATTATTTTTTTTTTTTAATTTTATTATTTATCTTTCTCTCTCTATCGCATCTCTCATGACTTTACTATGCATATGAATTTCGGCAAAATGGCACTAAATCTTCAAAACTGTTTCAGAAAAGTATACAAAAAATCTGACATCTGTCAACAGGATATGGAAATATATGTATATATGTATGCATATATGGAATACGGCAACTCAATCAGTTAAGTGTCCGTTGCTCTAGAAACGGTTTGCTGACCGATCTCTGCCCTTTACCCTCGCTGTAGTAGAACAACACCTATTTGCTAGATATTATAGTGGGGAATTTCTCAGTATTTATTTCAGTTTTCTTTTTGTTTCTTTTGTTTCGTTTGTTTCTTTTTAGCTAATACTTTTCACGCGCTCCGCCTGCTGCTGCTGCTGCCTGGACGAAACGTTTCGACGTGCCTCGAGTTGGTGTTTGAGTCGCAGTCGAAATGGCTTTTGGTTATTATTGTATTTGATGATTTGTTGCTGATTTGCTCTTGTTATTTGTTTTTGCAATTTTCCACGTGCTCAACTAAGAGTTAACTTATAAATTAAAAAAACAGCGCAACACACTCGACCACCGCGCTCCATGCCACTCCGCCCACCTAAGAAACGAAGCGAAGCCTTTGGAGCTGCTCGCTGCGTGCGATACGGACTTAGACCTGATTGATTGGCGCGTATCGGTGCACCTTTGGTTGTTTTGGCTCCTTGCTGGTAGTCGGCTTCACAATGTCCTCGCTGAGCTTCTGATACACGAAGGAGTTCTTCGATGCCAATATGGCCATGCGATAGCGCTCGCCGCGCTTGCGCAGTACCAAAGCGACCAGCTTGGCCAGGCCCATCAGGATGACCAGCAGGCAGGTGAGTGCCAAGATGGTTGGTATTAGGAAGTTGGAGCTGTTGTAGTAGATGCGACCGCGCTCAATAATGATCTCCTCCTCGTCGCTATTCAACTCGTCGCTGTCGAGGCCGAATTTATCTGCAATTGCAATGCATTAGGAACTGCTATGATAAGAGTAGATGCAAATCTCCGACTTACCAATCAAGAATTTGTCCTTGGTCTCCTTGGACACATCCACTTCCTCGACCTTCAGGCCGTGGTCCTTGATCTTGGGCTTCAGTTCGCTTTCGATATATTTCTTGACCGCATTTACGGTCTTTGCCTTGTCGCTCTTCTTAATCGGCTCCTCCTCGTCTTCACTGTCGCTATCATCATCATATTCGCTATCACTGTCGTCGTCGTATTCTTTGTCGGCGTCTTCCTTGTCCTCGCCGCCATTGTTCAAGTCTTCCTCCTCGCCGCTGTCCGAGTCCTTCTCCTTCTCCTTGTCGTCGTCAGCGTTAGCCGAGCCCTTCATGATCTTCTGCATATTACTTAGCTTGCTCTTATCCGGAACACTCTTGTCCAAGACACTCAGCAATTTCTTCTCATCATCGTCCAACTTCTTCTCGCTCTCCTCGATGCGCCTCTCAAGATCCTCCTCGCCATTGCTTGAGCTGTTGCTGTGCTTGCACACCTCCTGCGCGAGCTGCGTCCAACCAACCTGAGTCTCGATTTCAATGAGTGAGGCGATATCCTCCAGATTGGGCATCAGTGCCATTCTCTTGGGCATTGTCTGCGTGTGCAGCGATACATAGCTAATAAAGTCCTGGAAATCGTTGTCGCACTTCAGTGGATTGTGGGTTATGTCCAACGAGCGCAGATCCTTGAAGCTCTTAATGTCCGAGGTGGAAATACGCTTGATCAAATTGCCCGAGGCATTGAAGGTACGCAGCGTATCGAAGAACGGATAGCCGACGCCGGCTTCCTTGTCCGTCAGCAACGATGTCAGCTCGCAGTCATTCACGTCTAAGGAACGCAGCTGTCGCAGCGGCTTGAAGAGATGCACAGAGAGCTTGGTGATAGGATTTCCAGCCAGGTTCAGCTTAGTTAGCTCATTGTTTTCCCTAAAAACGAGCTCGTCTAACTGGGTGATCAGATTGTTGCTCAAATCCAAGTCGATGAGCTTTGTGAGGCTGACAAGCGTGTCGCGGGGCAAGTTGTTGATATTGTTCCAGGCCATCTTCAGTGTCGTCAGGTGCGGCATGGTGGAGAAGGTCTTGTGGCCCAGAGCGCCGATGGCACAGTTCGAGAGGTCCAAGTAGTAGACCGTGAAGTAGCCGTTGTAGCTCAAGAAGCCGTCAGTTGGCAATTGGCTCAGCTTTGGATTATCGTTCAAGCGGATGACATCAAGCTCTGAGTTCTTGAAGAACAGCATGCTGGAGACCTGGTCCAGTTCGTTCATGGACAAATCAATGTGGCGCAGACTCTTGAGCGTCATGAACGAGTCTGTCTGAATCTTGGTAATGCCATTGCCCTTCAGGTTCAGATTCGTGAGGCCAGGCATTTTCTCGAACATGGTGTGATGCACATGGTCAATGGAGTTGAAGCTCAGGTCCAATTGCTGCAGCTCGGGCACACCGAAGTGCAGATCGCCCGTGAATGTGTTATATTTCAGATGCAGTATCGATAGAGATGTGCCGTTAAAGACGCCGGCTGGGAGCTCCGTTAGCGAGTTGTAGGACAGATCCAATTCCTCGATTGTTTCAACCGAAGCGAATACCTTCTCGGGTATCTGCTCTAAGTTATTCTGCGACAGATTGATGTAGACAATGTTGGAGAGCATTGAGAAGGCGGTAGGGTTCAGTTCCCTTAGGTTGTTGCGCGAAAAGTCCAGCTCCTCAATGCTGGATGACTAAAATGGAAAGTGAATTGTGATTGGAGAACCGAAATAGATTTCAAGATCATCCCCAACATACCTTCAGCAAGTAATGGAACGTGGACATGAGGCTCAGATCGTTTCCGGAAACGGTCACCATGCGCAGCTTCTTGTTCTGAGCGAAGGTATCGGGGCTAATGATGCCCAGGCCGACATCAGTCATGTTGACGGCATAGAGATCGTCCAAGCCATGGAACGCCTCTGCGTCCACATACTCAACCGTGCAATTGGCGATCTTGATGGAGGCCACGAACTTGAGGCCCAGCTTCTGGAAGAACTTGGGGCCCAGCAGGATGGGATATTTCGGACCCACATTAGTGACCACCAAATCGGTAATGTCCGAGCCAAACTTCTGAGTGCCCAAGTCCAGTCTAAGAAATCAAAGGGTCAATTGATATGGAGGTCAAGATTGGAAGGCATTAATCGATCTACACACCTGCTGCAGGTGGCCACCAGGTAGCTGTTGATGTTGCGCGAGCAGGTGCAATATCTGGGACATGGCACATTCTCGCTGAAGGTGACCTGCTCCTCGTCCATCATCTTGTCCACCTCGTCCTCGTCATCGGAGCTGGAAGTAGAATTCAATTTGTACAGAACATGGAAAAGAACTCAATGTACTCATGGCCATTTTCATAAATATATAGATAAAGTGGTTCATGAGCTCATTTGCTATCGCTATCTTACTCATCGTCATCATCATCGTCATCGTCATCGACATCATCGTCATCATCATATTCATATTCGCTATCAATGGCGTTGTCATTCAAATTTTCCTTAATATCCTTGCTGATCTTGGGCTGGAAGGGAACAGAAATTAGAATATATTAAGCAAAAGAAAGTGGAGCAACTACCTTGGGCTTGCTGGAGGTGTTCTCCTCAATGGGATGCAGCTTGGGCGTGGTCGTCTTGGTCGGCTTGACCTTTTTGGGCCGCGCGCTCGTCGTCTCCTTGACTTCCTGCTCGTCCTCCTCATTCTCGGAGCTGTCGTAATTGTATGCATCGTACTCATAGTTGTCATCATACTCGTAGCTCTCCTCGGTGCTATTCTTGCTGACGGTGGCATTCTCTGGCTTCAGGCGATCCGGCAGCATCTTGTTATAGCGTGGATCCTCGGCCAAAGTCTCGTAGTGCTTGGCCGCCTCCATCAGGTCCTTGAGTGTCTCCTCGCTAACCTCCGATTTCTTGGCCTTGGCCTTGGCCGTGGTCGTATCAAGCGGCGTCTCCTTCACCTTGGGCGTGGATATCTTGATGGCTGCCTTCTTGGCATCCAGCTCCTCCTCGGAGAACAGTTCATTGCTCAGCTGATCATCAGCCAGCACCTTGGCTGCTTTAGCTGGCGCAGCGGACTCACTCGAGTGACTTACATGCAGAACACCCAGTGAGATGACCAGCAGCAACACCAGTCTCGCCTGGCGACCCATTCTTATGCTCGCTAACTGCAATGCAAGAGAGAGAAAGGGAGACAGAGTGAGAAATTATATGAATGTACATAGTAGATGCAGGTAAATGCTTCAGTCTATTTCCTCTAGTTGCACAAAATGTGCCCGTGGAACTCGTTCCGATACTAAGAATGTCAGCAATTCGATAACTTATCTTATCACCCACCTGAGAGATAAGCACAAAACCTTTATTAAATCAACAACTCGCAGTGCGCAGTGCGGATCGAGCTCTTTAAGAGGTGGGCAGACGGTCTCTATATGCCATATACTGATCTCAGCATCCGGCTAATATGGACGCTGCTGACGTGCATCGGTCTCGATCGACGTCGGTCGGTTTTCTGTTGATAAACTCAATTAGCATCTCCCACTGGGCAGAGTTGACATCATGGAATACTCAACTCTGCGACTCCGAGATTGGGCGACCAGTTTTTACGGGGAATTTTACTCAGTTTTTGATATTTTATTTTCTTTCGTGGAACTCTTACTTATCAACGAATGGCCGTTGATAAACAACGCATGAATCTTTAGATATTTTCAATTTGTTACTCAGTTGTTTGCCAAAAAATCTCAACAATTGCAACTTCAGGTACTTTCCCACCTGAGTCCGCTTAAAGAAAGTCGGATATAAGTACTTGGGGTTTTGGTACATTACCAGCTATTTTTAGTGAGTTTATATGAATAGAGATTTATTTGACTGTTTCTATTTCCTGTTGGTTTATATAAAATCTAATCGAAGCGAATGAACTATTGATAAGTTATCTAGCTTCAAGTGCTATCAAAGGGCATTAACATATTATATACACACATATTTATATACATATAGTTGTATATGCATTTAGATTGTCAATTATAGAGAGACGTGTTCCAGCCACAGGCCAAAAACTATTAACGACAATTGGGAAACTCGTGTTAGATTTCTAGTTTCTCGTATGGCAAAAGGCGCTTGGCACGCAGACCAGAGCCATAAACATATGAATAAATATGCATAAACATTACTCTGAAATGACATTTGTACACTCTGTGTGTGTGTGTGTGTGTGTGTGTGTGTGTGTGTGTGTGTGTGTGTGTGAGTCCAGCCAATAAAAAGCAAAGCACTCGACCCAAGCAGCGATCATATTTCCTCTCTATCACCTCTCTCACTACCTCTCCCTCTCTCTCTCTCACACTCTCAGGGAACCCAATTCCCAATGGTCTTTGCACGAGTTTTCGGACATTATATCTATGTGTATATGTGTGTGTGTATTTATCAGAGTCTGGTAAACAAACAGCTCTTAAGTTCAATTTGCTGTTTAGTAGGGCAGACAAAACGCGAATAGCAGGAATATTTTTTGCCTTATATACATACACATATATACATACATATATTTTTTTGTATTTTTGCAAATGCAAATGCGCAGTTTAAAGCTAAACAAAAATGACATTTATCTATAATGTATGACCATATTGAGTGGCTATACTATATCTATATGTCAGTATGTTTGTATGTATATACACGCTTGTTTAATTAGACATATGAATGCACACACACCTAGCTCGCTCGAGCTGCAGTTAGATAGTTATCTGCATGTATCCATGAGATTGCTCTGAGCCAGGCTAAAACAGTTTGCGTGGGCGTCAAAGCGGCTGAGTGCAGTCACAGATACAGTTACAGATGCAGATGCAGTTACAGATATATACATAGGTATATATGTATATACATGTATATATATGACTGGCTCTTTGAACCGGCAATGGCTTTAAACGTGTTTAGGTCTTAGGCAGGCCTATTGCCACAGCTTTTCATCGACTCACGACTAGCTGCGCCTCTCTCTCTGTCTCTCTCTCTCTCTCTCTGTGTGTCTCTCTCTCTCTCTCTCTCTCTCTCTCTCTATCTATCTCTGAGCCTGACTGTAGGTGATCATAGGCGCCGTATACGTCGACACGATACCATAATTAATTCCATTTGCCATTGCAATGAAGTCGCTGCTGGATTGCGTTCAAGTTTAGCCTGGCTAAATCAAATCAAATAAAACCGGTACAGCCCCTGGCCATACTAGCGACGTGTATGCAAATGAACAGCGAGTCGGAAATCATGAGTCAACCAATTCATCAATATACTCCATATGTATTGTTCGATTGTGTTAATGCGAGTCGCAGTCTACTAGCTTCGATATCTCTGTCAACCTTATACGCGCTTCGGTCAAGCCCTGAACTACCGTACCGTACCGCACCGCATCGCACCGCACCGCCCCCTGCCTCTTTGAACCTGTTGCTGTTTGCTCTTGGCATGCGTCGCATTAGTCTGTTTTGCTCTCGCGTTATGTGGCTGGATAATATGAATAAATAGAACCGAGTGGATTTTTGTGTTTCGCATATAATTAACTTGGCCTGATACACATACTAGCTCGGCCTCAAGCCGGTTAATAATATTTATTTAATAGACAAACACTCGCCAGGCACGGAAGTCAACGCCAGGCAGAGCAAACACGCTTTTTATTTTATTATTTTAACTTTCTTTCATTGAAGCACTTCTAGCTCAGAGATATGGAACACTCAAGCAAATACTTGATATATACTTGGTATTTGTTTCCTGAATAGCAACATTTGTCATATTGTTTACCTCAGCTCGAGCAGCTCAAATAAACATTCCCAGTGAAATAATTCTTGGCTGAAGTTTCTCTAATAACATTTTAAAGCTAAATATTTGTTTAATTTTATGGGCCGCAGCGCAGCATGAACTTTATTAACATATTTATATAACATTTAAGGGTATCCGCCCGTTAATTCCGGAAATTCATAGATCACAGTTATGGCCTAAAGTATCGTCTTACCAAAAACAAAAAGTTATTGACAAAACTGCATTTTGTTCGAAGAGAAAATCGATGGTCTCGAGTTTTCAGTTATTTATTTAATCAGGCATTTGGCGTCTGACTGGGTTTGTCAACAGACTGCGGTCGGTCGATCGGTCCGTCGGTCGAACGATCCCTCCGGCCGATAGACATTTCCCATGTGGCTTCGGCTGGCACCCGCATTCGTGCCCCAGCCAAAAACAGTTTCGTATTACAAACAGCCGAGCGAACCGGAGACAATAACAAAATGTCATCTGTCGCCGACTGGCATGTGGAGCACCAGCTGCTGGTGACTGCCCCATGAAAGTTATCAGCATTAGCTTTTGGGTGCGCCCTAAAGGCAGCCCGTGACGACATGATAAATGGGCCAAAGAAATGGTAAAATTGGAAATTGGTAACAGTTGCTATTCAGCTGAGATCAGCGCTCAGAGATCTGCGTATGCGTCACAAGGCCTCTGCGACTGAACTCTGAACAGAGCCAAGTGCCGAGAGTCGAGAGTCGAGAGCCGAGAGCCAACAGGCAACAGCTCGACTCTAGGTAGTTTCACCTTGACAGTGGCTTAAAATTTCAAAAGTTTTTAACATTTGAACCCAAACAGAAATTCATACGAAATACACAGAGAGAGAGAGAGAGAGAGAGAGAGAGAGAGAGAGAGAGATACACACACATGCGTGGGTGCTTGGTGATCTCGATTGAGCTGTTGTCACGTTAAAAATAGCCAGGGTATGCGATGTATTTGCTTGTGAGCAGGAAGTGAAATGAGATTCGAGTCACCTTTTCAGCATGTGTTCGCCCCGGCAGACACAGCAGGCAGACCAGGCTAAGGGCACAATATATTCTTCCTTTGAGATTATACAAAACAACAAAAAACAGTAAGGAACTGAAAAAAACTACAGCGGAAGTAATTTGGCAACGTTGTTGAAACGAGGGTGATTTCATGTAAGACACATATTTCAAGCGCCTTTCTAAAATTAATTGAAACAACACTGAAATTTTTGTATGTCGGAGATTAATAAGACTTTAAATGGAGTTTAACGGAGCTGAATGATTTAGAGGAGGATTGAGGATTGAGATTGAGGTAAAGATTGTTAAATGTTGGAGTTGATTGAAGAGAGTTTGAAGAGAACTCAACAGATAGCTTCAGATATTTGGAGCAGATCATATAGACTTTTATGATATAAATATATAACTTCTAGTTATACTTGTTATTTCATATAAGCTAATATGAAATACATAGACTATTTATTTCAAATGATCAATTAAATGTCTTTTTCAGAATCGGTTTTATATTCTCTAGAATATTTTTATATAAATATTTGCTATCTGCAACACAAATAGAACATTTCATGAGAATAGCTAGAGAATATCTTCCATATTAGGTGCACCAAAAGTCTGTATTATATCATTACATCGTTTGCTTCTCAGTTACAGCTAAATAATACTGATCCGCAACCTATATGATCGGTCGAACAGCTGTCAAAGTTATCTTCTGGGTAGACGTTACGTATTTATACTAAGCTATCATCTAGCACCCTATATGATAGGCCCTTCAGCTGTCAGAGTTGCCCTTGCTCACTTATACTGAATATTTTCAGCTAAAAGTTTTAACTTTTTCGTATCATATCAAATACAAAATCATATTATTATTTCACATCTCCGACAGCTATACATAGGGCATAAATTCTCTCATTACATACCCTAATAATGAGAACTCATATTCCCTATATACGCAGTTGTGGAAGTGTGCTTAGCTTTCAGGTTTTTGACGCACCTTGATCACGACTTAATCCCGTTTATTGACAGTTCATTAGCAGCCACAGACTGCGTGATATTTCAGTTGTCATTCGTTATTAAAACGGGGCTGATTGCAACTTAATATCGCATTACGTATCAGATACGATAACTATGAATATAGATCAGTTCTCAACTTGAAATGGCGAATGCTTTGAATGACTTTTGACTGATGTTGTGTCTAGTATATAATAACTATATACTATCTATGTATATAATATATCTGTATGCCTGCATGTTTATTCATTATTTCGAATGCGGCTCATCATTTCTGCGACGTTAAGTTTTGCACTAAAAACTGTTTAATATGAGAGTTGCAGAAGCATATAACGACAACATGCTCATACAATGGAAAAATTGCTCAAGGCGTGCACATAAAAAAAATGCCGACATTTGACCACACACATGAGCACACACACACTCGCACACACGCAGAGAAAAAGGGGGAAACTGTTGAGTGGCCGCAACAATAACAACAACAAAAGCGGCTTTAAGAGATGGCCAGACTGGTTTTCGACTGGAAATTGCGACTTGGAGCAGCAACAGCAGCAGCAGCAGCAGCAGCAGCGGTGACCGCAGTCAACTCTCGAGCAGCTGCTGTCGATGCCGAAAAAAAAAAAAAAAAAAACGTCACAGACCTTCCAAGTCAAGCGAAGTCAAACCAAGCCAAAGCCGTAAGCCAGGCCCAAAGATGATTTTTTCGAGTTTTTAAATTCTGAGTAAAACAATTTCCATTTACTTTGCAAACAGTGAAACTTTCGACAATCTAAGGAGGCTGGAGAGTCCAGTCAGACATTCAAGGGGAGAACCTAACCAGTTGAACAGATTTAGTTCAGTTGATATTCGGACTAGAGAGAGTTTAGACCTATCGTTCCAAATTATATAAAATATATTATTTCTTTGAACACAAAGTTGTTATATATTCACAAGAACCCAACACAGCGTCCCCCAATCACTAGTACTCTAGTATGGGAGCGCTTAACTGGCGCCCGAGCAGGGACCCACATTCTTCACGGAAGTAAAGGAAAACGGTGACGTGTCAATAATTCTATAAAAATAACTTATTAAAAAAGCAAGTACAAATAAATTGTTCCAATCCAATTGGGCAATTGTTGGCAAAATTACGAAGTACTTCTGCGATTTGCAAAGTAATGGGATGAAAGTCCTTGCCATAACATAAAACAATAAATAATAACATAATTTCTAGCAAGTGTTGATGCACTAGATAATTCTATAACATAAAAGAAATCGTGGCTAAATGGTGGTATTGGCAATACCTAGGTTCAAATCCGTGCCGAGACGAGTCTTAAAACGAAAATACAAGAAATTTGCAGGCATAATGGTGGTACGAGATTGATTCTCGTATCGAGGTTCAAATCCTTGCCTTAAGACAAATGTCATAAAAAATAAACGTCACAATTTCCACCTGTGTTGAATGATGGGTTTCCGTATAAATTAAAAGAAACCTAGTGGTCAAAGTTAAGTTTAAAGCACTAACTATATAACAAAATTAAAAGGCGGTTGTCTGGAAATCTCTAATCAACAAGCAAAGCATATATATGCAAAAATAAAAACATGAATTGCAGAGACCTTCTATTCGATCGTGGAATAACCCTTACCCTAGTAGGTCTTAGAACCAAAGAGGAATACTTTGGGCTTCCCTTTCGGAAGAGAATAAGTCTGGCAACAATATATAACAGAAAAAAGTAAAATAATTAAATAAATGAAACGAAAGCAAGAGAGAGACCAGATGATTGTGGAACCACCCTCACCTAAGTAGGTCTTACACCAAAGCAATTCTACGAGACGATTATTAATATTTTCTTATCTCCACTGGAAACGGTAAATAGCAGCAGCTTGGAAACAATGAAAAGCTGATTTAATGTAGAAAATTAGATCGATAACATAGTAGGCATCGAATTGAATAGTAAGTAAGTTTTCCGACATTGAAATAATTTAGTTCACTTTTGCACCGAGCTCAAGCCGTAACTAAAACGAAATATTTTGAAAAATTTACAAATTATAAAAAAAATACCAAAAAAAAAAAATAATAATAATAATAAAGAAATTTAAAAGAAATCCTACAAAAAGTTTAAAAATTAAAAAAAAAAATAGTAATCAAATAAAAATAATCCCACAGAGGGTTTAATAATAAAAATAATAATAATAATAATAAAAATAAGAATAAAAATAACTTATATAAATAGAATAATAATAGTAGAATTAACAGATAACAAGTAATATTGTCATAACCACAAATGAATACTAAATGTATGGAACTATGAGTGCTTTGAATTAACTTGAAGGTGGATATTGATGGCCCTCTTTATAAATTTATATTGGATAAATAACATTATATTGGGCAATTTATATTGGATAATTATCATTATATTGGACAATTTATATTGGATGAATATCGTTATAATGGACATATGCACCCTGATCTTCGGGACGCAGATATTTAGATGGGGAAGAGTTAAGACTTTTGACAATCTAAGGAGGCTGGAGAGTCCAGTCAGACATTCAAGGGGAGAACCTAAGCAGTTGAACAGATTTAGTTCAGTTGATATTCGGACTAGAGAGAGTTTAGACCTATTGTTCCAAATTATATAAAATATATTATTTCATTGAACACAAAGTTGCTATATATTCACAAGAACCCAACACAGCGTCCCCCAATCACTAGTACTCTAGTATGGGAGCGGCTTTAAGAGATGGCCAGACTGGTTTTCGACTGGAAATTGCGACTTGGAGCAGCAACAGCAGCAGCAGCAGCAGCAGCAGCACCAGCACCAGCACCAGCAGCGGTCACCGCAGTCAACTCTCGAGCAGCTGCTGTCTATGCCGAAAAAAAAAAAATAAAAAACGTCACAGACCTTCCAACCCAGCGTCGGAGTCAAGCGAAGTCAAACCAAGCCAAAGCCGTAAGCCAGGCCCAAAGATGATTTTTTCGAGTTTTTAAATTCTGAGTAAAACAATTTCCATTTACTTTGCAAACAGTGAAACGCCGAAAAAAAAAATAAATAAAAAATAAAAAACAGTCTGCTCAGACACACTTTTTTCTTCAAAGCTGAAGCTGAAGCTGAAGCTGAGCTCGTCTATCCGAGCTGGCGACATTTGCTGCTGGGCCGCTCTCTGTTGACGATGATCTTCATGATTAGCAGACATGTGCTGAATTTAAAAAGTGCCATAAACAGTGGCTTCGCAATCCGAATTCGTTGGAACGACATTATACATCCCACATACACACACATATGTACATACCTAGCGGAGCTAGCAAAGTGCTAAGCAAAGCTAATGAACAAAAATTATTTAATAATAATGGCACGTGCGTGTGATTTCAGCTAGCTAACAAACAATCATCCATCTCGCTCTATCTACCTCACTCTATCTTCCCTTGAAGAAAAATCTATATTAAACTTGTGCAAAACGTTAAAACCACTTCTAATTAAAAGTTTCATATGTATAGAAGCTGGCAAACATTTTACAAACTTGTTACGGCATATTCCAGTTTTAATTAAAATATGCTGAATATTAATGCGAATAACTAAAAATAGAATAAGTCATAATCAAGCACAATAATTCTTTATAAGACACAAAAATACTTTAGTAACTAGACAAACTTTGAGAAAACTTTGAGACCAAGATGCGAGGTCAAGAAATACATTAACAATTAGTTAGAGCTCGAGTTCAAAGCACTTTGAGCAATGAAATATAAATGATATTTTTAAATTTATTTTAATTTAGTAAAATATGTTTTTCAATTTTTTTTTTTTTTTTTTAATATTTATTTTTTTTTTTTTTTTTTTGCAGCAGATTCCAAAATATTAAAATAAATTTTTTTTTTATAAAATTATGGTAATATATGAGTACGAATAAAATTGATGTAAATAATATATGGAATATATAGGAAACATATTTAATATAAATAATATATATATATATATATATATATATATATATATATATATATATATATATATATATATATATATAATAAATAATCCTCAAGCAAATCAAATTAAAAAAAAAAAAAACATTAAAATATATAAATGTGTTAAAATATGTATAATATAAAAAAATAAATAAATTTCAGAAATCAATAAAAAATAAAATAAATACAAAATTGAACAAATAAAATAAATAATAATCAAGCAAATAAAATATTTTAAAAAAATCATTTAAATATATAAAAGTGATAAATATATATAAAAATACATTCATTAAAATACGTATAATGTAAAAAAAATGAATAACATTAAAATACAAATGGCTTTAATAAAATTACGTTTCAAGCATAAAATTGTTATAAAATTGATGATGCAATAGAAATATGTTAATTATAGTTCAATAATACGTGAATTTTGCAATATTTTATTTTGAAAACATTCTTGGCTAAATGGCTATAATAACACTCCCATATAGAAGACTTCGCAATACGCTTTCGTTGCGTGGTTAAAGAATTGAAAATTGCAATAATAAATATTATTGTCAATTTGGGTCAAGCTTAAGTGGAATTTCTGAGTGGATACAATTGATGAAATTGCCAAAATTTTCTGCAATTAATCAGGATGAAAGAGCTGATGGAGAAGCATAAAAAAAAACATATAAATATATGTATGTATATATGTATATAAAGGTTGTCTTTGAGTAAGAACTGCAATCGACGAGGAAGAAAATTGCATTTCGCTGACAAAACAACTTTGAGTGCATGAGTAGAGAGAGAGACAGAGAGAGAGAGAGAGAGAGAGAGAGCTATATACATATATACAATAGCATTGTAAGGTAAATAAACATATGTACATATATAGTATATGAGTATCTGTTTATGAGACAAAGACTCTGGGCAGCTGTCAACACAGAGGCTTTGCTTATCGTTGAATGATCCCACTGTGGTAGTCCATGGCCCGCTAGACATGTGATTAATCGAGCTTAAAATTTCAATTGCCCAGCGTTTTGTGCTTGAAAACTCTTCATTTTCTTTATTTCTTTTTGTGCTGATAAAGGGAGTTGGGTGCTCGTTTCTGTCATCGGAGCTGTGCAGGAGCTGCTCAGGTGCATATTTTTCCCAACTTTTTTTTTTTTTTTTTTTATATATACTTATATTTTCATTTTTTGGTGACATTTGCTTGTTATCAGAAAGTTGATTTCAATATTCGTCAGCTTAATGCACAATTTGTGTTTGTTTCCTTGCCTTGTGGGCCGTAATTGCTGGCCAGACAGTTAACGAGTTAATGCTGCATATAGCCATATTAAGCGCCCCACATGATTGCGCTTTGTTTTATTTAATATCATTCGCAGCCATATGCATGCATATATAGTATTATTGGCAGGAAGCAGAGCATAAATTAAGTTACTGCCAAAAACCGGCTCTCAGTTCCTTACGGCTCAGATCAGCGGTTCATTAGCGCGTACTTGAAAGAATCTCGGCATGACGCTGAATGAGAGACCCCCCAACCCTTCCGCCCGCCAATCCCGCCGCCCACACGCATCGCTTTGAAGTTGCTCCGCTTGCACTGCATCAAAATAGTTTTTACTGTTGCCTTTTCCACACCTGAGTGTGAGTTTTCAGTTCACACAAATTCAACTTTGCACTCGACTCCACTTGACTTGACTCGGCTCGACTCATAGCCTAGGCTCTCCATATGAAATTGTGACTGCCTTTGTTTATGGGGAGGGCAGACAGAGACGGAACAGCCATCGCACTTGACTGGGCTGTCGGCACGTAGTCGTCGTCTCTCTATGAGATTGCAGAGGGGCTTTAACGCCATTGAGTTCATGAAACTGTCAACGTGCTAATACTCGCACTCAATGCACTCAATACTTACGACGACGACGACGACGATTGACGCCATCGGGCACAGATATGAAAATGTTCTACCAATTGGCTAGCATTGGCTTAGCGCTTGTCAAATTGCTGACATTATTATCGCAGCGAGGTCTTAAAATTCAAATTCGTTGGCCCTGCCCTTACCTGGCCAGATTGCCATTGCTGTGGCATGCTGCGAAGTTGAATGCCGACCGAGCATGAAACACAAATTCGTCGATCTCTGAATTAATTAAGTGCAGCAAATGGAATCTGAAATGTGAGTTTTTGTTGTTGTTGTTTTTTGTAGCTGCAAGCGCAGGCGTGCGCCGCAGCCCAAAACAAACCAAGGCAGAACCAACAGGCTGAGCCACAGTCGGAGCCACAGCTCCAACCGCATTTGCAGTCAGACAGAAACAACAACAACAACACAAAACGCTGGCCACGTCCACATTCCTCGTACCAACCACGTAGCTGCTGCCGCTGCTGCTGCATGCCGGCTCCACAGACGGTGCTCTCTGCCTCCCCCTCCCCCTCCCCCTTCGCTGCCCCTCTGCCCACTTCAGTCTGACTCACTTTTTGGGCCGAGTCTGGATCTGCGTTGGGCAAATCAAAATCGTTGCATTTCATTAGCCATCAGCCAGCAAACACAGACCACAATCGCGGCCAGCCAGACAGACAGACAGACAGACAGACCGACAGACCATATGCCGTGCCAAGTCGAGCTGCCGTCTCTGTTTTTGGTTGTTGTTATTGGCCTAATACGTAATTTATGATTGCGACTAATACACACAGACACACACACACACGCGCAGGCACTAAATAAAATATATTAGCTTATGCATTTGTCATGATCTGTGCTGTGAAAGCATTTACATAAATTGACATTTCAATTCGAACTGTTTTTGATCAAGTCCAAGAGATTTTAGACCAAATAAAAACAACTTTTTAAAGCTATCATATATTAGATGGTAGAGAGTTTAGAAATGCATTTATATAAGCGCAGGCCAAAGATATAGTTGACATTGTTGATAGCATTAGGAGAAGTTGGGGCAGTTGAGCAATCAAGGCTTAACTGATGATCGATCATAGCTATGAGACCTAATTAGATGATATACTGTCCCAATATGTTTCCCCATATAGATGAATATATGAATTCAAGCACTTTTTCAGTATGCCTGGCATACCCTATATGCATATAGGTCTAGAAAATATGCGTGTTTATGTCTCTGTCCCTTTCTATCTCTCTCTCTCTCTCTTTACCCTACGCACACAGTTAGACAGTGAAAGTTAAGATCCGCTGCAATTGAAATTCAATTATGGTGGCACCAATAGCCAAAGTATGTTAAGACTGCGTCATGGAGCATGCGGCATGCAGCAGTTGGCATTGCATGGCATGCGATATGCAGCGTTTGGTTTTGTCACTTGCCTTGATCTGATCCGTGGCCGGCGAAGTGGAGAATGGCATCTGGTTTGACAGAGAGCCGCAAGATAGTACCGCAGTTGATTAACGATCTCTGATCGCTGATCGGTGATCGGTGATCGCACTCTGCAGTCAGTCAGGCTTGATCGATTCGAGTCAGGGTTAAGGTAAATGTCATAGCAAAATGCGTTCTCCATGTACATTTCACGCTCAATTAGGCAAACGAGCACGCTTAAGCCAAGCTAGAGCAATAAACTATCTGTATAATGCATTTAGCTCCTACACGTTTTATACACACTTCAATCGATCATCGACGCTTGCAATTGGTTTTATATTTCGGCATCTGATATGGAAACATGACATCATTTGCCAAAACACTCGAAAATCACTCGAAAATTGTTATTTGAAGAATCGCAATTTGTTTTTCTGTTGATTTTTTTTTCTTCTTTTTTTTTTTTTTTTTTTTTGCATGATTGTCATGCGGAGATTCGCTAACTAGGCAAGAACAACAATAGCTAAAGCAGTTAATAATATACAGTCGGCAGCTCAGCTATGAGATATGCTAGGAGTTTTTTATTGTCTAATAATATTTTGTATTTGTATATGAAATAATTGGTCTAAAAACAATTAATTTGACTATATATCAAATATTATAATAATGTTGTACAATGAAATTCAAGCTGCCATTAATAGAGTTATTTCGAGTGCTCATTGCAGGCCATTAAGCTGATATGAAGTCTGCTCAAAAAACTTTCAATATTTTCTATATTATATATTATATATTATATATTATATATTATATATTATATATTATATATTATATATTATATATTATATATTATATATTATATATTATATATTATATATTATATATTATATATTATATATTATATATTATATATTATATATTATATATTATATATTATATATTATATATTATATATTATATATTATACTATATATAATATGGACTAGATTTATTGTATGAAGTTTTTCGAATAACTATGTTTAATATCCACCGAGAATTACTTTAAAAAGGCAAAAATAATATCTACTTTATATGTATGTATATATACATATGTATATCACATTACCGCGTAGAAGTTACATAAGTTAAGCTTCAATGAATTTTAACTTAAATAAATAATATTCACATATATATTTCTTATATAATATACAACACCCTAAAAATTCTATATATAATTTAATTAAAATCCAGTTCGTTTGCATGTCAAATAGATGATTTTTTAAGTGTTTTTTTGTCGTCATTTGTTTTGGCGAAAAGTCGTGATATGTTTGTTAAAATAAAAATGCTATTAAGACGTATTTTTATAGGCATCCCAGAGACATTTAAGCTGCCGCTGTTGCTGTTCCTGTTGCTATTTCTACAGGGTATATGTAGTTGGCATTACGCATACGCCGCATGTGCCAACACTTAAGTTTCTGCCTGGTTTTTTCTCCCATTTTATGAATGCGAAAACATCTAACCGAGTTTGCCTACACGCAAACAGCGACAGCTGCCAGTTACCGTTGTTGTTGTTGTAATTGGTGTTGTTAGTGGCAAGCTCGTTGAACAACATTTAATTTTTAGCCAAATGTTTGCCTGCCACTTTGACGAATTCGTTAAGCTGTTCGTAAAGCTAAGGCAGAGTGTTCACTCACACAATTTGTTGCCCTCCTCCGAAAGCGGAGTTCAACTAGCCTGGCCCCCTAGCTCCCCTAGCTGCCCCTACTCCACACACTGTTTGCTGTTAACTACTTTATGAGAGCTGTTGGCACAAGTACAGCCTAGGCATCTACTCAATTACCACTGCAATCGAGCAGGGGGGCAGGGGGTGGGGCCAGAGCGCTGCAGCTCGCTCGTAGAGCCGAGTGCTCTGACCTCATTAGTTCGGCAGACACACGAAACTCAAAAACGGAGTCAGAGACAGAGACGGAGTTGTTGTCGTTGCCAGCCAGTTATATGTATTTTATCTGTGGGCCGGCTTATGGCAACATGTTGCGATAAGATAATGTCGCCACTAGCCTAGGCGATCTATCGCCACACAAATGATGGAAAGGTCTCAGTTTTTGACACTACTCGAAAAATAATGCATACTCAAAGAGATATCGCACTTAGCGAGGACTTTCTGCACTCTCGTTTCCACCTCTTCCCCTCATTCCCAGGTAATTGGCTCGACTGTGTCCCAATTTGCATAAAAAATACTCAAAGTATTCATGGAATTGCAACACACCTATGTAAACGTTGTTGACTATAGCTAACGTAATCATGTCGCACCTCCACATTCAAGTGTCCAAATGACGTATTTATGTATATTTGTATAGTCACATAAATTCATATCTGCTCACAATACATATATACAATATTTAGATAGATATATAGCCCAATACTTTACGAGCATGTACAAAAATAATAGTTTTGTTATATTTCAGTCACCCATGAAATTGATAAAAAATTCTAGACGCATACATACATATAGTTATAATTATACATACATAAATACATACAAATATATGTGTATTTATTTGTGGTTAAAGGGAAAAAACTTGTTTGGAATTATTGATGTAGACAGAATTTGATATTGTGATCGATAGAGTTTGTTCATTATTTTTTCGATCAAATCGACATTCCTTTCAGTGCTCAATGCATTCCCTCACATCAGCAAAGAAAGCTTTCAGAGTTGGCTCGATAACTGCGCATCTGTAAGATAGATAGCATTCCAGGGCTGATAATGGGACAGCTGCAGCTGCTGTCGCTGTCGACGTTGCCGTTGCCGTTGCTGTCCCTGGCGAATGTCAGCGAAATGCCTAAAGCCAATCTTCAGGGCATTGAGTCGCGGGTCTCGGGTCTCTAGTCACTCGGGTCTTACGATATTTTAGTAGAGTTTACAATGCTTCTGTCTCTCGACTTGGCAACGAGCTGAGTTTTATATGAAGGTGACTTCTTTTCGAATGCATTACCGGTTTTTCTTGCCCCCCCTCTCTACGCGCTTCCCTCTCTCTCACTCTTTTGCTCTCTCTATCACACTGCGCAACTGATCGCACTCTTCAGGAAAAGAGTAATGCAATATATTTACACACGCATACAAACAAATACGCACACACACAAACACACAGGTGTAAGCTACCTTTGAGCGGGCATGCGAAAAAGGGTGAACAAGTATATAAAATATCAATTTCTTACTTCGGACTATAAACATCATTTGTTAGTTTTAAATAAATTAAATTACTATATATTTTTAATTGTGTATTATCATATTTGATATAAATACTTCGAGTATGTAAAATTAAAGCTTTTAAATTTTTATAATATTTATTTATATTTTCTTTGTATGAAATTAAATGAAGACCTGTTAATTTTTATTATTAAATTATATTTTCTTGTTATTATTCTTTTACTTTATTAAATCAAAACTTTTATTAGTTTTATTAAATTCAATTGTATATATTTTTTTAGTTTTGTATTTTTTTTATTATTGTATTTTAAATTTGTACATAAGCTATTTAATTTTCTCCTTAATTTAAATATTTGCAGCATATTAATTACAACCTAAATATTTTTAATAATCATTTAAAATTTTAAATTTTAAAACATAGAGTATTACTTCTTGGTAGAGTATATCAAATTCGTATTGCTGTAAAGGCATCTATTCATTTCCCTAAGCCTTTGGCACATTTTAAAAATATTGCGCGATTCAGTCATGGCAGACTGTAAATGTTTGTCTACCACGGATAGCCGGGGTCTGAGCCAGAGCAAGCCAAATCGCATATCTCACCTGGAGACGACGTGCGGCTGCTGCACTTTTTCTGACTTTGTCTGTATTGGTGAGTGCAAGAAAGTAAGTGCTTACTAAGAGAGGTTACAGTTGGCCTCTTGTTGATAAAGCTGCCAAATTGGCGGCAAGAATTGGGCCAGTGCTGGCTCAGTGGTAAAATAAAAAACGGCGAATGCTTAGATAATGCGGACTTAAGTTGAAAATTTATATGTCATTAATACGCTCTCTAGTTCGACTACACACACAAACATACTGCTGTGTGTGTGTGAGTTTTAGTGTATTTTAGATATGGCACAGTAAAGGCAGCAGCGCGCAGGTAATGAAGCTACAGGTAGGTAGACAACAAACAACTACAAACTCATACACACGCACACAAATAGCCGCTCGCTTACACACACTTGCATACTCGCGTTCACGTACTCGTGCATGAGCGACTCGTCGTAATTGGGAAAACACGTGCGATAGAGCGAGTAAACTCTTGTTGTTGATCTCAGCTCGCATGTTGTTGCTCTCGCACTTGTGCTCCGTATGCCTGCCCGCAAATGACGAAATCTCATCCCTCATTTTCATTCAAATTCAATGTCTACTAGCTCTGGCTGTGGCTCTGGCTCTGGCTTGAACTGCACTTGCAACCAACAATTTTGCATCGTGGTCTGGCAGATGAATATTCAGATATGTATATATTTCCTACAATTTGCACTTACCTTGCGTTTGTGGGCTGCGTAAAATACGTTGCTCTCGAATGAAGCGAAGTAATCCAAACTTTGATATGATCTCTAAAATAAACACACAAACGTTATCCAAAAACGAAAACAAACACAAACTTTATCTGAAGGTTTTGTCTAGCACTACAGATTACTACGTATGCATGTATGTGTATGGAAACTTTTCAGCTGATTTTTTATAATTTAAATTATTTGTCACGTTCTTAACAAGTTGAGCATATGGCTAATTTATATATATTTTATTTTGTTTTTTTTTTTTTTTTTATAGTTAAGCGAAGCAGTTACTCCTTATTTTACCGATATCTCGTGTGCAGTAGTAATACCGCTTCTCTCGTAACGAATTCGTTTTAACACCTGTTGAAGTTCAAACTCGACTGATCGTTGCGCTGTCGAAGTTGAGTATACCGGAGATCTGCTGTTGCAGCTCTAGACTGTTAACCAACTGTTAAATATATCGATGACAATTCAAAAATTCGATTAATCAATTAAGCCAAACAACTGGCGCCATCTGCCGAGTATTGTATATTACCGTTTCAACAGAACACAGCACTTATGCCTAAGAGTTACCTTTATTTTATAGCATAATTTGCAGCACTATTCACTTTATTCATTTTGGTATATCTTACAAGTATGCACTATTGATATGTACATATCTAAGTTATTCAACGCAAATTCTAAACCTATTGCGATGTTAGCGCTAGTGTCGTGGCATTTCTATAGTTGGGTTTGGTTTTGTTTAATTTAATAAATCATATGTCGATTAGGTTTTTACAAACTAAAGTAATATTAGTATTCTAATTGTTCCTCTACATTTGATTTGAATATATTTTACAAAAGATGGCTCTGTTTTCAAAATAATTTAGTTATATTTCGATAGTATTTAGCTATCGATATTAAATATTTTAATATGCACATTTCATAAATAAAAAATGAAGCTTGCTGTGAAGTAAATACTATAAAGTTATAGCAATAGTAATTCTTCATTTCTAAAGCTATTTTTTTGTCATTTCTCATGCAGAATTTCTCAAAATATCACTTCACAGTGTGACCATAATAATATGGCGTAATAACTTTTGGTTAAAACACATTGAAAGTATAATTGATTTTAATTAATAACATTTTGGGTCAAACAACTCACAACGCAAACACTCCAAGAGTTTATAATCAAAACAGTTTGGTTATAAAATCAAATCCAAAATTGCAGTATTTTAAATAATTGTCCAGGCGGGCTACCAAATTCGAGGGCTGTCGCAAAACACACAGGGATGCAACACGGACGCAACAAGATTATGACATTTTCGCCTGTCAAAAATTTTTGTCGTCCGCTCGCCCGATCTAAGCCTGTTATTGTAATTAATAAAATTTTTGTATATTCTGAGAATGTTTTCTGCCAACACACACTCAGTGGTAAGTGTAGGCCAACTACGATCCCGATTCTCCATTGCTTCCATTCCCACAACCACTGACTTTTTGGTTTTTATTCAATGTCAGCCCTACCTTTATCTGGGTAATTTTAGTCGAAAACCGCACTATTACACAGTAAAACGTACCAAACTGCAAACAAATGGCGGTGTTCCACGTTTCTTTGCCGATAAATCAAGGTCCTCCAGCTCCAGCATCAACAATAACAAAAGTACACATGCCCAAGGTAGAAGTTACGACCTCGTGTTGGATTTCAAGAACCTGCTCATCAAATCGGGTGCTAGTTTACAAAGCATTGTGGAGAAGGCAGCGCGATTGAATGGTATACTGGACAAGGAGCTTGTCAACAATGCTCTGATCAGAGTCACAAGCATGTTGCCCTCGATGCGGAATGTCCATGTCACACTGGAGGAGCCCGCGATACAAACAGCTGCTTCGGGCAAGCAACACGCTAATTACAAGTTTAAAGTCTCATTGGATTCGACGAAAAATGCTGAGCTTATGTGCGTATGATCTGTCTAAAATCTCATTCATCCACTAACTAAAAACTCTCAATTGCAGCAGCATGCAATCAACCTTGTTGAGAGGGCTATTGAGTCCCATGTCACTGAACCACCATCAGTTGTAAGTAGAATTGTCAATTGTTGATTGCTGGAGCGGAATGATTTCAAGAATTTTCATCGTTTCTGCAGGAGACAATTCCGCGGATTCAAGACAGACCGTTCCATTGAGGCGGAACAGAAACGCAATCCCACAATGACAACCAGACTGAAGTCAGCGCTGCAAGGAACGCCGCAGAAAACAGATGGTGAACTGAACATTCAGGCCGAGAAGCTTAAGAAATTGCTCTCTAAATCGGAGCTGCAGGGAAATGCACATAATGCGGTATGCACTACGTTCATTTATTCTCATTCGAGAACTTCACTGTGGATAACTCTGTTTTCAGGAGAATATAAAAATTGCTTTTGCTGAAGGATATTTGGCGGCATCGAACGCGGAAGATTCGCAAAAGTCGGGAAAAACAATGAAGTACCTGAAGGTAAGTTCCAATACCCAATTAACTAACCCCCCTTTGTCTTGACCTTCGTTATACTGCCGAAGAAAGCATCTCCGAGAGGGGAAACATCTCGGGCAGCTCTCTGAGTATAAGCTATAGCTATATATTCACATTCTGCCAAACTGTGCTTTACTTCTGGTCTGTAATGAGTTGTTGTCCACCATTCGCTCCTTAGTGTTGTGAATAATGCTCAGTAATTGTCACGCAGATTTTCCAGACACTCATTGTTATCGTCGTATTCATTGGAATCTTCATGAGTTTCTTTACCTCATCAAATGGATCTGTATTCCGGTGAGTCAAACTTTACATTCTCTTTCTCCACTCTCACTCTGTGCAAAATAATTCTAAAAACATGTCTTTTAGCAGCATACAACTTGGCAATCAGGTTGAGGTTGATCCAGAAGAAATTCACGTCACATTCGATGATGTCAAAGGCTGTGATGAGGCGAAACAAGAGCTTAAGGAGGTGGTAGAATTTCTCAAGAATCCCGACAAGTTCTCAAATTTAGGTGGTAAGCTGCCGAAGGGTGTGCTCCTCGTTGGCCCGCCTGGCACTGGAAAGACTTTGCTTGCCCGCGCCGTTGCAGGCGAGGCAAATGTTCCCTTCTTCCACGCCGCCGGTCCGGAGTTTGATGAAGTCCTGGTTGGCCAGGGCGCCAGACGTGTTCGAGATCTATTCAGTAAGTAGTTGTGATTGTTCACTAACTAATCATTATTGTGTATCACTTTCTTTGTTCATATCATTTACAGAGGCTGCTAAGGCTCGCGCTCCCTGCGTCATCTTCATCGATGAAATTGATTCGGTTGGCGCAAAGCGCACAAATTCTGTTCTCCATCCATACGCGAATCAAACCATAAATCAACTGCTCTCCGAAATGGATGGCTTCCATCAAAATGCCGGTGTCATAGTGCTCGGTGCGACGAATCGTCGGGATGATTTGGATCAAGCGTTGCTACGTCCAGGTCGTTTTGACGTTGAAGTTGTAGTCTCTACGCCAGACTTCACGGGTCGCAAAGAAATTCTTTCATTGTATTTGGAAAAGATTCTGCATGATGACGTGGACTTAGATATGCTAGCACGTGGCACCTCGGGTTTCACGGGCGCGGATTTGGAGAATATGATTAATCAGGCAGCTCTGAGGTAACTCATCATATATTCTTATAGGATAGTAACTAATTTTATTCATTCCAGAGCTGCCATTGACGGAGCCGAGACTGTAAATATGAAACATTTGGAAACTGCAAGAGACAAAGTACTAATGGGTCCAGAGCGTAAAGCCCGTCTGCCCGATGAAGAGGCAAACACAATAACCGCCTATCATGAGGGAGGGCACGCGATAGTGGCCTTCTATACGAAGGAGTCACATCCTCTGCATAAAGTGACAATTATGCCGCGTGGTCCCTCTTTGGGACACACCGCCTACATACCGGAGAAGGAACGCTATCATGTGACAAAGGCGCAACTGCTGGCAATGATGGACACGATGATGGGCGGACGTGCCGCCGAGGAGATAATTTTTGGTGCAGAAAAAATTACATCAGGCGCAAGCAGTGATCTGAAGCAAGCAACATCGATCGCCACGCATATGGTTAAGGATTGGGGTATGTCGGAAAAGGTCGGTCTCCGGACAATTGAGTCGCCCAAAGGCCTGAGCGCAGGCGACTCCCTAGGACCGAATACCGTTGAAGCCGTAGATGCTGAGATTAAGCGCATTCTGAGTGATAGCTATGAGCGTGCGAAGGCCATTCTCAAGAAGCATGCGAAGGAACACAAAGCGCTCGCCGAAGCGCTGCTAAAATACGAAACTCTGGATGCTGACGATATCAAGGCTATTTTAAGTGACAACCAGTAGTATTTTTCCAGAATGGCTTCAGATGGGCGTACACTGCATATACATATAATTACATATATTTTAGTTACAATATTATAAACGTAAACACTCTGAAACAGAAAACTATTAGAGATCGGGACGCAGACGAGCAGTTAAGTAATAAAATGTTATACATATTTTTTATGTATTCTTATTCATTCATATAAACGGAATAACAATAATGAATAAGTCAAATTCATTACTAAATTGTTTTATTTCAATCGAATCAGGTGTTCTGTTATTTCAGCTTCTAAGGTAAACAACACGTATGCCATGGCCAAAAACTAACAGCAGCTGCTCTGTTATTACATGGATTGCAATATTATGTTATCGATTCAGTACTGTTAAAGGTTTAAAGTAAAAATCTTTTCCAAGAATACTTAAAAAAGATTATTTTAAATGAATTACTGCGCAAAATCACATTTTGTCTTTCATAAAGTAATCCGTTATTTAATTATAAACAATACCCGCCATTCTTTTTGAGCTCGTGCACATTTGACGTATTTTAGTATTTTTGTGGATATTTCTGAAGTATTTTGACATTTGTTGTTTACGGTCTTACTCAAAGTTAATTAGTAGTAAAAACTTACAAGTCAACTCTCGGCTACGAAAATTTACAAAAATAATAAGTTAAAATGTGCGAATATGAGTTTTCTGAGACTGCATATACAAAAATCATATTTCATGCAGCGAAATACCCACACCAAGCTGTGAACGGTCTGCTGCTGGCCGAGAAGAAGACAAAAGGCTCTATAGTCCAAATCACAGATGCAATTCCTCTTTTCCATCAGTGCCTGGGCGTTACTCCTATGGCAGAAATAGCCCTAATGCAGGTGAGTTTGCAAACAATTAAAAACTGATCAGATCTGAAGATGTGGCAATTGCAGATTGACGCTTACGCCGAGAGCGCGGGATTGGTAATTGCCGGCTACTATGCTGCGCCGGAGAACTTTTACGACAATCAAATCGAGAAGGCGCCAGCTGCCAAAATCGCGGATAAAATACAGGAGAACTTCAAGAACGCCTGCTTTGCCATTGTTGACAACAAGCTCGTTTCACTGGAGCACAAACGAGCTGCACTGCAGGTGTACAGCTATGCGAGTGACTCGAACCGCTGGTCAAAGGCCAAATACTCGCTGGTGAACACGTCGCAGACGCTGGAGGGAGTGTCGCTGCTGCTGAAACGGGGCGCTATGCGGGATGTGATTGATTTCGACAATCATCTGGACAATCCCGAGAACGACTGGACCAATCAGTTCTTGAATCAATCCCTGAAAGATCTGCAGAAGCTGTACTAGTCCAGAAAAGTTATCCGTTATCTAAGTGTGTTAAAACTGTTAGCAAATTGTGTGCATTTCCAAATGAGAAAGACCAGAGCCGGATTTTCAACCTTGCAATTTAATTTATTGTATGTAATTACAATTGGATTTCAGTAATCTTTAGAATAATGCATATAAGTTAAATAACATTCAACTAATTAATAAATAATCAATTCATTCGTATTTGCTTTTGGAGTACATGTCCTAGCCCTATCCGATTTGTAAGAGTCTAGTCCGTCTGTCGTCCGTGTCCTGTGGTGTCGTGCGCGTCCTTTAAACCTAAACATGTTTACAGTTACCATATTATAATAAATACAAATGAATAATATGCATAGAATTTTGCTTTTTGTTTTCTCTGTCCCGCTCATCAATTTTCAATGTTAATATATTTTACAACAATATTGTAATATCGCGATTGCTGATTATACATATGTAAGTACATAATACGTATCGTGGATATATCGGAGATTCGAAAGTATCGCAAAAACGTTTTTTAATTTAATTTTGTTAAATATAACTATAATTTTTTTAAAGTTATAACTTTAATTTTAAGGTATTGTATAATTCGATATTATGCATTCATATCATCAAATATCAGCTTATATATGGAACGTGGATCAAGGAACGGGAATCGTAATTGCATTTCGTTTTGGTTTTTGTATTTGTTAGTTTTTTATTTTTGCTGTCAACTTGCTTTGATCTTATGTATGTTTTGATGTTTGTATATAATATCAATTATATTTATTGTTTGCTTGATAAATTTATTGTATTCGTATATATGTATATATATGTACTTTGTTTATATAGAATATATATAGATATATATATATTACTTGAACGATATCTGTTGCTGGTATCCTGTATATACGAATGCATGTAGATATTGCTGTGACGTCTATCAATGGAGTTCTACGAGGGCGCCTTTTGATTATATCCTAGCTATACAAGTGCAGGCACACACACACAAATATGTACATATGTATGTCAGTATATAACAGTATATATACGGCTGGTATATGTATATGTATGTATGTATGTATTTATATAACAGAATGTGCACATGCCCATGCACCTGAACACTCAAGCATTTTCTTTATCATATGTATGTATGTATGTTTATAACTTTAATCCAATTCTGTTTGCACCATGTATACGAGAAGTAGTTGTTGTTGTTGTTGTTGCTGTTGTTTTGTGTTGTGTATCATCGCCATCATCACATGTTATGTTAGTTGATCTACAATACATATAATATATAGAATTATTGCAAGTGCATATGTATGTGAGTGGGTGGGTGGGTGAGGGTTGAGAGTGTGGTTGTGGTTGTGCGTGTTAATGTGTGTGCAATTTGAATGGGTTTCTGTCTGTCGATCGGGTTGCTTTGTGTGTGTCTTGGCTTGGGATTGTATTTCGAGTCAAAATCGAAGAGAATCTAGATGTTGACACCATCGCCACGAATATTTACCATTCCCGATGACAGAGAGTTGATGGCATCCTCCACTGTCGGCTTGTGTCGATCGAGTTTGGATGAGTTTATGGGCGAGAAGTTGTCTGCGATTGTAAGCGAATGAATGAATATTTATATATATATATATATATAGACCAACGGAACAGAAAAGGCGGATTGCAGTAAGAAATCAAGTCAAGTGCCAATTACCGAGATCACCACTCGAACTGGAGTCCGTAAAACTGGGTGTGCCCTCTGTCCAAGTGGGTGTTGAGCCCTCACCTGAAGCCGGTGGCGTCCAGGCCAGGCCACCGCGTGACCCATAGTGACTGCTCGATGACGTGTCCACCGCCAGAAACGTGTCCAGATGCACCTCAGAGACGCTGCAATAAAAGCATAGACAAAATCGAGAATTGAGAATTCTGCTAAGCCTGTTGATGTATCTAGCAATACCTAACAATATCCTCCTTATAGGAGCCTCGATATGCTGGGCCAATGTTCATCTTGCGATCCAAATACTGTGGTTGTTGCTGATAATAGGAATGTTGCTGCTGGGTTTGTTGCTGCTGCTGCTGCTGGTGTTGCTGGTGGTGATGGTGATGATGATGATGTGACCTGCGCCCCATCGAAGAGGTGCTGTTCTTGTTCGAGCTGTCCTCGGAGATGTCGTCAAAGGCAGGGGGAGGTGTTGAACTGCATGATGGAGTTGTGCCTAGCAATACAATGAGAACAGAAATGCAATGAGCGCGACAGAGTAGAGAGAAATCTAGAGCAAACATAAACATATAAATATAGGGGATGGGCGGGGATGGGGCAAGCGCAATGTAAGCATGCTGCAGTCTAGGCACAACTGTTGCGTCTGAATTCGAGCGAATCCTGGAACGTTGCGCCATTGGACTGTGTGTCCGTGCTCTCCGGGATGGTGGAGGGCGCCGCTTTGGGTGCTCGTCGCTTGCGCTTGGGGCGCTTTGGTGGTGCTGCGGGCACACTGAGCTGCACGTGCTGTTCGGCTTCATCCGCGGCCTCCGGCGGAACCTGGAGCACGGGCAGGTTTCTCGGCCGTCGATTGGCGCCTTCGAACTCGCGCTTCACCTCGAGAAATGTGCTCACCGACTGCAGCAGATTCTCCTCCTGCGACTCGCAATTGTCGTCGCCCAGCGCCAGGTCTACATAGTGCAGATAGCGCTGGCGCTTGTGCTGCTTGCGCTGCATCAGGTGCTTGCTCCGTCTGGGTGAGCATTCGGTGCTGCCGCTCACAGTGGTGTGGGCGGTGCGATAGCTCTCGGTGCGTATGGGCGGAAAGTTACGCACGATCGAGCCCACCGAGGAGCGATCGCTGCGCGCCATGAAGCTGTTTTGGCGCTGAAAGATGTCCACATGGCTGAGCAGGCGCGACGGCTGCTGCTGCCGCCGCTGGCTGCTCTCCGAGCGCGCCGTGGAGTAGGCCGACTGCAACGACTCGCGACGACGCGTTGAGCGGTTGCGTTGCAGCGGAGACACGGACGGCACGGGCGCTGGACTCAAATCGTCCGCCACATCAAAGAGATCATGCAGCTCCAGCCAATCCTGGACATTGCTGGGCGAGCGACGATCCCCAAAGCGAGGATTCGAGTCGCTGGGCAATTGCAGCGTGTTGCTCACGCTGACTGGAGCTGCTGTAATGCCTGTGGGTGAATTGATATCGAATGTTGCTGTACCTGGCGTGGTCGAGTGCGCCCGACTGTCCTGTGCATCCTTGCGACGTGGCGATCCACGCGGTGGCACTGGCGGTGGCACACGCGCCTTCAAGTTGCTGCCAGCCGCAGCACCGCTCGCCGACGACGTGGATGCGCGCTGCCTCACGGGCGGTGGCACATTGCCGGAGTGGGAGCTCTGGCCAGCTGCACTCGAATGACGCCCACTTTCCCGATCCCGATCGCGATCCCGATCTCTATCTCGATCCCGCTCGCGTTCCCTGTCACTAGCAGCAGCTGCTGCTGCGGACGTTGGCTCTGAGTTAGACGACTTGGATGGCTGATGGATTTTGCCGCTGCTGTGCGAGTGCGATGCATGCACAGCTGGAAGAGAGAGATGAAAGATGAGAGATGAGAGAGATTAGGAATGAGTTTTTAGTCGATTGAGCAACGCTCACTCACCTCGTGTGGGCTCATTGTCGCTGTCTATGGAGCGCTGTATGGCCTTGGAGAGGCTTTTTCTTTTCGACGGCGAATGCTTCAGAGCTGTAAAATCCCACAAAGATCACAGATTAGTTGAGGAGCGAGAATATCATAAAAGAGGTGTGATTGAGTAGGCGCAGCACTTAAAGCAGAAGCTCATTGCATTTGGATTAGTTGGATATGTGGGTTAGAGATATGAACACTAACGTGTGATCGAGAGGCATGCTTTGCGTCCGGTTTCATCAACCAACCAAGTGCATTAAATATATGTAAAATATAAAACCAAAGTGTAAGAACTCAATAAATATATATGTAAATATAAGTATATATATCAGTTAGTTACTTAGCAATCAAAATGAAAATACAATTCGTGAGTATTGTTGTTTCTTTACCTATATAGCTGGTTACCAAGGTACGAAATTTTCTGTGATTTCCTTTGATCTCTGGGAGATCCACTATATGCGTACAAGTGAGAGTAATGCATCAAAGTAAGTAATCGATAAGAAAGCAGAGAACAGAGCGGTTTCAGAAAGAAAATACACATCAAGTCCAAATTTTCAATTACGTTTCACAAATTGGATAAGATAATAACAAGATAATGATAATTAATTAGTTAATTCGACTAGATAATTAGCTGACTACCGATTGATAGCGCACAGAGGGCAAAGTGTGTGTACCATATTGCATTTTTGCTGCACAAAAACTGAATCAAACTAAATTAGCGATTTACAATGGTGTTGAATGGGTATATCAAATATTCTGATATACCACAGATATATATATATTATTATGTGTGTGTGAGTGTGTGTGTGTGGGTGGCAGCTACGCAAAAAACGATTGCCAAAAGGTCGAATGTCAACACGGACATGTTCAAGTAGTTTTCGTTTTGCCAATTGCACAAAAATGCCTTATAGTACGTGTACTTAGCCCAGTTTGCGACAGCCGGCTGACTTACGCGATGGTATCTTGCGGAATACGGTCTTGGCCATAAAGTTCTGAAATCTTTGAGCATAGAACGAGGGTCGACAAACCGAAACGGTCTCCTGCACAAAAAGAAGAACAGAAAAGAAATTTTATTTGGCTCTCTCAAGTAATCTGAAACCAACTCAAGCGCTTACCCCGTCATGTATAATGCTTTTGAATGTGTGCTCCAGCTTCTTCTTTAGCCTATACGATTGCAGTATATCGATGATGCCAATATAGAGCAACAGGCGCTCGCCCTTCTCGCTGCGTGCCGGAATGCCACCAGGTCTGGTTGGAAAATATATACATATATACAAATATAATAAAATTTGTTTATAACCAAATGCACTTACGGCACATCCTCCTCATCGTCGATGGGCTCGCTTTCCGCCTGAATGCTCTCCATGGCAGTGGAGTGGGCCACCAGACGCTGTCGATTCACGGATCTGTATGCCACACTGGATTAGCATTTAGCATTTTCATTGAATTCTCCTCTTCTGCTGCCTCCTGTGAATACTCACTTATTTCTGCTGATGCCCGTGGCCGCATCACGATCCTTGGCATCACCCTCGGCCGCTTCCAGCGGCTCATCGACATCGGAGTCCTCGGCCAGCGGTGCTCTCAGTGGCTTTCGATGCTCACTCAGCTTCTCCTTGAGCGCCACGTCCAAGTTGTGGACGCCCAGCAGCAGCGAGTAGTCCATAATCTTGAACGATTCCAGCACTGTGCAATCCCGTTGAATGGTCTTGATCAGAGCCGAATAGGTTTCCGCCTCCAGAAAAATGCCATTCGGATGCTGTTCCATGAAGTCGAGATCCTTGTACGTGGGCGACTTCTTGGCCCGTTCCGCCTTCGATGCCTTGCGCTTGAACGTCGAACCCTTGAGATCATATTTCAGATGCATTCGCACCGAGGATGGCAGCAGATTGTTCATCACCACCAGGCGAATGTTTTTGGCATTGCTCGTTTGCAGGCAGTAGAGGCCGAAGAATTTCGGCAATAGAGTGCGCGGATTTTGATTGAGATTCATATAATAACTGTTGGGGAATGAAGCCATTAGCAAGAGCTCACACTCTCTCCTCCTCTCTCTCTCTCTCTCCCTAACTCTCTTCCTTGGAGGTGTTTCCCTTACCCAGGCAGTAGTTTTTGTAAAAATTCACCCTCTTTGTGTTGCACCGTTTTGATAATGAACTCATCATCGTCCGTTAAATAGAATATAGAGCCGGAAGCACCTGGATTCGATAGTTCGCGCAGTGGCGAAGTGCACATAGACATCTGGAAAGCAAGAGCTTTTATAACAATTATTGAACTTGGCTGCAAATACGGACCATAAAATCATCGGGCTGTATGCCAAACAGATCACGAAAGTAACGAAATGCTATGGGCGCATAGATCTTATATCTGAATTCGCTATAATGGTGGGCAGGTGTAAGGCTAGAACCCTCTGGCGGAAACGTAATGCTCTCAATTTCCCAGAAGTCCATCATAAGTAGATCACGTTTTGGCTTCGATGCCAGGCTGCCGACCTGCCGAATAAAAACAGATATTATAAATTGGTGTATATATTTACGATTCTCCTTCAATCACTTACGGTATGTTGTATGCCCAGCTGAATGGAGCCCATAATTTGCGACGTCTGTATCTTCTTGTAGGTAATCTCGCCGCCCTCGCCGACGCGCCTGTGTCCAATTTTTCGCTCCTTGTCCGCTTTGTTGGCCGAGCGCGGAGGCCGACTGCCCAGCTGAGGAGTAAAATAGAAAATGCTCTATATAGAAACTAAACACTTGTTTGTGTACTTACGTCGGGCGATGAGTTACCCACATGGTCGGTGGAAACTACAAGTTGGGAAAGTATATTATTAGTTGCCTATTTAACGTGCTTAATTCATATAAAATTTATAATGTCCTGGACATGAATAGCGAATGACCCAAGTGGGAAATGAATCAACTTGAGCTTGAACTTGGGTTAGGTACATTCACGCAAACGTACATACACGCACATGCACACGCACACACGCACACATACTGGCATACGCTGTGTAGCCATAAATAGTTGACAGGTTGTTGGCCGCTTGAAAGTTTCTTTTGTTTTCGTTTGATTTTTATGTAGGTCCTTCTTGATGATGTATATAAATATCAATTGGAAATGTGTTGGCATTGGCTCAGACAAGTATCTCAGTTAGTCAGTGAAGCAGTCAGCCAGTCAGTCAAATCGGGGGCGCGCCCCCCGCCTCCCACCTAGTTTTTGAGACACATGCGCCACGGCCACTTCCATTTGCCATTCATTGATTTTTTGTCTGCGCTCGTAGCGAATTCGTCTTTGTTTGCCACAAACTTTTGTTGTGAGCTTCTTTTTTTTTTGGGTTTTACGTTGGCAAAAATGCGTTTGTTTATTGCAACTTTGTTTGTTTGCTTAGTAAATTACCATTGCTTGGCTCCGCTAGTTTAGCCTGCGATGCTGAGGAGCTGTCCAGGTCAATGGTGTTGATGGTGTCGCCGTCGGCGGACGCCATGCTGCCGCATTAGCTGCTCCTCCTGCTGCTGCTGCTACTGCTACTGTTGCTGCTGTTGCTCTGCCAACAGTTTAAGTGAGAGTCGTCCACGTTTCCAGCTACTAATACTAGGACATGCTGAATAAAAATTGTTATTTCTTTTTTTTGTGGCTGCTAAACTGTTGTTAATATGGCTCGCGGATTATCCAATCAATGGGCCAAGGGAGCAGAAACCTTGGCTCTGCCTATCGTCTGGCCTATGGCGTCAACTTTTTGCAATTTCAGTTCACAATGATGTTGATTTCTCTGCTGCTGCTGCCAGTGCTGTCATTTTCACTGCATACTCATGGGCGCATTGGAAGGAGCACTGGAAGTGCTAGTACGTACATGCGCACCAGGGCTGCACAAGCAAGCGACAGCAAATAGTGCAGGGCTGCAGTGTACAGGCGCCATATGCTAAAAGTGCAAAAAAATACCAAATGGTTTAAAAGCGTTATATTTAAATGTATATATTTAATACTAAGTATAAAATTGACAATGGACATATTATGAATTTATTTACGAAGAACATTTGACAACACATTTAATTTAATGCACTTTTAATTTTTTCGTTTTTTATTAGCGTTTCTGTACTCAATTAGACCTATACATCATACATAACTATTTATATATATATTTTTAAATTTATATGGTAAATATATGAATACAATAATTTGTTTTAGTTTTTGTTGTTCTTGTTTGTTTGTTTCTGCTTGTTGTGTTCTGTGTTCAGTTAAATGTTTTATGTATATTTGTTGTTGTTTCTTACTTAATTTTGTCTGTTTGTATGTTTATGCGTGTATATATGTATGTGTGTATAGGTGTGTATGCGTGTGTATCATTCGTTTCTCTTACATTTACATGCATTTACAAAATAAGCGCTTTTTTAAAAATACCGCAAAAAATTACGTTTATCGTTTTAAAATTCTATTTAAAAATGAAATTTTTCTTTTAAACATTCTATACGAACATAAAAACAAATACGTACATAGCCTACAAAAACACTACCAAACTAACTGCTTAAAGCTAAAGATGCGATCGACATAACTACGGCGACTGTTGTCCATTTGCGTTGTATATTTGTGGCTTTATCTGAATTGGCGATTGACGTTCAAGAGAAGTGGAAGAAGAAGAAGAGTTGACTTCTATTAAGAATTGTTCAAGAGAGTTGTGGGGGAGCCCGCCTGCCTGCCAGCTTACCTCTACTTACCATAGAAAATAGTCTCCCTGCGCTTGGTATAGTTAGTGCCGAGCAGGAAAAACGCACATGTGATCGGTGTGGGTGATTCGAGTTGATCTCTAGGAATGCGCGTTCGCACTGTCATGCTGTACAGGCCACTGGGATTTTGATCCAATTGCGTCAGCACCGAGTCCAATATATGTGTATCAAAACTGAAGGGAGACAGCGAGAATGAGAGAGTATAAGAGAAAGAGAGATTATAAATATATTGTGTATCTATCATAAATGCTGATCTTTACTTACATGACAGATAGCACCGGCTGTGGGAAAACATTCTGCACTGCACACATTATGTCCACATCTGTCTGCTCGCCTCCCATGCGTGCCTCCAGCATGAAATCCGACTCAGGAACTGTTTGCCAATCGAGTTGGTGTTCAGAGGGGGGCGTGGGTAGATTGGTCACAGGACATGTAGCGAACAAAAAATCCGTGAGAATTAATCAAGTGTCAAACTAAACAAAAAACCAGAAAAAAAACCCCAACAACAACAACAACAACAAAACTTTTGATATAAAACAAAAAAATACAAACAAAAACAAAAACAAGAGGCGGCGCTTGGCTGCTGGCTGGGCGCTTTATAACCGCAGCGACTGCCACATGACACGCATGCAAATATGAGTCGCACGTGCCACAAACACACACACACACTCAGACTCAGAGTAACAGTCACACACCCACATGTAGCAGCACACCTAGCCAACACCTATGCAAACAAGTTCACGCCATAAACAGGTGAGTAAAATGGAGCTCAATAGAGTCGACTTATTTTTTACTCTCAAAGGCTACGAAGAAGAATTCCTATATTTTAATAGGAAATTTAAGATGAAAGGAATTTGATTTTATATAAAAAAAATATTAATTAGAAATACTAAAAAATTAATAATTATCAATGGATGTCATTTAAGTTTTTAAAAACTTAACTACAAATTGTAAAATAATAAATATCTATTACATTTTAATCTGCTTGAGAAGGTTTTATTTGATTTCGCAATAATAAATATTATATCTTTATAAAAATATATATAAATACATTATATCAAAATCAAAATTTAAGAATTCAATATTCGTCTTATGTACAATATCTCAAAAAATGTATATCACAAACATGTTTATTATTAAGAATTATGAAAACCAAGCAATTTAATATATGTACGTCTTATAAGTTATACTCTAATAAGAAATCGAACTACTCGTTCGATCTAAATCTAACAGAAGTTAACCTAATAAAAAAATATGTTCATCTTGATGCACACATCCATATAACCTCTACACTCATAGGGTATTGGAATAAAAAGAAAACAATAGCTTTATATACATATATGTAAATTGCAAACCCATCCACATTCGTATTCGTATTCACATTCACATTCACATACCGATTATTTGTAAGCGGGCACTTCGCTTATCCGTGGACTCAAAGGTTTGCACGGCACAGGTGTATTCCCCCGTCATGTTCCAGTCGGGATTCTTTATCGATATAACACCGGGACTGCCCTCCATGGTGAATATTTTGGTGTCTATCTTTGACTTCATGAAGCCCTACAAGAGGCGCAACAACAACAAATGTGAGAAGAACAAGAAGAAAGCAAATTTTATGTTAATTAATTTTTTTGTTTGAGTTTTGTTTTTGTTTTTGCGCCTTTCGAGCTGAAATGGGGTGACAATGACTCACCATGGCAAAACCCTTTACGGATGGTATCCACTGATAGATGGAGTGATTATTGAACAGCCACTTGAGCACAAAGCCCTTCTCCCTTGGCCCCATCTCGTACTCGCAGTCCAACACCAAAGGATCGGGCTCATTATCACGTTCGAGTGTGTAAGTGTGCGGCACACGGAGATTGGTAATGCGCACCGTATGGGTCACTAAACATATAAATATATATATAGGATTAGGATTAGAAAAAGCTACCTCCAAGCTCTCACTCTCTCTCTCTCTCTCCCACACTCTTCATTCTCTCGGTGTCTGCCTGTCTGTCTGGACTTACCCGTGAGTAACGTGAGGCCGGCCAACAGCGTTGCGCACAAGATGCTCCAGCTCCAGCTCGCCATGTGCGCTTTCTAGTCGTCGACCTGGTCCTGGTCGTCGTCCGCGTCGTTGTTGTTGTCGTTGTGCAGCCGTAGCTTGTGCTTAACGTTATCTTAACCCGGACGTAAAACGCTTTTGGCTCTCAGCTCTTAGCAATTGGCTGTTGCCTGCGGTCTCAATTCCAATTTGAAATTTTTGGCTCTGGCTTAGGGTAAGGCTGTTGTCGTCTGCCTCCAGCCGCTACGCATTGCTCAACAGCCTTTAAGGCGTTTAGTCACACAAATTATCACCTTTCTCATTACCATAAACATAACATCACAAACAACAGGCCAACGCTCGGCACGGGGGCAGTTTGATGGAGGGGAGGGAGGCAAAGGCTCCTTTCGCTTGTGCTGCTGCTTCTGCTGCTGGCAGAACTTTTCTACGCTCTATGATGAGCTCAGCATTTTGGTATGAAAAACAAAATGCTTTACACGTCTATATCACACACATTTTGCAAAGTTTTTAGTTTATATTAATTATATTTTAATTGATGGCAGTTTCTTTTTGCTTTTCGTTAAATTTACTCGCGTTTGCATTCAATTTATCCTGCGATTCGAAAGTTTTGCACTTTATGTTGGTGAAAAATCGACTTTTTGCTGTGTGTGCGCCTGTGTGTGTGTGTATGAGCGTGTGCGTGTGTGTGGGGAATTATGCCAAATGGAGTTTGCAGCTCCGTACTGCTGGATACCAATAGTGTTGGTATCTTCTATTTAACTGTTGTCCTTTTTCCAGCCTAGCTTTTAATGTTTTAACACTGGAATACCACGCTACAAATACTTCAGAGCACTGTCCGCGCAGAGCTTTCGCCAAGCGCCGCAAAGCTTTCCTCCACCGACGCGTCGCATACCAAACAGCTGAACGCCAATGCGAACGGCGCATGCGCCAGCTTTTTGACAGCCGAAATAGCGGTTTGACAGTCGGTAACAGAAAGTTATCAGACAATCGAGAAGGAGACAGCAAGACAGAGACTGAAGGAGAGAGCTACATTTACATTGAACTTGTTGCAAGTGTCAAGGCAGTTAATTGTTTCTTCAATTAAGACTCTAACTTTCTTTTAATTAACAGCTTTACTCCTCTTACCTTACTGTGGCTTCAACTTCTTCTTCAGTTTTTTAATTAATTCAATTTCTGAATAATATACATACATATGTAAGGCACTATCAAGAAAATTAAATAGTGCTTCATATAATTGATGAAGAAATAAAAAAATTTTGTATAAAAAAATTAAATTAAATAATAAGTAAATAAAGTAAAATAACAAACCTAAAATTACCTTCAAATTAAATTAAAATTAAAACAAAAATGGGAGAAATATTTTTCTTTAATTAAAACCTTCTAACTTTACACTTTTTCTCAATTTCAATAACTAAAGGGCAATGAAAATATGTAAGAAAAGAAAAGTGAGTAATAAATAAACTAAAATTAATAATAATAAATAATATTGTAATAATATTTTATATAATAATTAAAAAATAAAGATATCAATTAAAGGAAATATAATACATAAATAATAAAAGAAATAATATGCAAAATGCTGGAAAAGAGGGTTTATGACTTCATAAACAATTTAATAAATTATAATATGTTGAGTAAATCATTTTTAATATTCATATGTAGTCCCATTTACTTACTTTATCCTCTTTACTTACATTTTGTATGCTCTAACCAAAGAGTTTCATTTTCTAATTATAGTTTTTATTAAATTTTCAATAACATCAGCAAATCTCTTAGTGGCTACGTCTAAAGTTAATAGTGTTTGTATGTGCTTAGCGCATTGGCATACAATATATATGTATGTATGTGTGTGGATGTACGCACACAGACAGAGAGACAGACGTGCATATACATATATATGTAGTTGTAGTAGCACACACACACACATATATATGCATGAACAGCTATGTGTGTACACACATATACATATATACCATATGCAATCGTTTAAAAGTATGCTATAAATATGTAATTTCTTTATATATGTATATATTCTCCTTACATTCGGGCATAAATATTGAGTTGTGTGTGTGTATGTGTGTGTGCGTGTTCTCTATATAATTTATACAATTGATGTGGACTCGCAACTGGCGCGTTTATTTGGTCGCATTGAAATGTTCGTGCATTTGGCATGAAGGTAACTGGGGGATGCTACACTGGGTGCTGTCGGAGATGGGGTGAGGAGGGGGGTTACATCAATGGGTCCGTTTTTTTCACTACAGCTAAAGTTTACAACGTACAGAAGAAGTGTTAAAATATGCCCAAGGCAGGCAGCAGATGCCGACAGAGTGAGGGAGCGAGAGAGGGAGAGAGGGAGATCTCATCTCGTCTCTCTAATCGCTGGCCGCCCCATCGCTGTGCCCGTGTCCAATCAGCGTCTCAATGCGAAAATCTTTGGCAATTGTCTGCCTGGCGCATCTCAGGTTCGCGGGCTCCGAGTCAATGTGGAGCAGAGTGGATCGGGTCAGTGATCGGGCGGGCGTCTTTGGGCTGGACGTAATCGCGACTGAGCCATTGGATGCCTCGGTCTGCTCGAAGAGCAGCGCATAGGGCGAGTTGCGCTCCGGCTCGGGATCTGGGTCGCGTGTGGTGGCCTCTGAGGCCACCTCCAATCGTGTTGGATTCGTGCACACCGAGTCGACGGAGTCCGATATATGCGAGTCCTGCTCGTGCTCATTGGCACTCTCCACGTCGATCTTGTCGCACGAGGTATCATCGGCATCCACATCATCGCTATACACATTGAGATCGGCATAGCTATTGCTGGCTCGGTCCGCATAGTCGACTGGGCCGAGCCCAGCCGCCGCTGCGGACACATCGAATGCATATGGATTTTTGTACTTGTTGGCTCTGCTGGCATCGCCGACGACGCCGCTGCCGCTGCCGGTAACGCCGGTGCTGCTGCTGTGAGGCAGTGCATCAATGCCATCCGCGCGGCGATTGATGAACGACAGGCGGTCGAACTTGTCGCTGTTGTTCTGATAGAACGAAGCCTCGGCATTGGCAAAGAAGTTGAATTTCTTATCGACACGCAGCGCCGTGTCGAACACATCGCTGGGCGTGTGCATCACATCGAAGTCGCGGCTGCCATTGAAGTTGGGCACATTGAAGTGCACCGGCACCAGCGGCACCGGCTTCCGTATCCAGAACGGCGACAAGGTGCCAAACACCGCCGGAAACGAGAAGCGCTGCATGGCCGGCGCTCGCTTGTAGCGCTTCCGTCGGCGCAGGAAGCTGCCGTTATCGAACATGTCCTCGGCCAGCGGATCCAGTGTCCAGAAATTGCCCTTGCCCGGATTGCCCGGCTCGCGCGGAACCTTTATAAAGCAGTCGTTCAGGCTGAGATTGTGCCGTATCGAGTTCTGCCAAGCGGGAAACTTATCCTTATAGTATGGAAAACTGCAAGGATATCAAATGGTTTAATATATAGCGCATGCGAATATCCAAAAATGTTTTGTCATGTTTTGCATAGATAATCAAATAGTTTTAAATGATATTTTAAATAATTAAAATTATGTAAACAAAATAAAATTACTATTGTAATCATAATACATAATTACGACTATAATTTAAATATTTTAAATGCATATTTTAATGCATATAAAATAATATTAGTATTTCATATATGAATATAGCAAAAATATAAAAAACAACAAAAAAATATATAAAAGACAAACTAAAATAAAATTAAGCCTGTACTAATTATAAAATAATGAAAATGAAATAGAAAACATTTATTAAATTGGATTTTAAAGAAATTAAAAAACACATTTTTTTTTTAAATATTTATGATGCGATTTGCTTAAATGGATTTTTATTTAAATAATTTTATTTTAATTTTATATTTATTTTTTTAAATATATATATTTTTTCTTATAAAATATATTTATATTTTATATCAAAGAAAAATAAATAAAAAATTAATATATTTATTTTTAATTACTTATAAAATAAAAGTGAACAAAATTGCAACCAAACTTTTGTTAGAACTTAATATATTTATTTTTTTTATATATAATTTCTATATACTTTTGGTTTTTATTTATTTAATTAAAATTAAATTAAAATAGAATTGAATTAAAATGCATAATATACAATTTAATTAACAGTCAATTTAATTAAATTGCCGACTTAAATTCAATGTTAAATAAACATATTCGCATATTAAATTTGGTCAGGAACTTTTAATCAATTTTAATAAAAATTAAACTTGGTAAACTTTATTCAAATTAGACTGCTAGACGACATCTATCCATTCCAATTGGAATACAAAGCTTGTTTTAATTGTTCATTAAAGACTTACCGGGACATTATGAAATCACATATTCCACTGAGTGTGAGTTTCTTGTGCGGCGACTGCAGAATGGCCATGGTGATCAGGGCTATATAGGAGTAGGGCGGCTTCACCAGCGGGCCGCCGGTGCTGGTACTGTTGCCGCCTCCGCCTCCGCCGCCGTTGCCGTTATTATTATCGCCGCCGCCGCCGCTATTGCTGCTGCCGCCGGCTGGCGTTGACTCAAAGTCGCTGTCATCGCAGATCATGGACATTTCATCCGCAGCGGCGGCGGCGGCGGCAATGGAGGCTCGAGAGGATGTGAGACCGCCGCGCTGTGCCTTGTGCAGGGGCGGCGACTGCGAGGAGCAGTCGTGCAGGGCGTGCATAGGATCTGTGCTGGTGTGCATTGTTGTTGTTGTTGTTGTTGTTGCAGTTGTTGTTGTGGCTTTAGCTCTTAACTATTCTAAGGATCTGTCTACTATATGCTAATCAAATGCTTAACTTATGTATGAAGAGGACGTAACACTTGTTTGACTATTTCTCAGGAACTGATTTATGTTTTATGCTTTATGCTTTCTACTTTTTTTTTTTTTTTGTCGTTTGCTTTTCACATAGATTTTTTTTTTCTTGAATATTTTCAACACTAATTTCAAGTATGCAATGTTATTTCCGATTCCGTTGCCGTTTCCCGTTTACCGTTCACCGTTTACCGTTTACCGCTTCCGTTTTTATTGAACTACGCGTGACACTGTTGAGATCTTACGAGCTTGAGTCTTCGGTCTGTTGCATCATCCGTCGGCTTGTCTGTTTTAGGCGGAATCCTTTTGCCAAATGTTAACTGAATCGCAACGAAAACGAAAATCTTCTCGCCCGAAATGTTTTTCTACATAACTCAAACATTTATTTATCAAAACCGCTGCCGCTCTCGCTTCCATGAGCTTTTGTCGGCGCTGCTATGTTTTCGTATCTCGAATAACTGTGATTCTACTGTCGACGTCGTCGTTGCCGCTGCCGTTGCCGTTGCCGCTGCCGTTGCCGTTGCCGTTATCCCGGGCGTCGTGCAGCGCTGCCAGCGTCAGCGTCAGCGTCAGCGCATCAGCATCCCCGTCTGTGTGCGAGACAGAGATGGAGCTAGTCTCTTGCGTCTCTGCTCTCAGCAGGGGATGACTGAGATTGTAAACCAATCTACGACCAAGTGCACCCCCCAATCAGGAGACAGAGGCTGGGCAAGGGGCAGCAGCAGCAGCAGCTCGTCGCACTCTCGCACACACACGCACGCACGCACACAGAGACAACGTAATAACATAAAATGGTGGAGTGCTGCTTGCTGTAAATGTGATATTTGTGTTTTCCTCTCCAGCTCCATTGTGTAACGCGGGCGCGGACGCAAATTGGCAGGCGACGTCGACGCCAGCGACTGCAGAAGCCAAAACTCATGGCGCGCCCCTCTCCCAGCCCCTCTGCTCCACGGCCCCTCTGCCCCTCTTCGAGTTGCCTCAGGGCTGACGGGCAACATTTTCTCAAATTTAGATACCTTTTGCTGCGTTGACGTCGTGGCTCTTAATAATGTTTCATTATGTCAGCCGCACGCACACACACACACACACACACACACACACACAGACAGACAGAGCTGCCATATTGTATATGTGTGTGTGTGTGTGCTATGCTAGTATGCGCTCTCGTTCAAATGTTAGCATTTTTATGTGCGAATGTTTTTCTAACCGTATGTCGGGCGTTCTCGTTCTCGTTTCAGCTCAGCTCAGTTCGTTTCGCCACCTACTCTGCCTGCTCGGCCTACTCCAACTCACTCCCTACCCACCTCTCTCACTCACTCACTCACTCACTCGCGCGCGCTCCCTCTCTCTCTCTCTCGCTCGCTCTTTCACTCACACAGCCAATGCGCCATTTTTGCAACATCCTTAACACAATTGGGGGGATATTTGGTATACTTGTACATATGTATGTCTATTGTGTATGAGTGGGCCTGTGTGTGTGTGTGTGTGTGTGTGTATTATTTCTCTTTTTCATTTTCGCTGTTTTTGTTCTCTAGTTGTTAGACATTATTGTTGCTGTTGTTGTTCGCTTTCTTCCCTTTTCAAATTAAACATTCAGTAGTCAGTTTTATTTGTTGTACTTTGTTCAAATTAGTTTTCAGTTTTGCGGAAGTTGCTAGCACACACACATACACACATAGGCACACACAGATACGCTCCCTGGGCAGGACAATATTGATATCGTTGCTTTCTCCTTGCATGATTTTCATTATTCTATTTTCTTTGCTCATCCCAGCCGGATCCCACTCCAATCATCGCTATACAAAAATCACTTGGCTACACTTACAAATCACTGAATTCTAGTCAACATTGTGGGCGTGGTAACGCCCAGCCTCTATATGTGTATCTATATCTATATATCGAGCTGTGTGCTCAGCTTTTTGCGGGGGGGTTTGGGGCTCTGATTCTGGCTCTGGTTTTGCAATTTTGTTTGTGGTAAATTTATTGCGGATTTCCTTTGTCTTTTTACGAGCTCAGATGGACATTCAATTTCAAAAGAAGTAAAGTAATAAACGAGCGTTTTTCGAGAACCATTGATTTGGCTGCTTCCTTAATGGCAATTATTATAAATGTGATTTCTCCAATATCAGTGCGATGATCCAGCGGATTTTTAAGGAATAATCAAATTTGAGAAAAATCAGTACTCGATTTTATTTAGAGATATCCATAAAACATAAAAATGATTACAATTATTATTATAAGCATAATAAAAATAAATAAATGTATAATAAAATGGAAATATGTATATATTCTTCAAATGTATTATTATTATTATGCTTATACTGCAATTTTATTTATTAACAGCCAAACAGAAATACTGAAAATTATATATAAATTATATTTTTTATATACATATATAAATTAATTTAATAAAATAAAACTAATTAATCTAATTTAATAACTTAGATCTACTAAATTGTAATAATTCTTAATAAAGGTAACGTATTAAATTAAACCTGTTATTATTTAGCGACTCCATTCAAATAAATGAAATTTGCAATTATCTATCAAAAAGACAGCTGAAAAACTAATGAAGCACACATATAAATAATTAAAGGTAATTAAGTAACAGAAAGAGAAGCAATCAAATTTGTCTAATTATTATTTATTAATTTCACATCTGCTTGGGCAAAGCACTTTCAGCTTGAATTACCTTCATTCCATTTGTGAATATTATATTATCTACGGCTAGTCAGTGATTAGTGTGACTAGTTACTGATTAGCCATGGTCTATTTCCAGTTGGCCAAGTGCTTTATCTGCACGCCGAGTTGCCATAGCGATTTTTGATGGCCAAGTGAGACGACCCATATCCAAGCCGAATCCGCTGCGGCAGCCCCTGTCATTCCACGGTTAATCATCGCTTAAGCACAGCATGGGACTGGGACTGAGGCTGGGACTGGAGGGGGGTTGCTCAAGTTAAGCGTAAGGATGCGATGCGTTTAAGCTTTGAAGGGGAACAATTAACTTATGCGCAAACAATAACGCCAAAGAATGCACGCTGACAGGAACCGGGCAGCCGGGCAGGAGGCGGGCAGGAGGCAGCGAGCAGGAGGCAGGAGACAGGAGACAGCATACAGGCAGGGGGCAGCGGTATGAGCCAGCAATAATCCCTCTTTTGTCAGCAAATTTATTGCCAGCAAACAAACAAGCCGCCCAAAAGGATCGGCCAAGGATATAAATATATATATATATCTGTATATATAGATGGCTAAAAGTGGATGGGCGCGCGCACACAATTTTTATTGCGAAATCTGCAAAAGGCAAATAAAAGATTTGACACTCGAGTTGCTTTGACAGGCGAGCAGAGCCAAAGCGAGTCCTGGCGAATCCTTGAGCGTTGCCAAGACACAATGACAATGACAATGGGAGACAATGCAACAAGGCTTTGGGCTCCACTAATTTGTTCCTTCGCTTCAGCTATTGATACCTGGCTGCACCTGACTGCGGCAAAGAGATCGCAAAGGCAAACACACACACACACACACACACACACACACACACACACACACGCACACAGAGAGAGACTCAATGGCTGTTGGGCAGGTTTAATGGCAGCTCTTCTTATGTCATTATTAAATCTTTGAAGTATCTGCAGAATAAAAAACAGCAACACACACTTGAATACTTGAGTGACGCTCAATTTGATGGACAAGCATCAGGAATCAACCCTCAATGGGAAAAATCACAGCAGGCAACGGCGAACAGCGAACGAATTGCACAACTGCAACAGCAGCAATAGCAACAGCAATAGCAGCAGTCAGAAGGACCTCAATCTCAACCGCAAACCGAGGGCAGAGCTCGGCAGCGGCTCAGCTCGGCTCAGCGCTGGGCAACAAATCGCTGCAACCTGCCGTGGCGCGGCAAAAACAAGTGGCAAAGTATAACAAAGGAGTCCGAGCTGAAATATTTTACGCTCGATTTATCCGCTTTGCAGCGGCAGCAATCGAAGGGGAGGCAGCAGGCAGCAGGCAGGAGGCAGCAGGCAGCAAGTGCCTGGCGCTGTTTCGAGGCTCATTTCATTCATTTGTTCATTTGATGAGGATGATTCTGGTGCGCTTAAGCCTCCTTGTTTGCCGGCAATAAAAATCGAGCCCAAGCATCCCCACCCACCCCTCAGCCAGCCCGTTGCCCGTGCAGGATGTCAATTTCTCAATTCATAAATAAAACCCAAAGCCCTTTGAATGTGTCAGCACAAGTGTGGAAATTACAACCATTCCCATGGTTGGGCATGGGCATGATTGGAGAGGCCTCAGCACACACTCACACACACATGTGTATGTAGGCGTGGTGGGTTAGACTGCACTGTGTTATTGTTGTTTATTTGCTGCCGCTGCTGCTGCCGCCTAAACCACACATTTCCCCTCTCCCCCTCACTCGCTCGCTCTGCAGCAATAAGCCAAAGGATTTGCGCGTCTGTGGGCGCTGCATGAATGGGGTAAGGCTCATTCGCTCACTCCGAGTCCACTTCTGCCTCTGGATTGCTTTGCATGCTCGCAGGCACACTTGGATCGCATTAAGTTGATTTATTATGCAGCAAAGAATTCAATTAAGTAGGATGATTGTCACTTGTCCGTATGCCATCATAACCGGAATAAACTCGCACTTTTGCGCTTTCGTTTCTTCGCTTTTAATTTGCGGGGCGTGATTATTCGGACAGTTGGCAATAGTTGGCACTGATCTTACGGCTTGCCGACTATGGCACGCACAGACGCCGATAATCGTTTATTTGTTTTGACTGCCGGCGCAGATAATAAAGCCAAAGTCAACAAGCAAAACCATTAACTACTATTAACGTCCATTAAGAGCATTTAGCCATAGAGATGAGCTGTGAAAGTCAGTTATTTGGGCGATTCCCTGAAAGAGGATCTGGCCTTGGAATTGATGAGTTATGAACGGGATATGATTATTGCTATAAATATGACAACTATATGAAATGTGGAATTGATTTACAACTATTTCTTATACTAATAAAATGAGAGTAGGTAAATAAAAATCTAGAGTAGTAACTAAATAGAATACGGACGTCTCTCCATTATAATGATCTCAGCTGTTTTTGTTTTTAATGTGAAAGGTGATATATAGAGAAAGAGATAGCGAGAAAGAGTGAGAGAGAGAGGGATAGCTAGAGAGAGAGAGAGAGAAAGAGAGTCAAAAAGAGAAAGAGGGAGAGGGAAGATTATCAGGGTAACCTAGCTGATGACGAATATCACCAAAAGGAAAGTTATCATAATATATAATAATAAATTTTAGTTCTTTGCATTTGATTAACCGTATGGATATATGGACATGTGGACAAATATTATTACAATTATACATTTATTTTAGTACACATTTATTATTTTTACATTTTTAGGTTTATAAGAGTTCACGGCTGAAATAAAAACTGAATTTAGAAATCGGGATTAATCCATTATTTATTAATTAAATAAATATTTATATAATGTTGTACATATAATATTTATTAATATATTTATGTATAATATATATAAGCAAGTTTAACTTATTTAAAATATATAAAATTATTAATTTAATTTTTTTTTTTTATTATTTATTATTTTATTTTCCAAGAGCATTCAATAATCACAAATATATATATATTTTTTTAAATATATACATATAAATTGTTTCAGATGCAGTCAGGCAATAAGATATCAATTGTGCAGTTTTTAATATAAAATAAAAAAAAACTTTCCACAAAAATTAATCTTTCTCTTTTCGCCCGCCAAATGCAACCGCTGTAAAAAGTGTTAAAATTGAATGCAAACATTGTTAACAAAGAATCTGGTCTTGTTAAGGAGTGTTATGGAGACACCCAATAACTTGTTGTGGGGCACGTGGCGGACGGACGTCGTTCGAGGGGTGTTAGGTAATTCACACTTCCTGCCAGGACAACGGCCGTATATATGTTGTGCGTAGCTGGAATTTCATTAAATAATCGTTAGTGTAAATCAATTTGTTAGATCAAAGTGAAGAGCGGAAGAGAGAGAGAGAGTGAGAGAGGGAGAGAGACGAACGGAGGCGACATGGCGACAAATGAAAAGAAAATATGTGACGATGCTGATGATGATGACGATGATATTATCAATTTGTGCTGCAAATATTTGACAGCAGCAGCAGCAGCCATTGATGACCAAATTACAAAACATCAGCACGTGCCACGAACCGCGACGCTTGAAGTGTGAACACGTGCAATCGCTATCAATGTCCAAAATCAACAATATCGAGCGCAATATCAAATATAAATAGAACGAGCCAAACACTGCTCGGTTAGGGTTAATCTGACATAGCAGCAACTGAACTAGACATACACATTAGAATCTGTTTAAATATGCATACATATATACATATATATAGAGAGGTAGAAGAATAAAGATCAATACGAAACTATTCCTTCAATAGATGTATGTATGTATGTGTGTATATGTATATGTTAAGTGCAGCTGGGCTCTATTAAAAGCTTCATTGCCATAATCGCATTAGGTATTTATACTCATCCTTGAGCAGAGTAAATAAAATACAAATAAAATCTATTCGTCATGGTCGCAGCCATTCAATTGTCCTGTGACTGAGCTGCCGCTGCCGCTGCCGCTGCCACTGCTGCTGCTGCTGCTGCTGCTGCTGCTGCTGTGAAAAGTACAAGCGTTTGAAATTTAATTTAACGCATTTACATGCGGCTTAAGATTTCAGGGCTTCAGGGCATGGTAAACAAATCAAATATATTTAGGAGCAGCAACTCAAACAAAGGGATGCAGGAGCAGCAGGAGCAGCAGCGTCGACTGATGTCGACAGCCAAATGAAATTTACTTCTTTTATTTCGGCACTTGATGTAAACGATGGGCCCAGGTTCAGCACAAGGACAAGCACCAAGCAGGACCAAGGACCAAGGACCAAGGACCAGGACCAGGAGCAGAAGCTGCATCTGCGACCCTGCGCACATGCTACCGTGTCCTGACTGCCGTAGGGTGGCGGGTGGTGGTGTTGCTGCTACTGCTGCTGCCGCTGCTCCTTGATGGCGGTGGTGGTTGAGAGTTAAAAACTCAATATTTGAATAACTTACTACCGTGCGAGTGAACTTTGAGGCGGTGCTCGAGCCAAGGGCTTAAGGGCAGCTACAGCAGCTACAGCAGCGACGGCGAGTCCGGCGCTCTCGCAAAAGGACAATTATTTGTTTATGCGTTGTCATTTAAATTGAGTTTTAATGTTGACAACATACAACAGTGACCAAAAAAAACTGAAACGATTGAGCCCGCCTCGAATGTTTGTGTGCCGTTGTGATTACAAACAATGCACAGATACAGCTTCAGCTCACACTCACACTCACATGGCAAAGGAAGCAGCTCCATACGGCTGTGCAGTGGGCGGCGTAGTGGCATTTATGTGGGCACCATTATTTGCTTTGGGCACGTTCACATTTAAAAGTTATGAGCCCATTATACTCGTAGTAAACACAAATATCCATAATCCATAGCCATGCCCCCTGTGCGACACATGTACGCGTAATTGTTTGTCGATGTCCTCGACTGTCGTGAGAATATTCACTTTGGCCCTCTTCTCGCTCGCCCCAGCTCCCCACTACCCAGTCCCCACCCCCCACCTACCATTCGCTTTGTTTTGTTTCACTGCGTTTCATGTGCATGGAGAGCGCCTGTTGCGTATGCCACACTCGGCTGCAACTGAAATGCTAGACACAGATGCAATGCGGACTCTCAGAGCAACTGTTGACGGAATATATGGGACCGAAATTAAGGCATGTACATAAGTATATTGCCATGCAGGTTTGATATATGTATGTATATATTTTGTGCAATATTATACTAACCTCAATTATAGGCATAAGCAGTATCAGTTCAAGAATCGACTGGCCAAACTATAATTCAATTAGCCTAAATATATGTACAGTTCTGTTCATACAAATAGTAGTGAGAACACTGAGAGCAGTACTACTATTTATATGTATTGTATTCGTATGATCTCTATTCTTTGCATAAACTTGATCTAAACATAAAAATTGTAAGGAGAGAGCTTGTATTAAAATTCTAAGATATAGCGATGAAACTATTAGTACTGTTTTTTACTAATATTTACAGTAAATGGGCTTATAAGCACTGAAAATAGTAGTATTAGTACTACTAGTACTACTACTACTACTATTTTTATAAAGTTGTACGTAAGCTAAATACTTTTATTAAGTGTTAAAAAAAAATAAATAAATAAAAAACAAATAAAATAGTAGTACCAATTTCACTACTATTTTTACAAAGTAGTTAAAAAAAATAAATAAATAGATAAAAATAAATTTTAAATTTAAAATTAAAAAAAATTAAAAATAAAAATCAATAAAATAAAATAGTACGACAAAAATTACTTTATTAGTATGTTTAGCTCCTAACACCTCATTTTAGGAATTCCATTAATAATTTCTCAACAATAATAATAATCCGATCAGAGAATATATATTTACAGATTTTATATATTTTTTAATCATAATTATTACTATTAAATTCTCTGTATACCATAAATGATATACAATTGCAGTAAAGTAAGTTAGTAAAACCCTCCCCTCACCACAGCTCATTTGATTAACCATCGAATTTTCGTTCTTTCTTTCGAAATTAGCTCAAATTATGAATATAAAATGAAAGACATTCTCTTAAGCCGAGACACTCAAAACTTATCGCCAATGATTTGTCAGCATTAATCAGATTAGTTAAGGCCATTAAAGTGGCTGTGCTCTGACTGTGTGCTAAAAACCAAATTCATAACGAGTTTCTACCAGCTGAAGTGTTTTTGCGCAAAAACTGTAATTTTTATTCATTTCCAGGACGCACTCAGAAGTGGCTGCTAAACGATTATTAGCAATTTGATATAACTGCATGTAAGTACAACACGAGAACAAGTCAACAACGAATTCACACACACACACACACACACACACACACATACTCAGGCTCAGACACACAGCAGGCATATGTATGTACACGTGTAGCTACTTACATAAGAGCTTAGCGCGATGCTGTTGTCTCTATAGGTGTATATGTATGTGTGTGCGTGTGTGTGTGACAGTAAACAGTAGAAAATCACTTCAGTTAACTAAATCGTCGCAACAACCATGCGCCGACTGCGACGCAGCAGCGCACACAGCACGATGCTGCCAAAATGAGAGACAGCAACAGCGCGCGCTCTCTCTCTCACACACACACACACGAACACACGCACACTGTTGATAGCGGCCATTGCAAAAGGCGTGCCAGCTGAGCGACAATAGCCAATCAGCGTTCAGCTGCGCTGTGTGACAGCAGCCGCAACGCAACAGCGACGCCAGCAGCGCAGCCACTGGTATGAGAGCAGAGGCAGCAGGCAAAGGCAAAAACAGCAACAGCGGCAGAGGCAGAGACGGCGACTGCGGCCGCCATTTGCCGCTGCAGATGCGTGCAGCGCTGAAAGTTAAGCTCATTGCCATATTTTTGCTTTTTTAACTGTTTTTGCTGTCTGCTTTTTGCTTTCTGTTTTCAGCGCTGGTCGGGCGCTGTTCTCTCTTTTGAATTTACTTTACTAACAAAACATGACTGTTGGGAGGCAAAAAGGAAATTGTTTTATGAAATGGGTTTCCTTACGCTTTTTATTATGAAATTAATTTTCAACATCGTTTCGCCGACGTCGCCGCCGTCGTCGTCGTCGTCGGCCCTTTTTCCACACACATACATATATATTTCGCTATACATATATATATATATATATGTATGTATATGAATAATTCCCGCTCTTTGTGCGTCTCTGTTTACTCAACTTAACGCTTTGCCATGGCTCGCCTACCGCCCACAATATTCATAATTCTGTTCCCTTGCAGCATTTAATGGAAATGTTTGCGTAGCTTTGTAGCCCAGTTGCCCACCTCAATGCGCTGGGTACCCGCCTACCGCCCCCACCTCTCGACTCTCTTTCAGCTCTTGATATTAAAATGCAAATCTTGATTATGCATTTAAGTTCTGCAGACAAATTAAATTCATTTGCGACGAGCGTTGATTAATCGAGCCCCATTAGCCCATGCCGAAAGTCCTTGGCTCCTTCGCTCCATGCGCTGCATGTAAATATTTTCTTTTAGTTCTCCATATAGACGTGCACGGCGTACTTAAGCGCATGTTGAGTGCATTGAAGCACCTAAAATCGATGGGCATTTGGCATATGGAAGAGCATTTGATGGGCTTCCATTTACGGAGTGTTGACTTTTCCATTCTGCAAATCGCAACAACAAATTAATATTGTAATGTTGTCAATAAAGCCAAACATACTCTTTTCTTTTCTTTTGCTCTAAATATTGTGACTGAGATGTGAATGTGTGTGTGTGTATGAGTGAGTCTGTGTGTGTGTGTGTGTGTGTGTGTGTGTATTGCGTCATATCTGGCAAGTTATCGCGGCAAAGCGGCGAAAGTTACTCAATGCAATTGAAGCCAATGTGAAAATGCTCTGGTAAATCAATAACACTATGCTACAAGTTTAGAAATGGGATTAGCATTAGCAGGAAGTTGCAGTAAAGTTCTTCTATTTAGATTTTCACCAGCTCTTTAAACACCTTCGTTTTACACTCGCCAACTGACACACATTACAGCACGACCCACTCTTGTTGTGCAGTGTAATCGATACGAAATTTAGACTCAAAATAGAATGGCCACTAAGTCAGTTAGCAAGAATGCCAGACAGCTAATTGTAAAATCAGTTTAGGCGCGATTTTCAATGGGCTCACTGCAAAAAGCAAAAAGCTCACAACGAAAAATCAAATAGAAAAAAACCTTTAACTAGTTATTATTGTAAATAAATAGGAAATATATATAATTTATTATATTAATTGAATATGGTTCAATATCAAGGGAACTCCGGTGCCGGCGGCGGCGGTGGTTAGTATTCCACAATCAACCGTGATAAAAATCTAATTTGTATTTTTATATAATAAGCAACAAACGCTGGCAGCTTAACATTGACTTATTTAATTTAGTCTAAAACTAATTACATAACAAACTGAGAATAGTTGCATCAAGTGGAAGTGCTAAAGAAAACTGAACCGAAATATTAATGTGATTAGATATTTTTTTTAGACTGGAAACACAATTATGCACGATTATATATTATGAAAATATGCAAATGAATTTTACGTACTTTAATTTACGTAATTCAATAAAATTAATAATAAAAGTTCATATTTGAACGACTAAAGTGTCTCATTACATTGCTAATATTGGAGAATATTATAAAGCTCTTCTTTTTGAATTTTGGAGAATTTCACGAGTGAAGCTGTAAATTCAAAAATGATACCATCAGGGCTCCATAATAGATCCGTGCTTGGTATACATATATAAACTCTCTATATATGTACGCATGTAATAAGGATGTATAGATAACATATGAAATACAGATGCATTGTACTTTAATTACATACTATAACGTGTATTTTCTTATGGCATTAATGTACAATTGATGTGTATTTGATATCTTAATACAAATACCTAAATACAATAATATGGTTTTCTAGATACCATAATAAAAGTTCTGAAATTGTCGTCTTTGCCGACAAGTTTTACACAAAAAGAACCAAATAATATTAAATAGTACGCTCGTAGTTATAAATTCGTATATAGATGTATTACAGTACGTATGATACACTTTCTACATACGAGTATATATAAGTTTCTTTTTCTATAAATATACAGATATCCCTTTCCATCTCATATACTAAGATGTGTCTACCCGCCCACAAATCTTCGTTTCAGTTTTTCTTTATATATCTCTCTTCCTCTATCTATTTCTTCCTCTCTTGTTCTCCCTTCCTAAGCTTCTCTCGCTATACCTCTCGCTATATTTTCAACCCCAAATCCCACTCGTTCCGTGCCCAAACTATTTCCCTCCTTCATCGTTATTCTATTTCCGTTTCATCTCTTTCTAACCACCTCTTCGTCTTCCAGAGCACATTCACATGGTCACCTTGGATAAGACGGGCAAGAAATCCTTTGGCATTTGCATTGTGCGCGGCGAGGTGAAGGATTCGCCGAATACGAAAACAACTGGCATATTCATAAAGGGCATCGTGCCCGATAGTCCTGCGCATCTCTGTGGCAAACTAAAGGTCAGTAGCTGAGATCATGAAAGAGCTGGGTTTACTCAAGCCACAAAATTTGCAGGTGGGCGATCGCATTCTATCGCTGAATGGCAAGGATGTGCGGCATGCCACGGAGCAAGCGGTCATTGATCTGATCAAGGATGCGGACTTCAAGATCGAGCTGGAAATACAGACATTCGACAAGAGCGATGAGGCCAACAAAAGCAACGATCCACGCAGCAATGGCTACATGCAGGCCAAAAACAAATTCAATCAAGGTGAGAAGCTTTCACATTGATATTATAGTCCTATATCCGGCTGTACTCTCCCTAGAGCAAACATCCAGCAATAATATGGGCGGCATGGGCATGGCCAGGCAGCCGACTCTACGCAACGATCCAAAGCGTGGTTCAAACTTCTCAGCCTCCACTCGGGTCAAGCACGTGCCGCTCAACTACGACGAAGACGATGAGGATACGCGTGACATGACCGGACGCATACGTACACAGGCGGGCATTGAGGTATAGTCATTGGCGTACTCTCCATCCCACATCCCACTCATCACATGATTCCCTTCTATTCAGATCGATCGCGCTTCTGCGGGCAACTGCAAGCTGAATAAGCAGGAAAAAGATCGCGACAAGGAACAAGAGGATGAGTTCGGCTATACCATGGCGAAGATCAACAAGCGCTATAATATGATGAAGGATCTGCGTCGCATCGAGTTCCAGAAGCAGGGCAACGTGCCGTTGGGCCTTGCTTTGGCTGGTCACAAGGATAGACAGAAAATGGCCTGCTTTGTCGCCGGCGTGGATCCGAATGGCTTGCTGGCCAATCTGGATGTGAAGCCGGGCGACGAGATCGTCGAGGTCAATGGCACTGTGCTGAAGAATCGCTGCCACTTGAATGCCAGCGCCGTCTTTAAGAATGTTGAGGGCGAGAAGATCGTCCTGATTACCTCCCGGCGCAAGCCCAACGATGAGGGCATGTGCGTCAAGCCCATCAAGAAGTTCCCACCATCCACAGATGAGGCAAGCCCAAGATAAGCTATTGCCTGTTCAGCTATTAACTTTTCTTATATTTGCAGACGAAATTCATCTTTGATCAGTTCCCCAAGGCGCGCTCAGTTCAGGTGCGCAAGGAGGGCTTCCTGGGCATCATGGTCATCTACGGCAAGCACGTCGAGGTGGGCAACGGCATCTTTGTATCTGATTTGCGCGAGGGCTCCAATGCAGAGCTGGTAAGTTTTGGCTGAGATATTCCGTGCCAGCTGCTCGTGCTCATCCTCTCTCTCTTTCTCTAATCCTAACAGGCGGGCGTCAAAGTCGGTGACATGCTGCTGGCTGTTAACCAGGATGTGACTCTGGAGTCGAACTATGATGAGGTATGTGCATAGAGCAAAGCAAACGTATGATTACGCTAATGTCTACTCCAATAGGCGACCGGACTACTAAAACGTGCCGAGGGCGTGGTCACTCTGATTCTGCTCACACTCAAGAGCGAAGAGTCCATCAGGAGCGAGCGCGAGGCAGAGGAAAAGAAGAAAGAAGGTAATCATGTCATTTAACTAAAAGATAACTTAACTTTTATCTATTCTATTGACAGAGGCCAAAAAGGAGGCGGAAAAGCCTCAAGAGCCAGCCACAGCTGAAATAAAGCCAAACAAAAAGATTCTCATTGAGGTGAAGGTGGAAAAGAAACCGTTGGGCGTTATAGTAACTGGTGGCAAGAACAACTTCGTCAAGGTGAGTGAACAGACACCGACTATATACTACTTATATATTTCTATCCGTCTGGCATTTACAGACTGGTTGTGTCATCACACACATTTATCCGGAAGGCGCCATAGCGGCTGACAATCGCCTGAAGATCTTTGATCACATTTGCGACGTCAATGGCAATCAGGTGCACTGCGAGAGCATGACCACGCTTAAGGTGCATCAGCTGTTCCACATGCCCTACGAGAAAAATATCACCTTTACAGTTTACCGCGCTGATCCGCCGGAGCTGGAGAAATTCAATGTTGAGTTTATGAAGAAGAGCGGCAAGGAATTGGGTCTCTCGCTGGCGCCCAATGAACGCGGCTGCACCATCTCCGAAATGGTATGTATAAACTGGATAGTAAGTATGTTCGCTTGATAAGCGGATTTTCTTGGCAGATACAAGGACAATATCCGGAAATCGATAACAAGCTGCAACGCGGCGACATTATAACCAAATTTAACGGCGATGCGCTGGAGGGTCTGCCATTCCAGGTGTGCTATGCATTGTTCAAGGGCGCCAACGGCAAGATCTCGATGGAGGTAACACGGCCAAAGCCCACGCTGCGAACGGAGGCACCCAAGTAGAGGACGAGCGAACGAAATTCATCCACTGTAGATGCGTGTTAGTGCCATGAAAAATAAAACAATTTAGAATCAGTTCTAATTTAATAACATCTTGTGTTCCATTATTGTGGGTTTATTTCATGTTTGGACACTGCTTATGCTATAGAGCTTGCATTCGATGCGATACGGGGCCATAGATCAGCGCATTCCTTGGCAACCGGCCCGGTTATGGCCGAGCCTTTCATTTCGCCTTTATTGTTTACAATGACCCCCGCATTATCTTCAAAGTATATAAACACCCCGTCCCTCCTCCTGAACGGCTTCCGCTGCCGAATGACCACGGCAGGCATAACCTAAAAATAAACACGCGTTGAAAAAAGAGAAACAAACAAACAATAACTCAGAAATTAATGGGAACTGAGCAAACTATAGCCGCTTTTCGCACATGTTAACGCACACACACACAAAAACACAATCACCGATACACACATTGAGCACCGACTTATTTTTGTTGCGGCAAGCGAAACGCAGTATATTTTGCACAATTTCACTTTATATTTCCAAAGAGTGCGCAGACTTACCTTCTTTCTCAATTCAGGCTTGCCCTTCTTGACGGTGGCAACAAACATGTCACCAACACCAGCCGCGGGCAGACGGTTCAAGCGACCGCGAATACCGTGCACAGCAATAACGTACAGGTTCTTGGCACCTGAAAAAGATGTATTGAAATATTTTATTGATTGCACTGCATTTGAAAGAATTTGTTTGTTTTGTACATTACCTGTGTTGTCAGCACAGTTCATAACAGCGCCTACGGGCAAACCTAGGGAGATGCGGAATTTGCCTCCCGCGGTACCACCACGTCCTAATTGACGAAAAACACAAATAATTAGTTAAACACATGTATTGCATTAAACACTTCATTATAACTTTGCAATTTTGCATTGATTAGTCGAATTTTTCACTATTTATTCGGATTTAATTTTCTGGAAAATACCTCTCTTCGACATTTTGCTGCTTGTTCGGAACCAAAAGGAAGTAAAAAGAAAGAGCTAGTTCGGCTACCGAACCACAGCCAACTTAACTGTAATTGTAATCGGAATCGGCAGCGTTGCCACTGCAAGCAAGTAAATGAACTTCTTTCAGTTCCGAAAAGCCAGCGCTGCCAACTTTTTTTAAATTTGTTGCGATCATTAAATTAGTGACGTTTGTACTTTTAATGTTTATTTAATTTATTTAACCGTTTCTTTTGTATTAATGAAATATGGTATATTTCAAACATATTATAAAAATTATTATTATAAATAGTACTACAGTACACATCTATTAGAAAATTATTATCTATTAAAAAATTCATTTATTGGTTAAAGATCGAATTATTGGTTAAAGAACAAATGTCTACTCTATGTTTTTGGTTAGTGATAGTACATAATTATTGCTTAAAAAAAAGTAACTTGTTTTAAAGGCTTAGGTTTATAAAGGAACTAGCTTAATTAGTTCCAAATGATCGATCAGCAGATCTTGAGCTTTTGACCGCAGCCAACTTCAATCACGCGCTAAGATTCTAAAGTTCATAGTTTGTGGACAAGCAATCTAGAAAATGGGCGACCACGGCTTTTTAAGTTATGTTAAACGAGTTATCCATTCATTAGTAGTGTCGACGCCGGATCGCGTAACTATAGAAAGATTAAAGCGTGACTATGCAAACGAGGAAGGCTGCCCAGTGCCGTACAACAGTCTCGGCTTCAAAGACATCGAAAGCTTTTTGCGCTCAATTCCCGACACAGTTGAGGTATGTAAATTTGCACTTTGGGAACTCTCAAGGTACATATATTAAAGAATATTTATTTATTCTTTAGTTAGTGGGCTACGGGCCGATGGCATACGTCTTGGCAAAGAGTAATGCCAAGACCGCCCACATCCAAGCCCTGGTGCAGTGCCAAAAGAGGCCAAGCAGCAAGCAAAAAAATCGAAAACGTGGCAAACCCCTATTCTGTTATCCCTCAGAACGATCTGATATCGTGTTTATCAATGAGTATCACAAATCGAACAATGTGCTACTGAATAATTACAACAATTACAACAGTTATCGAATGCGTTACGATTCCAATTCGTCTGCTAACCAATATGTCAAACAACCGCCACCAACTCAAACTTCAGTTGTTCGCCAGAACAATTTAACAAAGGAAACGAATTCTATAACTAATTCACTTTCAAAATGTACAATTGCTAATGCTGGGAATTCCTCTTCGGCTGCAGAAAACAGTTTAGAAATCTATGTTGAAAAGGACGAAAGTCCAGATAAACTCAAGTTGCCTAACCAATCTCTCTCAAAGAACAATAGGAACCGCAGTCCACAATATATATCATCTGATGAGGGTTGCGATGAAGATGCTGAACCGGAATATTCTGTGGTATCAAAAGTTCATTATATATGTGTCTTTATATAGACAATAAATTATGTTTTTATTTTAGGATAAAGAAATATTAAATTACAAATATGCCGAGGTTGCCGGTTGTACCAATTTAATTAATGTAGAATCCAACGTTCAGAGCAATTGGACAGACCATCATCTTGATTATAGCTCCTCGGATGAAGGTAGTGAATCGGATGCCATTCCGGTCTTTGCTGTGGTAAATATTTCTTGTAATTAATATTAAATTACGATTGAAGTCTCATAGACTTCATAGAATTCAAAACTGAAGTCGGATTACTATTTGTAGCACTTGCCTAATGTGTTTTTTATTCCAGGACCAAAATGTCTTGAGTGTGGAATATCCTAGGGATGCAGTTCGCTTTGATTATCAGTTGCCCAAACAAAATGTGCATAAAAAATTCAAATTGGAAGAACGCGTTGAAGTGCAGCTTGTGACGGTAGAAAATCACAATTACATTATATATATCCACTACATCATACACTCTGCATCAACAGGTGGCTAGTCCGCATAGCTTCTATTTTTGGCTACATGACGAGGATTACGAGCAGTACAAAGGCATGTCCTACAGCATGCAGTACGTATATTATGAAAGGTTATATCATAAAAGTAATGTGCTGGCTCTTTTTCAGACAATTTTACAGCATCATTAATGAGTATAGCTATACGATTCCATTATTTTTAATAATGGTTGGTCATTTGGGTGCTGTTCATGTGAGGGAAGAAATTTGGCACCGCGTAAAAGTCTTAAATATCAAAGCTGGCGACAGAATGAATGTGGAGGCAAGCGCTTGAAATCCTTCAGTTATTCATCTTGTATTTATAGAACTTGTTCAACAGGTAGAACTTATAGATACGGGCGACCGCATATGGATATGCCATACTGATCTGAAGTATTTGTGCAAAGACTTTGCCAGATTGCCACCTCAGTGCTGGCCCGGCAGACTGGCCTGCATAACACCCAGGCAGGGTAAATGCTTTTCTATGGAGGCCAGCAACTACTTTTACGATATTGTCTGCTATCGAAGACTCTATGCGAAAATAGAGAAGATAAACGATGCTGTAGGGATTTACTTAAGAACTTTATATATGACTGTCAACTAATATGATATTCTGCTTATTTTAGGATAATACCTGCACTATGATACTGGTTGATCCAAATAGTTCGCTGCATACCAAGAACATTAATATGGCACTCATCGAGTCTGGTTGGGTACGTCGCTGTTACAAGCCATAAGATTTTTTTGGAACTTAAAATAGAGCTACAAAGTTGAAAATGTTTGTTTTGTTTTCCCATTAACTTGTTATGTTACAAACGAATTTGGACTTCAAGTAATGTAAATTGAAAGACTTTACTTAAGTTTTATGTTAAGGCAAACGCTGTCCTTCTGCTTTTCATTTATTAGTTTACGTATAATAAAATACTAAGTTACATAAATCTTGAAACAAGTTGTTGTTGTTGTTGTCTTATCGCTTGATTTATGTTTTGAAATTAAGACAAACAAAGACGCATAAACTACGCAAAAAGATCTCGCTCGCAACTAAATAGTATTTCTTGAAACATAATGCTCAAATTATAGTTTTTGCAATAAATATATTATTTGTTATTTTTTTTTCTTGTTTGTTTAACTGAATCGTCATAACAATTCCCTATAAAAGACAACATTATCTATTAATGTAGTTTGTATATATGTATGTATGTATGTTATGTGTGTTTGTATGCTTGTATGTTGTGTATATAGTCAATGCTTATGTATGTATGTTGCTTGCTGCTGCTGTTGTTGTTGTTGTCGTAGACGGCAACCTGAGGTTTTCTTTAATTTTTGTTTGTGTGTGTTTTCATTTAATTATAATTATTATTATTATATTATTATTATTATTTTTTTTTTTTGAGGCTGCTCTACTACTTTGTGTCAGTGTTTACTCTTCCTCTTTATTAATTTTTTTTTCTTGTAGTGAGTGAAAAACTAATAGTTCAACTACTAATGCATTTCGTTAAATTTGCTTTTTGCTTCATCTTTTTTTCTTTATCATAATATATTGTTATCGTGTTTACTCATATTGCTGAGTGTTTTCCTTTTTTTTTTTTTTTTTTCATTTTTTGTTGCAATGCGTATTTAAATATGCTATATAATCGCAATAATACATAATTGTTGTTTGTTTGTTGGTTGCTCTTGAGTACATAATAGCTACGCGCATTTATATTTGTTTTTGTAATTTCATTTCATTTTCTTTTCATTTCTTTCTTTATTTTGGTTTTGTGGTATGCATAACGTAACAAGTTTTCTTTATATCATAAGTTTATGCACGTGTGTGTGTGTGTATGGGTGTATGTTTAACTACAGGTGTGTGGGTGTGTGTATGGCTGTCTATAGGTTAGTAGTAGATCCATAGGACTAACACCTATGTATGTAGCAAATTCAAAAGTCTATTCACTTCGTAATCATTACAATATCGTGGGCATAAAACTTATATACTTATATGTATGTAACTGTAGGTGTGTATATGTATGTGTGTGTGTGTTCTCTCTATGGCCGTGTTTCATATCTGTGTGAATGCTTTAACTGGCTGCTGAATTTTGTTTGTTTTTTTTTTTATCGTATAAGTTATTTTTATGTACTCATCTTTTTTTTTAGTTTTTCATTTTTTTTTTTTTCGATTCTTATATTAAAGTTCATCACAGTTAGCGGAGCTGAAATTATGAATAATTATTGAGGACATTGTTGTGTAATACGTTTTCTCTATCTCATTTTTTTCTCTTTTGTTTTTTTTGTTGTTGTCTTCATTTTCTACTAAATCGCAATTGCATATATATGTAGACTACTGTAAATTGATTCAGTGTAGTTTTTTTTTTTTTTTTTTCTTTCATTTTTTTTCACTAATTATTATATACGCATGTGTGTGTGTGTCTGTATGTGTGTGTGTAATGTTTGTAGTGTCTATGGGTGTATTACTATTTGCTGTTTTTGTTTTTGTATTTGAGTTCTGCGAACCGCTATTCAGATGGTTGCTCGTTGCGTGCTGTTTGGGCTAATCATGATGCCTCAGTGTCATGGAGTATTGCCCTCGAATAGAGCTCGAAACTCGCCGCTACGTGGTCGGGGCAGACCTTCGCGTATCGTTTGCACCGGCTCAGCAATGCTCGACTCTGACCCATGCAGTAAATTCTCCTTGAGATCCATGTCACTGCAAGAGATATAAGAGTATTGTATAAGAGTTATAAGAGTCTAGCATGTTGTATAAGATATTTCGTACGACTACCATATAAGAGTATGGTATAAGACTCTTGCATAAGAATATTATACAATTTTATAAGACTAGCATAGATAAGTCTTATACAAGAGTATCATGTTGGTATTGTATGTAAGAGTAAAATATAAGACCAGTGTATAAGACTATTGTATAACAGATATTTATCATAACTTACTCATCTTTGCAGTCATCGGCCTCGGCGGCCAATGCATTGACCACCGCCGTAATTGTATTCGATTCTGGATTGCTTAATTGCTCATCCTTTTGTTGCATTATATTTGGATTTTTGCCAATCTTGTTTAGCCGCTCGGCAGCCACGGTTTCCATGGTCTTGCGCATTAGCGGATATTGATCCAGAACGCAGTTGAAATGATCCACGCTCAACGAGAATAGATTGCAATAGGTTTCGGCTCGCACGCTGGCCACACGACGCGCATTGGTCAGCAAACAGATCTCACCGAAATAAGATCCATCCGATAGTGAGGTGGCAACCTATGGATAGACAGATACCCTGTAATACATTCTAGCATGGCATACTCTACACATACCTCGCCGTTGGCCATGACAATGTCCACCACGCCCTCCTGTATGAAGTACATCTTTGTACCGATCGTGCCCTCCTTTATGATAATATCACCTGAGTTGGAGAAGAGTTTATGATAAGTTAGTAACTCCTTAGAGTATGCATTGATGGATAGTACCTGGTTGGAAAACTTCGTATTTCAGTTTGGTAACTACGTCGGAAACAAAATTCGAATCGGCATTAGCAAAAAAAGGCACTGACGCCACGAGGGATCTGTGATATATATGTAGATATATAATTAGTTTAGTTTATTAGCTCTCTTCAAACACTCCTGTTAATTATCTTTATTCTTAAGGATCTCCCACCTGCAATTATAGTTGATAACATCCTCGCGCAGCTTCTCGCTCAACTCGCCCAGTATTAACTCTTCATCGAAGAATTTACCCTGGTACCGATGCTCGAAATATTCCGTTATACGCTGTCGCATATCGCGCGGCAACTTGCGATAGGCCATATACTCCTCCACCTGTTTGACCTTCTCGCGATACTGCCGCCTGCTGGAGTCCAAGCTCTGTATTAGATTGGTCGCATGACCAAGGAACAATGCATAACATGTGGCGCCCGATATCATCGATAGCATCGTTAGCCACATATCCGTCAGTGATTGTGGTGGAAATCTGCAAAAGGTCAATTGATAAGATATGATAAGAGATAAAAGTGGAACTTTATTTATATATATATACTACATACTATTAAAAAATTCAATATTATTTTAAATATAAAAAAATATTATAAACAGTATAAAAGATCAAATAGATTGAGTTTATCACAATACAATATATATAAAATATTCATCTATTGATATTATATGCAGTTTTTGCTTACCTGCCGTATCCTATGCACAGCATATGTGACATGGCTTTGAATAATGCCCATGAGTACTGCTCCAGCCAATATGATTCCTGCATATAACATTACTTAAGATCTATGCTTTCTCTATCGAAAATATATATTCATATATTTAGAGATATCATACCTGTAATTCGTTGATGGATACCCAGGAATTAGATGGAAAACCCTGTAACATTGGCACTAAGAACTGCAAACAGCCGCTCCAGTGTCCGATGAGGAGCATCATGCAAATTAAATTGAAGATCCTCATAAAAACCGAGGCCATATTAAGGAACTGCAACCAGATTTATCAATAAGAGTGCACATCAACTTAAGCCCAGCACCGCATTGTCTATTACATGTATGTGTATGTGTGTTTGAGTGTGTGTATTTGAGTGTGTATATATGTGTGTGTGTGTGTATTATATTTGTGAGTTTCACATTTAAATTACAACGAACCAAATCAAAACTAATGCAAGTAAAATAATAATAATTAAAACCAAAAACTAAATTACATTTTTGTAACGGTCTTTTAGTAGGCTTTTTCGACTTCCAGCTGCCAATTACTTTGAGCCAAAGCAAAATAATAAATAAACCAAGCCACAGCCAGAGAACGAAATCAAGAAAACAAACGAAGATTTTCAAAGAATTTTGTGTGCTGGCAGCTGATGCTCGCCTCACAGTGGCGCCCAGAAGTATGCAACACTCGGAGCTCAGCATAAGCTGCCAATTCGTCTGGTCAATCACAATAGACGATCGCACACACACACGCACACGGCTGGCTGTAGTGGTAGATGCAGGCAGTGGAAAATCGCTATCAATCCGTATACAAATTAGGCATAATTAACTAAAAAATTATAAATTAATTGTGAGTCTAATATTAGGCAAGTGTAATACAACCTGAGCGCAATTAATCAAACCATTTCTACGTAGTTTTATTTTTGTTTGTTTAGTGCAAATCAGCTGCTATTATGGTACAAGTGCTCATCTTAACTTTTGCTCAGAGTTCCACATAAATAAATTGATGCTTAAGTAAAAACGAGTATTATATATGTATAATATGAACAATAAGAAAATATATATATATATATATATATATATATATATATATATAGATATGTATATATATATATGTATATATATATGTATATAGATATACATATATATATTTAATTATGCTCACTATTCCAGAAGTATTTTACAATCAAAAGCGTTTTTCTTATCTCAGTTGTTAGTGCTACGTTTTCTGTACAGAAGTTTAGAACGAAAAACAAGAGGAAAAGGTCAAACGTCAAACCATAAACAGAAATAGAAACGAAATAAAATACGTATATGTAGATTTAACCCATGGACAGAGTAAAGAGTAGCAAAATAACGGGTGTATTGCATTCAAGTATTTTCTTGTTGTGGCTGTTGTTTTCGTGTGAAATATTACAGGGTATTATGCCCTTAGGCCTTCTTCATTGCCATCTTCATTGACTTTCGCGAGTTTATTTACACAGACTTACGGAACGAGGAGATCGCCACGCGAGTCTTTAGCTGAAAACTTTTGTACAACAGAAAACACAAGAGAGAGAGAGAGAGGCAAAGAGACAGAGAGAGAACAGAAAAAAACATAACGCAACGTAAGCCCATAACCAAAACCAATCAAACAACAAACAAAAGAAAACAAAAACAAGAACAACAAAAACAGAGAGACCAACGTAACGGTAAACATATTCGTAATTGGCAACAGTAGCAGAGTTTTATTAGTAGTAGTAATAGTAGTAGTTGTAGTAGTAGCAGTAGAAGAGAGTAAGGTAGAAGTACAGAGAGAGAGAGAGAGACAGAGAGTATAAGAGCGTAGAGCGTAGAGCGTAGAATTGCAGCAATAAAGCGCACGCCGAAACAAAAGCAAAAGCATTGATTGTGTTTGTTGGTGTTTATTGTTGTTGTTGCTGTAGCAGTTGCTGTTGTTGTTTTTGTTGTTGCTGTTTGTTTTAATCTTGTTTATTACAGTTGTTGTAGCATTATTTATATATCATTATTATCATTAGGCTTATTCATATTCGATTAGATTAGGCACTAGAGAGAGTGTTCAATTGTGTTTGCGATAGCGAAAGCGTTTTTACTTGATTTGCATTTGCACTTGCCCACAAATGTATGCTATACAATACGTATAAGACTTGATGTGTGTATGTAGTAGATAAATAGTAGATAAAGTATGTATGCAAGTAACTACTGGATATGTACGTATATGCATTGTATCGGATATGTAGTAGTACAGTGTTCATGTTCGTGTTCGTGTTCGTTGTTCAACAGCTGTTCAGCTCATCATTATTATCATTAGCATAACGGTGTATTTATTTGTGTGTGTGTGTGTGTGTGTGTAAGCAGTTTCCCTTGCTGATTGGAAATTATCTTGCACAGTTGCTGCTGCGATATATACAATTTATCAAATGTCTACGAGTATAATTATATCTTTTATTTATCGCTGTCTTAGTCGCAGTGCTTAAGCAAAAAGCATTGAACAAATTTTATATATATATAGAAATTCTTCATTTCTTGTTTTTTTTTTTTTTTTTTTTTACATGTGTTTTTGTCATTCGCATTTGATTCAATATCTGTGGCACTCGAAATACTTTTTACAAGTCTCTGTGTCTAGATGCAATTCACAGGCGTTCTTTAACTACTATTTACACTGTACTAACTAGAAAAATGAAATAATCGCAAATAAAGAAGAAGAAGAGTGACAAAACTAGAACTCAAATCTTAAGCCTAATCCTTGGCTAAAGACATGCTCATGCATGAGGTCTACGGCTAGCTAGACTAGAGATAGTTAAATCGGAAAGAACATAACTATTTGGAGCTAAATAGAGCCTTCAATAGCTATCGAATCGGACAAGTGCTGCAGCATCTCAAATCGTTTCTAACCTCATTTCGTGAAGTGCATAAAAACAAACTTCGATTAAACCGAAGTTGGCGCAAAATTCTATTCATTTCATTTTTTATTATTATAATTTTTTTTTTTTATGCATCAAATCAAGAAAATATATGTATCAATCAATCAATATTTAGTTATATGTATGTATGTATATAAAAAGGCAGTCTTAGAAAATTTACAGAATGTACGAACGAACATTAAAATTCAAGCAAACATGATCAACGAACAATCGAACAATCGAACGAACGAACGAACGAACGAAATATGCACTAAAACTCAATTTTGGTTCAATCATATCTCAAAAAGAATGTGATCTATGTTGCACCAATAATACATAATTATAATGTCAATCAATCAAGGCTTTTTGTTTTTGTTTTTTTTTTTTTATGTTTATCAAAATTAATTTTTTTTTTGTTTGATAGTGTTTTGATTTTTATTTGATAAAAAATCTTAAATTTTTTTTTTTGTTTTTGTTTTTAGTTTTGTTTTGGGTCGTTACCTTGAGAATTAGGTTGCTTTTTGTCAAGCCATCTTTGTCTTTTCTATGCATTCTCCCTCTGCGATCAGCACTTTTTTTCTGTAGATTCTGGAGAATCTAAAACCATATATATACACAGGTATTATAAGCCCTGGATTGGCTAAGGTTTTTAAAAAGTTTTAGGTTTTCTTGTCTGATTTTGATAAGCAAATTGGTTTTTCGAGAACTTCTTGAATACTTATATATATATATTGTGACAGATATATATATTTATTTTGGTTTGTATAAAGTTGACGTTTTTTTATTAATTTTTTTTTTTTACTTAAATAAATACATATGTATATATAAACATAAAACAATAAATTGAGTTCAAGTTTCCATCGTTCTTTTTTGAATAATTTTTTGGGTGACGTTGCGCGAGTAAAGAAAGTGTTGAGGAAATAAAAAAGCATTTTTCAACACTTGAAAATTAATTGAAATGTTTCTCAGTTGCGACTTGGAAGAAAGTCTTCAGAGATTTTCTTCTCTTTGTACATTGTGCAATGAAGAATTTGTTTGAATTTTCAGTGCTTTATAAAGTCAGCAAGAAATGAAACATTCAAATGAAGAAGAGACACAATAAATATGAATGTAAGCAAAACAATGAAATCATATAGAATAAAATACAGAAAAAATATAAAACACATAAAAACAACTGAAATTTCCCCCTGCGACAGAGCGAAGTTTGAAGCGTCTTTGTGAGAATATTGTGGAGAGAGAGAGGAAGAGCGTTAGAGAGAAAGAGAGAGACGGCTCGCGATTTGGTATTGTTGTGAGTTGTTGTTGTTGTAGTTGTTGCAGAACTTGATGGGAAGTATTGGACCTGGACGTGGACTTGACTTGGACTAACTGGGCTTGGAGCACAACGCATCACAAGTTGGAAAACAAATACATTTAAGATTTACAAAACTTTCAATTATGTATTATTAATATGATTATTATTTTTCTTTTTTGGTTTTTGTTGTTTTTTATTTTAATTTTTTTGGGCTTTTGTACAGCGTTGGTTTGAACATAAATATATATATACTTAGGAAGGTAAGGAATTAACTGAAATCAACTGAAATGATAGACATCGAGTATATTCTAAAACATTTAACAACTGAAAATGTATTATTCGAATAACTCCTATGGAATATTGAATGTTAAAGCCTAAAAACAGAATCAGAGAAGACTGAGCACTTTGGACTACATATATAGACAACTTGAATCACTGTTAGCTGTTCGACTGACTGTACTAAAGCCTAAAAACCCAGAGATAGGTTTTCATGTTCATTTTATTTTTATCGTTCTTTTAATTTGTATATTTTGAATATAATTATATATATTTTTTGAGGGTCAGGTAAAGAACAAAAATTGTGTTGCAAACTGAAAAACTGATTTGGTAAACGAAACAAATCGAAATCGAAATTGAAATCGAAATAGAAATATATATATATCATAGCATATATCATTCAATATGACTCAAATAAATATATATATATTACTTTTTAATATATCTTTTGCTATGCAAACCAAAAGTCAAACAAATTGCAGAAATTATAATGAAATTGAGTCGGAATTGTATACTTACATAGACCTCCTCCCATTGCGAGACGTAGCGGACGAGGCGGGAGAGACGGAGCAGGCGAACTAGAGAAAGTAATTTAGCTAGACGGAGGATGCGCAAAGCGCGTCCGGCATGCAAGATTTGAAAAGAATCAGAGAAATCCTGCAATTTCATAATCTTAATCAAAATGTTGCGTACTGTTTCTTTAAATACAATAAACTTACTTGATTGAAAATTAAAAATATATAATCTAAGGGTATCGACGAAATCAGATCGAGAAAAAACCAGGTTCTTAAATAGTGTTTAGCTATAAGCTTTGGATCCAATATTACTTGTTCAGCGTTGTCTTGTTGCATAATTCCTGTAATTGCGAGAGACCGAGAGAAAGAGAGAGACAGAGAGAGAGAGAAACAATTAACAAAAGAATTTCAAGCAAGGTGGAGGAATTTCGAAAATTCCACTCTATATATACATACATATATAGTAATTGCCATGTGCACACATTACCTGTTCTAAAATTGACTACAATATCTATTAAAAAAATAGTATCACTTAGGCAGTTGAAGGCAATCCATCGTGTGCTCAGATCATCGTTGAAGAATGATATTGCGACTGGCAGGATAATAAGATTTGCTACTAATAATAAAAGCATGCAAAGGTCCCAGTAAAACCTGAAAATAAAAACAATAGATGTATAAATATATTATAGGTATACATGTAGATTGCGTAACCCACCTGAATGAACTGCACGGGTGTATTACCCAATGCCCGGAAGTTTTCTGACGTATGCGTTCTTTGACCAAGGCCTTGCGGCTGCCAAATAATTTCATGGCCAGACGATTGTCTGTCGGCTGGAACCATGATTGCAATTGACTTTTTAGGAAATTGGCCGAGACTTTTTCCGATACTATCGGTATATTGGGCATTGGCTCCTCTTTCGGAGTGCCGTACAACGACACATCATCAAAGTGTACCTGTAAGATGCAAAACTCGATTAATACACACACTGATTCACCTGTAATTAAGGCCTAATTCTGTCTATTCCCTCTCGCTGGATTGCTACTATGATGATTTAACATATGACTAAATGGCATAGTTTGATTGTGTGGGTTAGTTGGTTAGTTGGTAATGCCTGCTCTAGTTGTTTAGGAAAAACCTTAGCTCTTGCCATTTCGGTTCCTTGGTCGCATATTAGCAGCGCCTCATCATCGAAAGCGGTGACCAGTGAGTCGGTGCAGGTGTTCTCGAATGAAATGCGCAAGTCGTTCTCATTCACATTCAATACGGAGCAGTATGAGCAGCGCACTGATTCTTCGCTATCGCCGTTCAGCAGGCTGCAAAAACAATTATTGATAAAAAAAATACAACAAAAAAAGCAATCATAATAAATAAACATGAATAGGAAATGCAACTAAATATATATATGTATATATATGTGTGTGTATATATATAGTAGATATATTGTATTACAAGTACGCGCTTAAGGTAAGCCAGTGAAAGTAACGGCTATGCCGGGTTTTATAGGTTTTTTAATTCTATTTATATTTGTAGTTGTTTTAATTCTCATAATTGTTGCACACGCACAATGCACAATTCGCACTGTTGCTGTTGCTGTTGCTGTTGCAGCTGCAGCATCCAGATCTCTCACCTTGCATTCGGTGATTGTCAAGGTCTTTGGCTCGTTGCGGAAACGAAATCGCGTGGTCTGTGTGCTCCGCTCTCTCGCCGGCGATGGCTGTTTGCCTGTCTCTATTGTTTGGTAAAGTAGAAGCGTGCAATGATATTTTTTTTTCGTGTTTTTGTATTTTTGTATTTGTATTTCTTTCGTTCTTTTTGTTGTTGTTGTTGCTGTTCTGCTTCACACTCAATTGAATGTAGTTTTTAAATGGGAAAGCTACGTTTTAATTAAGCCTGTTGATGCTGATTTAATTTAATCTTCGCCTCGCATTAGTCTAATGAATTTATTACGAGCGAATATTATTATTATTATTATTATTATTTTTATTATTATTAGTGTGCGTGCGCGTCTTTTGTATACACATAACTAAAAATAGAAGTTGAGCAACAACAAAATCGTTTAGAATTTCTACACAGCCGATCGGATAACTGTTATCCGTTGGTTATCCATTGCAAGCCATTGTTATCCACTGTTATCCAATACATTTTGCATGCTTTTGTTGTTGATGTCTGCAGTTTTGGTTTTGGTTTTAGATTGCGTTTTCGTTTCGTTTCGTTTCGTCTCAATTTGTTTTCTTTGCTTCTATTGTGGTTGGCGTTTAATTGTTAGTGGAAACTTGAAACGTGTTGAAGCAGCTGTTCGCACTGATTTGATGACCGTAACTTAATGTTATCGCTGTTCACAATTACACAAAATATATATATGTGTGTGCATGTGTGTGTGCGTTTGCATGCAGTTTGCTCTATATACCGTAATTTATCACTTTCAGTTATTACAAGCCCGCTAACCGAGCGCAACTAAGTAACAATGCGCGGCCAGCCAGCGCCGGCAAACACTCCGAACGAACGCGCTGTCGAATATCGTCTCCGAATACCAAATACCGAATACCGAATACCGAATGCGCGTATACAAAACCGAGGCTGTTGGTATTCGGAATCGAAAATTGGTGTTCGTCTTCGGCTTGTGTATGGGTGTGTGTGTGCGTGTGTGTGTGTCGTGTGGCGTCCTCCAGCTGTCGGTTTATTTTGTTTGTTTGTTGCTTTGCTCGTTTACTCGATTGCCTGTTTATAAGTTTATGTGTTTGTTTGTTTATTGCTTTGCTGCACTCGCTTTACCTCGACTCTCAATTTACGGCAATAGGGAATGCCGAAAAGGGAATTTGGCGCGTAATTAAATAATTGATCAAGTGAAGCTGTTGATGATTTTTTACATTCAGCTCGCTCGATCATTTATTTCAGTTTTCTTATGCTTCTGAGTATTTCTCTTTGTAAGTTTAGTTTTTGCGGCGAGCTGTTGCCGGGCCGGCTAGATAACCTGTTCTGAGGCTCTCGCGTTGCCGTTGCACAATAAATAAATAAAAACAATATTTTTGTTGTGTTGCGTTTGCTTTTTAATTGATTTTGCGACGAGCTGCGTCGCAAATTATAGCTCGTCTATAATTTGTTGCTATTCTTCAAAAATTGACGCCAATAAAAGCACAGAAAACGGAACAACAAGAACAATAACAACAACAACAACAAACAACAACAAAAACTATCAGAATTACCTCTAGATTTTATGTAAATGAATTGGTCTAACGGGTTACCGAGCCCGGGCCGGGAGGCTAACAACAACCTCAACTATCATTGAGCTCGAGATGGAGCTCAGAGAGAGAGAGTGGGAGATTGTAGTTGGGGTAGGGGCAAACACTGTTCGCTTCTAGTCACAATCTAGTCCAGTAAATTATGGATATAGTCGATTTGAGTCACTGAGCTTAGGCAATTGATATTATGATAATGGCGCGAGAGTTTTCCGTGTCAACGACGCAATCAGCACGTACAGCAATCAATTCCCAATGCTCAATATCTCATCCACGGTCACGCGAATGCCCGATTTGAAAGTTTAGTTCCGATCACACCGATTCGAGGGATTAGTTATTAAGTCCTGCTCACTGCACCGATCGTCACGCTGCAGGCTTTAATTATGATTGAAAGCTCAACGCGCTCATGAAGTTCACTGTTCGCGGCTTAGAAGCTCATTATGCGACGGAACCATGGCCGAAGCACATAACTCCCCGATTCAGACACAGACTGCGACTCAGACAGCGACTCAGACTCGGAGTCAGACGATGCTGATGGCAGTATGCAAATGCTGCTCGATAAGCGGCTAACAAAAACCGGTAAAAGACATGAGACGCGAATTTAACGACATGCGGCAGCAGCAACAATAATTAAGTGTGATCTAGTCCTACAGTATCCGACTAGCATATACCCTGGATGTTGGGGTGAATTTAAATAAAATATATAACCTAAGAAAAAAGGGGATATAGTATGTGTCTCTATACAGACAGTAAGATCTTACTATATCTTTTCAATTGTGGAAGATCTGCTATTGCCATATTATATTATCATTCATATTCATTCATATTAGGATATCATACAAATGACTATTTCAGCTTATCTAGTCTAGCCTTCGGAGGCGAACGGATGGACAGTAGGAACTCAATCGGCATAAGAAAAATCATTGAATAAACTTCAACTTTATAATCCTGAATATCCTGCATTAGTTTAGGAACGAATGGATTATCGAATGAAGAATCGCATGGACCGTCGGACGTAGAGTCCGCTGTACACTCGACAGGACAGTCGGACTGACAGTCAGATTGACACTCGGATGGACTAATTGAAATCAATCAACACTGAGAAAGTTAGAGAATCATTTGAAGTAAGCGACAAGTCCACACTCAAGCAGAGTCTAGTCTAGGCAGATGAAAAGACGGCTAGACAGACCTCAAGCTGGATTAAAATATGAAGAATCGATATACTCCATAAATAGAAATTTAAGAAGTATTCTTCTGCCTGTCACATTCAATATACACCCCATTTATCCATTTCAATTGAGCAGAGGGTATAGCAACGTCGGACGACGACTTTGCATGCGTAATTCGCTTAGCAATTGGAGCGTCGCATCGCGTCGCGTCTCTCAAGACTTTGTAAGCGAGCAAATGGCCAAATTGGCCAACTGGCTGGCTCGTTAACTGGTTAATGGTTGATGATAAGAATAGTTAAGTAAATGCATATACATATATATGTATGTATATCTATATATGTACATATGTGTGTATATCTATATGTATGGGCATGGCAGACTCACCGCTCGCTAAGCTTGCTCTTGTGCCTGCGTATGTGGCGTCGATTGAAGCTGTTGGTGCACGAGGTGGACGTTGGCCTTGACGTCGGATGATGGACGCCAAAGTTGTGGAGCTGCAGCGACTTGAGTGTGGCTGGCGCTGTCGATGCCTGGCCGTGGACGTGCCCGTGATGGCCGTGATGGCTGTGCTGTCCGGTGTGTCCCACAACACCGGCGCTGGCTACTGTGATCGTCGACTCGCCCACCGCCTCATTGGCCGCCTCGGAGCCCTGCTGGGAGCCGTTGCTGGACGAGTGATGGGTGTAGTCGGTCGGTGCGCTCAGCTGGCGATTGAATTCGGCCTTGCGCCGTGTCAGATCCGTCAGGCAGTACTTGTTCAAGTGGCCGTTGCTCGAGACGGAGCTCTTGGGCGATGATGCCAGATGCTGTGTGTAGGCCGAATGTCCTTGTCCTTGGCCCTGGCCGTGACCGTGGGCATGTAGCTTGTGGCAGGAGTTGCTGCTCACGCTTAGCTTATTGCCGGCGCTGTGCAGCAGATTGTTACAGTTCTTGCCGCTGATCTTCGCCGCCAGCGAATGCGGCACCGGCGGACTCTTGCCCGTCGTCGGTATCGTGTTGCTGCTGCTGCTGCCAGCCGCCCTGTACTCCTTGTCGTCGCTCTCGCTGCGCACCGATGCCCGGTACGCCGGAAATGTCTTCGTCTTGCTCTTCAGCGAGCCGTTCAGCAGCAACTGTTGCTGCCGTGCGGCAACCGCCGAGAGCGCCGGCAGCTGCTGTTGGCGTGTCGCCGCTGCTGCTGTTGCCGCTGTCGCTGTCGCTGCCGAGGATGAGGATGAGGATGAGCAGCCGGTAGCTGTGGCCGGTGCCGACAGGGACGATGGCACCGTATGGGCAGCACTTGGAGCTACCTGCGGCTGCAGCGAATGCTTCTTCTCGACCAGATACAAATTAAGGTACTTGTCACCCGGATGCAGTGAGTTGTCGGAGACGGCGTTCGATTTGGATATGATCTGGCCCTTCTTCTTGGCGGTGCGTGTCTTCAGGGAGAGATTGCGCAGCTTCTTGGACTGCTCCTTGATCTTGTTGGTGCGCAGGAACGAGGGACTGTTCGCGATGCACTTGAAGATGTACGTCTGATTCACCAGCTGCTGCTTGTCGCTGCCCGTGTCGTAGTCGCTGTTCAGATTGAGATTGAGATTGAGATTGGTGAAGTGCGGCTCCGACAGCTGTTGCTCGCTGTAGTGGCTCTTCAGCAGGCCGCCAGCTGCTGCCGCTGCGCCAATGCCAATGCCTCCGGCCGACGCCTGATCCTCGGACGCGGGTGCTGCACTCAAGCTGCGCGTGTATTCGTGACACGCATCGTACAGAGCCGATTGGCCGCCGGTGCTGCTGATGCTCTGGGTGCCACAGCTAACGGGACTGTGGCTGTGCGAGGGCGCCGGATCGAGAATGCGCAGCCCACTGCGACTGTCGCTGGAGTTCTGCTTGGAGATGCCGCTCGATAGCCGACTGCTGCTGCGCTGCCGTTGGGCGCGTGGCTCATCCAGGCCCAGCTGGCCCAAGCCAGCGGCTCCTCTCAGCAGCGAAACACTATCACCGTCTCGATCCCGATCCCGATCCCTATCCCTATCCCTATCCCGATCTCGATCACGATCCGCTACCTCGCCGCGCCGACTGCGTCCGTAACCGAGGGCGACTCCAACGCTGCCGCTGCTGCAGCTATGCTGATCGGCCGCCGGACTGGGACTGGGACTGTTGCGCACGGAGGTGGAGGCCGAGGAGTGCGAGTGGATGGGTATGGGCCCAGAGGCCGCCGCTACCGCTGCCGCTGCTGCCGCCGCCGATGCGGATGCGGATGCGGATGCAGAGTTCGATCCCGCCTGTGCGTAGCTGAGGCTAATCAGAGACTGACGCACCAAGTGCTGATGCGAGTGCGAGTGGCGCTGCTGCTGCTGCTGATCGTCGGGGTACAAGTTGTCTCGGCTGGCGCTACAAAAGGCACAGAGACAGGAATGAGAACCGGGTAAATGATATAGAATAAATGGCGATAGACGCCGGCAAACACACAAATTTATCTATTTGAGATTGGCAAAAAAGAAACGAAATTTGTACAGCGGATGCGGGTGCGGGTGCGGGTGCGGGTGCGGGTGCGAGAGGCATAGGCGAGGGGCCAGAAAGTGGACAGAGGCTACGCTAAAGTGAGCAGGAAACGGTGTGGAAAACACGCCGAGACAAAAGCAAATAAACAAAAGAAATTGTTAATTATAAATATTGATTGTGCAGCTGTGCGAGTGGAGGGACGGTGCTAGGGTACGGGCATGTGAATAGAGGCTTGAGCTCAAGCGGCTTCTGAGTTCATCAGAAACGCTCAGCAAGCTATATACATAGACATGAACATTGTATATATACATATATATATACATGTGATACAATTTATACACCCGTATTTATAGCTATATAGATATAGATATATATACAATGTAGCGACCGAGCAGCCGACATGCTCATCTGCTTTTGATCGCGCGAAAAATTGAACTAAATTAATGTTTAGAAACACGCATGGCACTTAGATAAAGATATAGATATAGATATAGATGTAGAGCTACTGATATATACATATATACAGAGTTATATATGTAGATGTGTGCGTGTGTGTCAGTGTCTAGGCAGGCGTGCACATTAAGCAAATATCCAAGATATATAGCTCTTTAGCCCCCCACAAATTGAAAGCCTTAACAAGAATGACCCCCACTGTCGCCCTCTCTCTCACTCCCTCTCATTCTTACTGAAAGTCTGAGCGGAAGTACTCTAAATCAAATTTTGCTAAAAGCGACTGATAAGATAACACGCCGAACATTTATGTTTTATTTATGGTATCGGGCATCTGGTATCGGATATCTGGTATCGAGTATCTGGCCTCTAGTATCTGACTGTCTGGTCCGCTGAACTTTTTGGGTAAACTGATAATATATACAAGCTCATATGTATATTTATATTGCAGTGGAATCTAATGCATCGAAAATGGAGTAAAAATATTCTATACAAACTTCCTTCTAAACAAATATGTCCGAATATTACAAACTAAGTTAATTCTATGTCCAGCTAAACTGTTTTTGATTCCTCTCTGAAAGCTTAAAGCCTATTTAAAATCTATCAAATTTAAAAAAAAAGTTGTATTAAAATTAAATTTTCATCAGATCGTAATGATCATACACTATGATCACACGAATATATATAATCGTAAAACAGCGCTTTTTGTTTAATTATAAAATATTTAGAAAATGTTAGAAACAAAATAAATGCATTAAAAATTATTTGCAACTATCTTGTATTACAAATGTAATTTTAAAATAATTAAACTCTTGGTTTGATGCTCTTAACGAAAAACTAAAAATTAATTATTTCTACCTAAAAAAGAAAATGATTTTTAATCTAAAACTCCAACTTCAGTGCTTCTTGCTAAAACATATACCTGACTTAATTATGATATATTTATTTTAATTTATCTAAATAGATTTTATATTTGAATGCATTTGCCTTGAAATTTTACTTTTTCAGCTGCAAATTTTAGCTGCTTTTAAATGAAGCCAAGCACACTGTGCACACTGGGCTAACATGAATGGCTCAGCACATGTAGACGGAATGTGCATGTAAAGCATTTATGTATTTATATATATATATATATTTTTTTTTTTTCAGTTATGCATAATGCATATTCCATATGCGAACGATTCCAAAAGAGTTATATATGTATAACTCTTTATGTGTATATGTACTCATTTACATTCAGATAGTAAAGGGAAGAGCTAATGCTGCCGCTGCCATTGCCCCTGGTGGTGTTGCTGTTGATGGTGCTGTATCTGTATCTGTGGTTCTAGCTCAGTCGCAATCTCAACTCGTTTGGCACGCAAGCGGCACACGGCGCACACACACAGTTTTGTTGGGCCAATGCAAATATTTGTTCAACATTTTCTATTGACAGTTTGAGTGCAAAAATTGTAAATTGTAAATCGCAAATCGCAATCGCTGGGCAAACTAAAATCAATTTCACTCAATTAGGCGCTCACGCCATGCGCTCAGCCGATGCACCAAATGCAATTATCTCAATTTTGAATATGCATTTTCGGAGTTCGAGCTGTGTATTTGGATTGGAAATTTCTGAAACTATGCAATGTGTGATGCATTAACGTAATGATGGTGCACACGACAGCCCTTCAGCAAACAGAAGGAGAAGCAGCAGAAAAAAAATGATAAAAATGTTACGAATGACTGCAGATAAATCTGACGTTAATCCGCTTTCAAGTCTCACTTGAGATGCTGACTGAAATCAAAGGGAAAGCAACGCCGCAGACAGGTTTTTTTTGTATGTTTTTGTTGCTTTTTTTTTTTTTTTTTTTTTGCTGTTGTCAATTTGATTTGAATTGGGACTTGAAGCACTCGAATCTCGCATCGTCAAGAGCGCTGCGGACAAATGTGCCCTGCGGCAGCTCGAGCCGCTTCCAAAAAACCTGCAAACAATTGGCAAGGTTGCCTTTACCCATGATAATTGTATTGACTGCTCGCTGGGCCGGCTACAATGTCAACTTTGGCGCATTGGAGAGACACAAGTGGGCAGAGAGAATGGGGGCGTCGGGTGTGGGGTGTGGGGTGTGGGGTGTCCCTTCACCAGTGAGCACGTGCTGCCATCCTCGGGCAATCCAATGCGTTTAGCTGGTAGAGGCACACAGACCCAGTTTCTTAAACACAATATGACTCAATTATTAATTCAAGAGCCAATTGAAGGCATTAAGCGTAAATTCGAAAAGCGTAATTGCGCCGGACCCGGCAGTTAGCAGCTGCCGGCTGGCAGCTTGATGGCTGGTGGCTGGTGGTTGGTGGTTGGCGGTTGGCGGTTGCATTGCATTCCATTTTGTTTATCGAAATTATATCAATTTCCCTCAGCAGCAAGTGCAACAGCACAAGGCGGCGGTTAAATGTGTTTTATATACAATAACATGCCAGAAAGCTCAAAGCGGGACTGCTCCACTACGGGATTCCCTGCACCCATCGAAGAAATGGTATTCCAATTTATTTATAGAAAATTAAAAAGACTCTATATTTAAAATTTGGCGACTTTAGCTACAAATATGTGGGAGGTATAGACTTAAAATAGATTTTTGATAACTGATAACACTAAAACAGTAAAAGTTATCGATTTTTCCAAAACAAACTCGTTCTACGGGTGCTATACCGGAGCCCTCAACAGCATTTCAAGTCTCTAGCTCTTATCGCTCCTGAGATTGACGCGTTCATACATACAGACATACGGATGGAAAGAGGGACGGACAGATGAGCAACTCATATCATATATTTATATACAGTATAGCCTCTTCCACGCCTTCTTCTTCCTATTACAACCATGTTAACAAACCCATTATGCCCTGCTTTCCGATTTTCCATGGGTGCAGAGTATAAAAACTTATACAGAAATAACGAAATATATATTTATATATCTAAATACATACATGTATTTATATACAAATGTTTTCCTTTGTGCAATTGTTATAGCGTGTGCCGCTTATGAATTTTACAATTGATCTGCTCTAATTTTAGCAAAAATAATAATTTCTTGAACTTTTGCCATATTTGAGGAATCGAAATAGGCAGCTATATTTATTTGTATATGGGAAATTATTGCAACTGTAAATTGAAAATTCAAATGAAAATCGATGCAGCTGCCAATCAATTTGCATAATGCCAATCGCACAAATAAACAATCATTTGGTCAAGGTGAGGGCGAGGGGAGTTGAGGTAAGCTGAGGCATACCTGTCGTAGTACTTGGAAATGTAATTAAATTTCAACAGCCCATCATCTATATTTATGACTATGTATATCTATCTATATCTGTAGCCAAATTAAACCGGTTAGACAAAGGACCAATCACAGTAGACACAATGCTGAATTGCCCATTGTCAAAACTGTAATTAATATGATATTTCCAGCTATGCTGTGCCATAGGTCATAATTCTTAATAATAGAACAAGCAGTGAATTAATGCTTTCATAAAAAGATTCATCAGCTATATATACACACATATATATATATATTTATCTTTGTACTGTGTATTTTGACAACCAAAAGTGACTCCAGCACGCCGAACATTAATTATTCGAGCGTAATTTGCAATTAGAATTGAGTTGAAAATAAATCTACGTCATACTCAAACGTCATGCCAATTCAAAATTAATGTCGTTGATCTTAAAATTAAATTATAGTGAGATATAGGTACTTAAGCATTTGTATATGTACACATATATATACAGGTACATATATATATATATATATATATTACTTCAGAAACTCACAGGTAGATCTCATAAGTCGATTAGGAACGGGCACAGAAGCAAGCGTTAACAATCAAATAAGCCAACATCGAGCATGCCGATGCTCAAATACTCTTGCAGCTAACTAAATATAATTATAAAAGGTCTGAACTGGGATGAGAATATACAATTTAGTATTAACATATTGTATTTCAGGCTCTCAGCTTTTTTACATTATTTAAAAACTTGTATATTAATATAAGGAAAAGAAAAATTTGGTATATATTTATATATATTTTTTATATATTTCTTTTTTTTCATCTTTTATGTGGTTTCAATATTTCTAAAAAAAATTAAATACTTAAAAAATATATATTATATGTTATATATTTCTTCGGGTTTCTTAAAAATAAAAAAACAATATTCTTGGATGACGTTTTAAAGGGATTCCTTACAAAAATTAGCTTAAAAATTGGGTACACAGACTGACAGAAAGACAGACAGATTTATATGTCGATTAAGATAACAAATATATTTAATAATTCAATAAAAACACACGCTGCAAGAACATTAATAATAATCATAAAATAATATATATATTTTACATTTTCGATTTTTGATCAGGGTTTTACGAGCAAATGTATTTATCTCTATATATGTGTATATATAAAGTTCATTGGCATTGGCAAAAGGGATTTGATAAAATATTAATTTAAAAAAAAAAAAACAATAATATTAAGTAGCGTTTTGGAATGCATTAGCAGAGGAGGAAGAAGAAGAAGAGTAGGATAGCTGAGTGCTTTATACAACTATTTATGATTAATTAGAATAATTCATTGAAACAAGAAACATTGTTTATGCTCATAGAGTTCTAGGGTAGCTTGCAGTAGGGGATTAAGGAATAGCAAGTTAATAGCATTTAAAACGTGTTGGGGGACAATCTGTAGCAAGTACATAGTTAGTACATAACTAGTAGTAGTAGTAGTAGTAGTGGTAGTTAGTAGTAGTTATAGTAGAGTAATAGTAGTAGTAGTAGTAGTAGTAGAGTAGTTGAAAGGTAGAGGCAGAGAGAGGCAATTTGAAATTTTGAGTACCTTCACTGATGATGTCAGTACGTACGCAAAAATTGGCTTCCACAGCGTTAATAAGAAACGGAATCGAGTGTTTCACGCTGATTGTTTCGATTTCACTTAGTTTCTTTTTTCTTTATTTTTGTTCTTTTTTGCGAAACTTGATTCGCTAGCGCTTCGTTTTTGTTTTGATATTTTAGGGTTTTGTTTTTTTTTTTTTGCTTTTTTGTTCAAGTTTTGTACTTTTAAGCAAGTTTTCTGTAAAAATAACAACAACAACAATGACAAACATAATTTTCAATGTAAATATTCACTTGAAACGAATAGCAAGGAAACAAAAAAGTATGGGATTAAAATAAAATAAATAAGTTTTAATTAACTAATAGTCAGATTCCACGAAGTAAAGTTTCGTTTGTTTAACTGGAAAAGTTTTGCGGAATCCGTCTATGGCACACATACAAATACAAATGTGACCGTGTTTCTGTGTGTGTCTGTGTGGGTGTGTCTATGTACTTGCTATGTGCATCTGTTAACAGTATACAAAAAAACTGTAACTAGTTCAATTGGAAACATCGAGCTTCCTACACAAAAATGCCAACAAAACTGTTTATCTCACTCTATGTGTGTGTGTATGTGTGTGTGTGTTAGCTACAATGTGCAAGCAACAACAATAATGACAGCAAGCCCTTTTTATCAATACACACATATATTAAGAGACTCAAATACATATGCAATCCTATGTACAGGGGCGCCTCATGGCAGGGTAAGCCGAAATTCGGTCAGTGCTTTAATCATTGAAGTAAAAGCGAAAGCTTCCGTTGCCTGCATTGATGTTGTCGTTGGACATGTACACACACACACACACAAATACGCTAACACAATTACACACACACACACACACACACACACACTCATACACTAAAGAAGTAATTGAATGGCGCCTGTGTGTAGGCAACGCTTTTTTGCACACTGCATACAAGTGCACTTAAAGTACTTTGACACTATTTTTCGAACGGTTGCTCATTGTTGTTTGGCCATTGTTGCTGTTGTTGCTATTGTCGCCATTGTGCTGGCCGCTTGGCTTTTAATCTAGTTTCGTAATTGCATTGACTGAGTGACGGATGACTAACGCTGCCCGCCCGCCCGCCTCCCCTCTATGGACCGTTCAATGAACGGAAATCAGTTGCATTGTGCTCGAAAAAGCCAAAGGAAATAAGCAAAATGGGATCAAATAAGAATATTGAACAAGTGAAACTTGAACACACACAAATACACACAAGCACACACACACATTTATATAGCCATAAGTAATTACAGCAACAAACTGACCCTAAAAAGCTGTTTTCATTTGCTTTCAAATTTAAGCTTTCAAATCGTTGCAGACACACACACAGACAAACAGAGACTCACATACACATTTAGATAAACAACAGCAGCAATAACAACAAGAACAATGCCAACAGTTTAACTTAAGAAATCAACAAACAAACGAACGAACAAACAAACACAGCAAACAAACCAAAAGAAACAACACAAACGAATGGGAATGCTGAAAATGAAATGAAACGGAAACGGTAATACATTCATATATATGTATGTGTGTACGTATGTATGTATATATTTTAATATGCACACATTCATGTATGCATGCGTATGCGGGCAGGTATGCTTGAAGCTATGTCTGTGTGCGTGGGCTTCAGGACGTACCAGCTCTACTATATTATTGATAAGCAGACTTTTTCCTAAATATTTGATGAAATGTTGGGATTTAGGTCGTTCATACCCATAAGCACAGCCTCAACGTCACACGCTCGCACACGCATACCAAATGCATGCACACACACACACACACACACATACCCAAAATGCCAAACATACCAAAATATACCATAAATACGTACATACATACAAGCACGTGTATACACTTGTATGCGATACGTAACGGAGCGCCACATAACGTAACGTAATGTCATGCACATGTATGTATGTATACAATAAGCAACGCAACGAAACGCAGCGTAACGCAACGAAACGTAACGCCATGTAACGTAATATAAAAATAATGCAATACATAAATCCATACATGCACATGTACACTCATGTATACGTAATGCAACGCAACGTAACGCAACGTAATGTAATGTGACAATTATACGTTTAATTAACAACAATTATCAAAGAAATACAAGAGAATAATTATACATATATATATGTAATTGCATACCGTTGATCGTTGGTAAATGTTCCGAAGGCTCCAGGACCGCTAACTCGGCGCTGTGTGTGTTTAACGTGCATTTTCTGTTACAAAATCCCAACGAACGCAGCTCCTCTGCATGGAAACGGTGAAATTGCGTATTTTTACTTTCGCTCTTCGTTAGTTTGTGATGCCGTTATGCCACGGCTGTTACTCCTTGTTGCTGCCTTCTGCTCAGATTAAATCGCGCGCGCTCGCACTCACACACACACACCAGCCGCTCACACACCAGCCGCGCGCACACACACACACACACACTCTGTTGCTGTTGAGTTTTTTATGCTGCTGCTCCTGCTGCTGATGTTGCTGTTGTTGCTCTTGTTGCTGTAGTTGTTGTGATTGTTGTTCTTGTTATTATTGCCATAGAGCACAACCCGTTAGGCCTGTCGCAATGCTCGACTTTATCATGGTGTATTTGCTGCATATGGTAATCGAGGTTGTGTCTCTGTGACTATGTTAGTGTGTGTCTTTGTGTGTGTGTGTGAATTTTGTTGAGGTGTATAGTCTGTCTCTCTCTCTCTCTCTTTCTGTCTATCTCTCACTGCCGTTTGTGTCAGTGTGAGTGTGTGGACGCAAGTTGCGTTTCGATTTTTGAGAATTAACTAATACGAGAATACAAGTACACGACATATACGAACACATAAACAAAAATAATTGCTTTTCGTTGTTGCTTAGATAACTTCTTGTAGCTCTCTAACTCCCTCACTCTCACTCTCTCTCTCTCTCTGTCTCTGTCTTTCTCACTCACAGAGGCCGCATGCTGAACGTTTTTAGCGGCTTTTTATTTGCTCTTATTATTTTACTATTTCACTTGCTAAACTCTGTTGGTTTGGTGTCTGTGTACGTGTGTGTGTTTGAGTGTATGCGTGTCTGTCTTTGGTGGGTTATAGTTGAAGGTGTTAAGTAACGTAGGTTGACTGTCTAAAATGTAGTTACTAAAATAGTTAACAGCACTAGTTATATTGCTTATGGATCTGGTTGGGTTTGGTTTCGCTTTCGCTTTCGAATTGGAATTGAAATTAGAATTGGAGTTTTAGGTTGAGTTTCAGTTGGGCGCTCGCTAATGCTGAGTTTTGAGGTTGTGTTTAACGTATTTGTCTACTGAGTATATATATTAATACCATATGTTGCTATTTTTATTTGACTTGTATCTATATATCTATGTATACATATGCCTACAATATAATATATTATATGTAGATTTTTCGTGTTTTGCTGTGTTCTTTTGTACTTTGGATTATAGACGTCGTTTTATATACTCTAAGGGATACCGTTATTATAGTTATTTGTTTGTCGTTTTAGGTGGAGTTGTTAGTGGCGATGATAGGCGGGGCGGGCGAAACTGAAGGATGGTGGGCAGCAGGCGGAGAGCACACACGGTTAGTTATTTATTTATTTGTATTTATCGTTTATCGTTTAAGATCGTTAAATATACATATGTTTAGAATATCACAAAGAACGGCTATAATAAATTTACTATTTAGCATCACTTTTGTCTAGGCCACGGCAAAAGAATATAAATTGAATTTCTATCTGCTTCGATTCGGCTCCTTTTTCTTTTTCTTTAGTTTTTGGTTTTTGGTCTTGTCTTCCTCTTACTCTTCCGTCTTCCTCTTTGTCTTCGTGCTCAAAGTTCAATGAACGCAACGAATTATCTGCGATGACTTTTCGCTACTTCGCTAATGGCTTGTTGGAAATTGTTGTGAGTTAAGTTAAGGCGTTATGGTGTTACCGTTATATATATAAATCTATATATGTTTATATATATGTGGCTATATTGTGGTCCGGGGTTTTCTTCTTCTTTCTTTTTTAATTTTGGGGTAACCGGGCCGCTTGTGGTTGGCCGGTCGACCGTGGGGCGTGGCGCGGCGTGGCTTGTGCTGAAGTTACGTCAAGGCGCGTAATGCAAGAAACCCAAACACAGCTATATATATATATATCTATACATATATATTTAGATATATCTCTAAATGTAAGCTATAAAAGTTGCACAAGCAGCACGCGAGGCGAATTTGTAGGCGTCCTTGTCGTCCTGCACGTCCTTAATTAGTGCGTTTATTTCGTAATTCTTGGAGTTTGTAGTTTCGTTTTTGCGGCTTTATAAAAATAAATCCATTTACACATACATATACATATACAGACATATAATTAGTTATATTCTATGCAATTTGTATATATATATATGTAGAGAGAGAGGCAACTACTTGGTAGTTTTAGTTTAGTCGTTAAGTGCGATTAATACTACATATATATTACTGTATATATATGTATATATAATTAATTTGATTCTGCTACATGAAGAAGACGCTTGTTCTACAAACTACGAGGTTTCCTTTAGCTATAGCTCTAGTTATATCAGTTATTTCATTCACTGCTGAACGAATCGCATAACGTTTTTATATAAGTAGCACATATATATATATTCTATATATGCGTGTTGTTTTTTTTTATAGGTAATAGTTATGTCAGTATATAACGCCTCTATAGATAATTGTATTGTATATATGTTATAGCACTTTTCCTTTATATATAAGTATGTATGTATGTATGTAGCGAGTGTTTCTGTAATTTTCTGTTTTTCTTTTTTGTTGTTGTATATTTTTAAAAGTAATTTGTTCTTGCTAAATTTTGTTAAATACTTATAATTGCTGCGCTTTGCTGTAGGTGTGTGTGTGTGTCAGAGTGTTTTTATGTATTTGTGTATTTGCTCAATTTCTTTGTTGCAGGTACATAGGTTTTTTGGTTATTTTGTTTTTAAGGTGTTTTGTGGTTTTTTCTTAGTTTGCTTTTAGGCGTTTCCGGGGTCGTTGATTAAGTAATGCTGCACTTGAAGTTTGATCTAGTTGTAGCTTATATCGTTTGTTTTCGTTTCGTTTCGTTTTTTTTTTTCTATTTTTTTTACTATTTGATTATGTAATTATGCTTGGTCTTTACTGTTATATTGAACTGTGTTATATGCCACTGGTGCTCAGTTTAGCTGCTTCGTTTAAAATTTTGGCAAAAAACAAGGAAATATGTAAGTCAGAGGTAATTCGTCATCCACACACACACACGCACATAGAATCACACATATATATATCCATATATATGTATGCTTATAACTAACAACACACACCCAGAGATTCACCGTGTGCGTGCGTGCTTTTATTGAATGAACCGTTTAGCGTTCGTTAAATGTTAAACTAATTCTTTACGCAACACAATTTGACTCTTTCACACACACATACACACGCACAGAAACCGCAAGCGAATCATATGAAGAAAATGGAACAGAAGAAGAAAGTGCACGTTAAATCAATGCTTCTTTTGACCTCTATTACATTTTCGTTCGTCTTCGCTTGCGCCTTCGCTTTTCATGTCTCCTTCGCCTGCTACCTGGAACGTTTTTTTTTCGTTCGCTTCTGCTTCTTCTTCGTATTTTCAATGTCCCGTGTTACGGCACAGTTGGGCACAGCGTGTTTCGATTAGCTTTTTGTTAAGTATTGTGAAGTAGATTTCTTAGCGCGTTTTTCTTGCACGTTCGCTGCGTTTATCACAATGCTGCTTGAACCAATTAATTTATAACAAATTATGGAATGTTGGTGTGCGTGAGAGTGGCGCTTAGCTTAGTTTAGTTTTGCTCACAGCAGCGTTTCACTTATTGTATGTGTACTTTCAACTGAAAATCGCTTTACATAACGGTACTCTGGTACTCTGTTACTCGCTGCTGCTGTGCTGTGCGAAACACGACACGAACGAACTCAGCGCGACAAGTGAATCTTCGCTTGGCACTGACGTGCGCCGTGAGCCTGTGAAATTTCGCTGAAAATCGATAAGGACACATACGGACTAGACACACACACAAACAAATACGCACACACACACGCACATACACACCCGCATAGAGCCAGCGCAAATGCAAAAGCAGCGCAAAGTCACCAAAACTAAAAAGCACAATACACCGAAAACGAGAGCGCTCATTGCCAGTGAAAGTGCACATGTCCTGAGCGTGCTGCTACACTGGTGGCCAACAATAGTGGGCGCGGTGCGATAAAGTGAGCGCCATTTAAATTGTATTTGTCATTAGATAAATTTCTTAAAAGCAATGATATCTTCATAATGTATAGTTACATTAAATACCTCTTTTCTTGATTTCTTTTACAGGATGGATTAAATATTAAAAAGCAAATATTATATGAATTTTTATTCGTTATTATTATTATAATAATATTTATTATATTTTATATGGTTTCGGATATAACAAATACACTTACTACTATTCTTCATAATGCGTATACGCCATATGAAATTTTTTCTACAACAGTATTATCTTTAAAATATTATTAATATTAATCAACAGTTAAATAAGCTATTTTTCATTAAATATGTTAAATTTACGTGCGTATTATAACTACATGTATTATATCAAATATAAATACATTTTTATACACAGCTGCTTAGAATCATATTACGTATACGCACGAGCCCAAGCATTTTCTGAATAGAACAGTAAGAGCAACAGAGCACTCAATTGCTGGCCACCAGTGTACACGCACTTATAAGCGTCATCTAAGTTAAAGCTGAGAACGTGAGCATGCGAGTGCGCATTTGTTTGGCAAGCTTTGCTTTTGCTCAAAGTCCTTGCGCTCACACTGGCTGTTAGCGGCGTCGTCGTCATTCTGTGACGTTTGCTCGTGCAAAAACAACACAAATAACAAAATGCCGAATGGAGAGCCGAGCGCTAGGCCCGAACCCGCACGAACTGGCGGCGCTTGGCTGCCCGCTGCTTGCTGATTGCGCTTTGCTTTTGTGTTTTCGCTGTGAATGAAAGTTCGAAAGTATCAGCTGGTTGGGCTTTAACATATTCTCAATTGTGCTCAACGGGAACCCCGTTTGTTCTACACCCAAACACTCACACCCTCTCTCTCTCTCTCGCGCGCTTCGGCAACAACGGCAACGGCCAAGTAAACAAATACATGTGCATAGCGCGCGGCGCGCACATGTTCAGCTGTAGCTGTAAGGTCAGAGCAGAGCGCGTCCTTACAGTGCATGCTGGCAGTATTCATACGCGAGTGCATTTATTATTGCTGTATATATTGTATATGGATAACAAACAATGTTAAAGCTATGTATAATAGGCAGGTATTCGGTGACTTTGTGGCGCTGCCCGAACCTCGCACATTAAAGTTGCCAAAGAAGAAAGTCCTCGGCAGCTTGAGCGAGGGCAGCGGCTGACATTGGCCGGCAAACCAGCGGCGCGTGTTACCATCGCTGTCGCGGGCCACAATGCAAATCTCGGCGCCACCCAGTTTCGCGTCGCCATGCGACAACAACTCGGCGACGGGTATTTCGGCTGTGCGCTGATTGTAGGCATAGTCCGCCTGGTGCAAAATCTCGTTGCTGCTGCTGCGTATGTAAACATTAAAGTCCGCCACGTCTGCAATGGCCGAGACAAACCAGCGCATGGTCAGATTGCCCGCCTTATTGCTAAACATAAAATAAAAGAAAATTTAGCTACAACTGATTTAGAATATTTGTATAAATATTTATAACCTACGTTTGCACCTCGCGAAAGCGGACATCCGTCAGCTGTTTGTACTCGTTGCCCGCATAGAGCTCCAGCTCATCCTCCCTGCAATTTAGGTATTCATCTTCAATGTTCAGCAGGTGCTGATCCTTGACAATGCTGGGCGTCTGGCAACTGACGCTGCTCAGGTCTTCGCTAGGCGCTGTCTGCTGCAGCATAAAATGCTTCAACGGTCGAACGTTACAGCCGCAATACAGCGGATTCTCGGCCAACAGAACTTGGCTACCATTGTGCATGGTGGCCACCAGTGAGGCTGGTATATCCTCCAGGCTATTGTTCCGCAGGTCAATGTATTTCAGCGACTTCGTCTTGATCAAATTGCCAAAGGGCAAATGATAGATTTGATTGTGCGAAATGTCCAAGCTGCTCAGATTCTTGGGCAGATCGAAGATATGCTCCTCGGACATCAGATTCGTCAACTCATTGTGGGACAAATCCAATGATTGCAGTGAGGTGAAGTTCGATAAGACGCCGCGACGCAGTTCGTTAATTTGATTGTGGGACACATTCAACTTGAGTAACTTCTTTGTACCGAAGGTTATATCATAGGTGAGCACGGGCATTTGATTGTAGCTCAGATCCAAGTACTTCAGATTGTAGGGTATATACTGATGGGATGGGAAGGTCTTCTTGGTCACGAAACTGATGCGATTGTGGCTCAAGTTAAGTGTCTCCAGGCTGAGCAAATCGTCCAGCACACCGTGCGTCTTATTGTCCAGCTTCGAGAGGGCATTGTGCGACAGGTCGAGCGTGCGCAACGATGGCAATCCAATGAATATATCATTTGGCAGCTGTCTCAGCCCATTGCTTGACAGATTGAGTGTGAGCAGCTGCAGCAGCCCCTCGAACGCCCGTTTGCTGTGAAACCGAATTATTCATTAAAATGCATCTGTTTGACTGCAGTGTCAGGTCACAGCACTTACCTAATATCCGAGACCTGATTCCCATAAAGATTGAGCTCAAACAGAACTGGCAGCTTGCCAAAGGCGCTTCGCTCCAACACACTAATGTTGTTATTCTGCAAATAAATTATTCAGAATTATTAGACACTATTCAACTGAGGACATAAATGGCAAATTAAGTTTAGAATTTGCCAATTAAATGTTGGGAAACAACAAATTAAAAACTTGAAGTTGCTAAATTAATAGAAATCTTGCATAAGTAATTATCATCACATGAATCATGCTAGAAACCAGTTCGAGACCAATAAAAAAAAGTCTCCCCAATGACACAGAGAATATTGAAGAATAAATTAGAATCTAACTATAACAATTATAAAGGCATTCAGAGAATCATTGTTAAGGTATACTGAGTTATGGAGCTATTGTAATTATAGTCTCATCAACACTCACCTCTAGGTAGAGATATTGCAGCGTTGACATCACAGCCACCGCCTCCAATGGCGGCTTGCTGATGCCGTTCGACTGCAGCAGGAGGCGTTGGACAACCAGCAGCCCCGTAAAGCTCTGTCCATCCAAATTATCGGCAAGCTGATTGTGACTGAGATCCAAATAGATCAAGGAATTCATAACGGGCCAAGTACCCGCTGGTATGGAGCTGATGTTGTTGTGACTCAAATACAACTCATTCAACGAGATGGGCAATTGGAAGAGTTTCTCCAATCGATTATTATTCAAAAAGAGCTGCCGCAAGCTCGTCAGCTTGGCCAGCGAACCGCGCATAACATTAACCAGTTTGTTGTGGCTCAAGTTCATCTCCAGCAATGTGGGTAATGTGCCAAAAGTCGAGGATTTAATCTCCCGCATGCTATTGTAACTCAAGTCGATGGAGCGCAAAGAGAATAACGTTTGAAAGACGCCATTGAATATTTGAGATATGTTGTTGTGCGAAACATCGATTGTGTGCAGCTCATAGAGTTTGGGAAAACAGTTCTTGGGTATTTCCGTAATGTTATTGTGCGAGACATTCAAGATGCGCAGGCCAGACATATTTTGAATGGGTATCTAAAAATGGAAATGTAGTTAAACATAGCGATGCAGTTTATCATTAAAAGCCAACCTACCTGTGCTAAGTTGGTAAAGACATTGAAGCTCAGCTGAAACTCCGTAGCGAAGGTCGTTTCATCGAAACTACGACGGGAGAAGTTAGCAAGTCGATTGTGTGAGAGATCCAATTTGGTTATATTAATGCAATTCTCAAAGGCAGCCGTTTCAATCAGCTCCAGGGCATTGTGCGAGATATTGATGACAGCCTGGTAGATGTCCTTGAATGAGTTCTTCTCGATTTTTGTTATATTGTTCTCTGCCAAGTCCACCAGCTAGAAAAACTATAATCAATAAAATATCGAATATTTATTCCATTTCACCTACCTCCACATAATTCATTTGCGTAAACATTTGATACTCAATCTTCTTCAGCTTGTTGCGCGCCAGATCGATTGTGCCAATGCGTGCCACAGAGCCGAACGTGCCACGTCCCACATCTGTGATGGCATTGTCGCTCAAGAAGAGACGACGCAGAAAACGCATTCCTCGAAAGCTGTTCGCGTCCAGCTTGCCAATCTTGTTGTGTGACAAATTGAGAACTTTGAGCACCGAGTTGCGGGCAAAGGTGCCACGGCTCAGTTCGGTTAAGGCATTGTGTGAGACATTGCACCAGCCCAGCTTTGTTAGATCCGAGATGTGTTGCGCCTCCAGTTTCTTGATCTTATTATGACTTATGTCCAGCAATTCCAGTTCACGCAGATTCTTAAATTGATTGCGCTTCAGATTCTCCAGCTGATTTCCATGCAGATCCAGAGTTTTTAGTTTTCGCAGCGGTTGAAATGTCTCCACGGGCAGATCACTCAACAGGCCATTCGTAAATCGTATAATTTCGAGCTTGTTGGTAATTTCTTGACCCAAAAACAGATCCTTTGGCAGTTTCTCAAACGCATGCCCATCGATTACCAACTCACGAGTTTTGCCCAAGATCTGCAGCATAAATTTATAATATTATTTGCTGGGAAAATTTAAATTCTTTGAATTCACTTACGCCAAATCCCAGCTGACCAACATGACTTAGATTCGTTCGCAGCAACTTGACCTGCTCTAACGTATTGTTCATGCCATAAAATACATAATCCTCAATGGTGGCAAGTGGCGTCTCCTCAATGGTCAAAACACGCGCCTTAATATGCGCAAAAAGCGGTCCGAAGAGGCGTACTGAAAGTAGCAGATAAATCAATATTTTCCAATATAATACATATGACCGTAACAGACCGAAATGCCCTTTGTATATGGTCAACTCCTCCACTGGCAACTCCAGAGAAGCCAAGTTCTGAAGGGCCACCGAGAGCGTGGCCAAGTTTGTATTTTCGCAGCGAACAAAAATGCCAACATCGCTGCCATTTACACATAGACAGGGGTACAAAACTTGTGGTCTATAAATTAAATAAATTTAATTTTAAAAAGTTAGTTAAACTTTTGTTAAACGTATAATATTACGAGAACTTACTTTCTGGGGCATTTGAACTTGGGTTCGCCATAAATATATTCGCTGCTGACTAAGGCAAATAACTGCAGCAGTAACAAGACGATGGGGCGCAAGCGTAACTGAATCATGTTCAAAGTATAACTTGTTTATTTACGTTTTATGTAGGTGTATGCGTGTCTTTGTCGCTGTCGTCATTGGTTCATTTTGGCCATGGCAAGAGAAAAGAGTTTGTTGCTTAAGTCTATTGTTTCTTCGTCAGCAAAAAAATAGTCATTTCCAACTATTTGTCATATGAGTAAACCTAAAGCAAATTATATTAGTTAAAACCCTTTCCTATTTCGTATAAATATACTTCCACTTTTACTTTTCAGCTGCGCTCGCGCAACAGGTTCCGCTTGTCTTTCTCTCAGTTTTGTTACTGATTTGCTATTGGTTAACAGCTACCGTTGTTGTTAATTTGCGTGGAGGCCAATTGCCACTAAAGCAATGCCAGCGCTGCACATGAGACATGACTTATAATTAGAGTAGTAAGAGTAGTAATGTAACTCTTTGTTTCATTTTAACTTATTCATTTTATTGTCAATCAATTCTATTTGCCGTTTCGACGCGCCACCATATTTGAAACAAGTTGGCAGCGCTGTGCCTGCCACTGTGTGGCCGAAGCTATCGATATACCAAACATGCAACTGTATTCAGACAGCGACAGCAGTGCAAAAGCAAAATCAACGCGCTAAATAAAAAATTATTGTCCGGGTTTTGAGTAATTTATTGTATATTTTGACGCGAAATCGTAAGTACAAATTGCTCTTGGTGTATTCGGTAATTTACCCGTTCGAAAAGCGGGCCAGAATTAGGCTTTTGTGAATTGAAGAAAGTGGACATTGTTCACGTTTTGTTCTTTGACGACAGGGAGAAATACTGACTTCGCCCGATACAGCCGCCATCGAGCAAACAGCCAATCACAGAGCGCGCTACTCACACACACATAGATGCGTACTGAAAATCTATATATGTACACGTCTATTTGCGTGTGTATTCGTGCCCAGGGAGAACGCGAGTTATTTGTTGCCACCCGTTTTATTGGCGGCAAAAAGTGCGTAATTCTAGTTGGAAGACATATACTAATGCAATCATTACATTTATTTAATTAGATTATTTTGATCACAAAATGAGCTACGCTGCGGACGTTCTAAATGCTGCTCATCTCGAGCTACACGGCGGTGGCGACGCTGAGTTGCGCCGGCCTTTCGACCCAACTGCTCACGACTTGGATGCATCTTTCCGCCTGACACGTTTCGCGGACCTGAAAGGTCGTGGCTGTAAGGTGCCACAAGAGGTCCTCTCAAAGCTCGTCTCAGCACTGCAGCAAGACTACTCCGCTCAGGATCAGGAACCGCAATTCCTCAACGTGGCCATACCCCGTATTGGCATTGGTCTTGATTGTGCCGTCATACCACTGCGTCACGGCGGTCTTTGCCTGGTGCAGACCACGGATTTCTTCTATCCGATTGTGGACGATCCTTACATGATGGGGAAAATAGCTTGCGCGAATGTACTCAGCGACTTGTATGCCATGGGCGTAACTGATTGTGACAATATGCTTATGCTATTGGCCGTAAGCACCAAGATGACGGAGAAGGAACGCGATGTGGTCATCCCACTGATTATGCGGGGCTTCAAGGACTCAGCCCTGGAGGCGGGCACCACTGTGACCGGCGGCCAGAGCGTTGTGAATCCATGGTGTACCATTGGTGGCGTCGCCTCAACCATATGCCAGCCAAACGAGTACATTGTGCCGGACAATGCTGTTGTGGGAGATGTTTTGGTGCTAACAAAACCATTGGGCACTCAGGTGGCTGTGAATGCGCATCAGTGGATCGATCAGCCCGAACGCTGGAACCGCATCAAGTTGGTTGTGTCTGAGGAGGATGTGCGCAAGGCTTATCATCGTGCCATGAACTCTATGTCGCGCCTGAACCGAGTCGCTGCTCGTCTCATGCACAAGTACAACGCCCATGGAGCCACCGATATAACCGGTTTTGGTCTGCTGGGCCATGCACAAACTCTGGCCGCTCACCAGAAGAAGGATGTTTCCTTTGTTATCCATAATCTTCCAGTAATTGCGAAAATGGCAGCTGTGGCCAAGGCCTGTGGCAATATGTTCCAGCTACTGCAGGGACACTCGGCGGAAACTTCGGGCGGCTTGCTCATCTGCTTGCCCAGGGAACAGGCGGCTGCCTATTGCAAAGACATTGAGAAACAGGAGGGCTATCAGGCCTGGATCATTGGCATCGTGGAGAAGGGCAACAAGACCGCACGCATCATTGACAAGCCGCGCGTCATCGAGGTGCCCGCCAAGGACTAGATGTTTTCCTTTATCCTAATTACAGTAATTTTTTTACATGCAAACACATGAGTTGTAACGCTATTATGAGTGAACTAAGTTACCGTTTTTGTAAATGATAATGAAGAAGAAGAAGCTTGACTAATTACATTAACTATAATTTTGATTTTTTGTAAAATCAATTGACACTGCTAAGAATGAAACGAATAAATAAAACAAACACCTGACTTTGTGTTGATTAAATATTAAGCACCTGCATTCCATTAACAAAATTAGCCGCCAAAGCCAAAAAGCTCTGCCAGAAAGCTTTGCGTCGTGCGACCAATAAGCCTACGGGCGACAGCGTCAATGGGGATGCTCACGCGCTCAGCGAGCACTTGCTGAGCATTCCATAACAGGTTGAGTTCATGGTTCATTACATGAGCAGCGATGACGTCGCAGTTTCCAAGCGTAAATTTATTTGGCGTGCCTATTCCAAATAAACAAGCTTCATACTCGAGTTAATTTTAGTATATATTTTGGGACATAATAATAATTAAAACACGAAAATATGTGATGCTTGAAATATTTTGCAATTAAAATGCTTCATTAATATGAACTCACATAAAGACAGATAATAATAATTAAAAAATGTCTATTCGTATTCAAATAGCTTGTTTGAGTATGAGAAGAAAAAGCTTTTCGAACAAGAGAGCGCGAGCGTGAGTCTGAGAGAAAGCAGTGCTTGGCGAGCACAACCTATAGATCAAGTCAATTGGGGGTCTGATCTGTTTCGATCGTGCTCTGTTCACGGCAAGTGCAAAATTGTGAAGCCTCAGTACTGCATAGTGATGTAAATTTGAGTAAAAACATCGATGTCGATGCCCATAGATGTTTTCGTTGTCAAGCATCGATGTTTGGTTTATACATCGGGTCAAAACTTCGATGCATCGATGTATTTTCCCATTCTATTAAGAAACGTTTTTTTCGGGTTTTAAAGCTTCTTCATAGGTGCTTTCATAGCGTTATTATTTCACTTAAATTATTTTTAACTTAAAAATGAAAAACTTATAGCAATCTTTTCATATTCATGAGACTTATCTTATCTTAAAAATTATTAAACAACAAACAAAAAAAAAAAAAAAATAATACGTATGCTTTCATAGCAGTTAATTAAAAATTATTAAACAAACAAAAAAAAAAAAAAAAACGTATGCTTTCATAGCAGTTTTTTTATCTTTCAATGTTACTTATAAACTACATATTAAAAAGAAACAATTAAAAAAAATATTTTTTGTCAATGCTTTGCAGTAACAAAATACGACTTAGTCGCTCAGGTGTCATTCTGTTTCTTTTACGGCACAAAATATTTGAAGCCGCTGAGAAAACCCGTTCAGAGGGAACGGATGATCCCATCACCGGCAAAAATTGCATAGCAATTTTGTACAAATTCGGATATGTACATTTCATGCTTTCCCAAACAGTTATTGGATTACTTTCGAAGGAAGTAAGCGGTATTCGTAGATAAGAGCTTATTTCTACGTCCATATCCACATTCGGGTTGTGACACTGCGCGAGCTGGTGATGGTGGTTCCAAAAAGAATCCGAGTTCCCTGTTGTCGGTGGTATGACCTCTTTGCTTTCATTTTCTTTAAACATAGATTTAATTTTCATCAGTGCATTGGCACATGCAACTGGATCTTTAAAATGTAATTTTTTAAATCTAGTATCAAGCAACGTGGCCATTGCTAGAATCGATACCTAAAACAGTACATTACAAATATATATTTAACGAAACTACCAATTAAGAGTATTTGAAATATACCTGCTCAATCGATCCCATTCGCCTTTCTATTTCGAGAAGCAGGAACTCCTTCATATCCTTCGCTTCTTGTGTGTTGTCACTTAATTTTTCTAATTTGTCTTTGATGATGCTGACAATGGGTATGACCGTACTGGCCGTACAATATTTGTCTCCGCTGACAATTTTCGTTGCTTCCTCAAGGGGGCGTAGCATTGTAAGCACATTGTTTAACAGCTCAAATTCCTTTCCGGTAAGCAACATTTGGTCATTTGGAATACTCAGTAAAATGTCGTTCACTTGCGTTTTGACCTCCAAAAAGCGCTCTATCATATAATATGTACTGTTCCATCTCGTTGGAACATCCTGAATAAGTACTTTATCTGTTGCTTTCCTTAAATGGTCGCTGGCCACACCACTATGGTTAAAAAAAGCAACGATTGATTTAGTTTTGGCAATACATCCATTTACGGATTCCCTTTGGATGGCCGAGCGAGCAATAAGATTAATCGTGTGCGCAAAGCAGGGCAGGTGAATTTTGGGCCCAAACGTTATCTCAGCAGCTTTTTTAATATTTGTACCATTGTCTGTGACAATAGCTGTTACTTGCTTTTTGTCAATGTTCCAATCTGAGCAACAGATTTCCAGCATTTCGCTCAGATATGGTCCTGTGTGACGCTCGCTTAACTGCATAGCTCCAATTGTCAATGAAGACATTTCCTGCTCCAAGAGAAAATGAGCAGTGATCCCTAAATAGCTGCGCATTGACATTTGGTCACTCCATATGTCCATTGTTAAGGATATGCTCTTTCCAGTCAGCCTTGTTCTCCACAGATCTTTCATTTGACTGTACTTCTCATCGAGCCATTTGGTTACTTTATAACGCGAAGGAATTTCATAACGAGGTGCGACAGTATTCATCAAATAAATGAATCCAGCATTTTCAACAATTGAAAACGGCTGAATGTCCTTTGCGATCATGTAAACAATTGCATCATTTATTTTTTTTGTTTTTTGTCCTTCTCCTCCAAAATCCGTGATATTTTGGAAGCTTGCAGCTATTGAAGCTTGTCGTGGCGTCCCACTGTTAGACACAGGTGTCTGGTCTTCTTCCCTTATTTTATGCACATTGCGTAGATGATCTTTCATATTCGTAGTGTTCCCTGCAGTTTTGATTGTTTTGCCGCAAATATTACATTTCGCACTATTGCCATCAATTTTGGCGAAATGCTTCCAGCAAAAACTCGTCTTTGTTGTTATTCTAAAACAATTGATTTTGTCGTATAAATATATGTACATATGTACATACATAAATAAATACATATAAGTAATGTTACTATATTTACTTACTTCGGCATTGCAATATTTGCTGCTTAAGTTTGTATAACTGCACTTTCAGGCAACACACGACAATATACGCAAAATATGTATAAAATCAAACCAGCGACGTTTTGGAAAACATCGATGCATCGCTTAAAAACATCGGTGCATCGCTTAACATCGGTATCAATAAAAACATCGGAAAACATCGGTAAACATCGCCAAAAAAACATCGATTGTCGATGCATCGATGTTTTTTCACATCACTAGTACTGCACAAACCAGCGAGGCGCGTACGCGTATTGAAAGCAAAGCTGTTCCCCGTTACCGTTACGTTTTGTAGTAGACACACGACACAGACACGAACATACACAAACATACATACAAACGAATTTCTAAGACTAACGCGCCCGCGCATTGTAGCAATTTTCTTTTGGCTGAACACTGAACCCGCCGTCGTCGCTGCAACAACAAAAATAACAAAAGCAGCAGAAATACAATTACAACAAATACAACGGGTCAAATAGTCTGCACCAATAATTTTGGGTTTTGGAAAAGTGCATAGTGAGTGCTTAGTGAATGATATTGTAATGCATAAATCTATTTACCGTATGTATGTACATACGTATATATACATATGTATGTGTGTGTATCTATGGAATCTAGCTATCTCTTGAACTGGCAGACAAGCTCAAAATACAAACTGATGACGGCGACAAACTCACATAGAAACGAGTTTCAGTTTGTTTTTTTTTTTTTTTCTCGCTATCCGTTGATACTCTCATTTGCTCATGCGAGTATCTATTATCCATTTGTGTGCGTGTGTATATACAGACTCGCAAAGAGAAATTCAAATGGTGTTCAATAAAAATACGCATTCAATTGCATCCGCATCCTATGGCTAACTGTATTTATTTGAGGATGATTCATTTCTGGGGCGTACTCGATATTTTGTTGTTGTTTTTGCCTTCTGTTTGAATCAAGAGCAACAACAACAGTTTTCGGAATCGAAAGCCAAAAAGAAACGGTGGCAGTGAACTATTTATAGAATTATTTGTTTTCATACATCAATATGTGTGTACGTACACCAGCAATAGCAACAACAAGAGCAAAAGGCGAAAGTCTCGCTGACAATGAAGGCGACGACAACCGTTGCCTATTCTTTTGCTTCATTGTGCGCCGCCGTTCAAAGCGTAAATTCGGCTAAATACAAAAAAAGAACAGCAAAAGTCAAATGGAAGCAACGAAATAAAGAGCACATCAATACTTTTTTATTTTTTGTCTTTTTGAAGATTTGCGTATTCATACATAAAATTTTCAATTTAAATTAGCCAAGTTCAAACGTTACCCAAAGCAAATGTAGAAGGTATATGCATGTACATACATATACATACATATGTATATGTATTTGTGTGTGTGTGTGTTTATGTGTTAACTAGATTGAACTGTGCGCTGATGCTGTTGCGTAGGTGGGCAATAATAACATCAACGGCGGCAGCATCGTCACCAGCCACACAAATTGGCAATCTAACTCAGGCGCTAGAATACAACACTCACACAAACTTATACATATGAATACAGGCAAACACACACGCATACATACAAATGCATGTTCTACGCCTTTTCGCCTACGTTTTCAATTTGATTTTCGGAAATTTGAACAAAAACAACAACACCTTCGCTTTGCTCTTTTCGGCCATTTCAAGCTTGTTCGTTTGCTATTTTGTTTATTTTATGTTTGCTTATATGCATACACACACACACTCGTGCCTCTACATACATATTTATGTATCTGTATGTATTTGTGTTCACATGTAGATCGTTGGCATTTTTGCGAGTTGCTGTTTACCCCTGCCAGTCCCGCCTTTACGTCACGCCCACTCCAATGGCAGACAACGGCAACAGCAGCAGCAGCAGCAACATGTTCCCACTTTTTGTCTCTCGTTCCGATTATATGAGATCATTTTGAATTGTACAAAAAGCGTATGCAAAAACAAACATACGCATTACACGCTTCGCTCTCTCTCTCTCTCTCCATCTATCTCTCTTACTCGACCTGTTTTTTTTTTTATATAAATCAATTTGCCTCGAAGCGCCACTGTAGAAAAAAAACGTGCTCTGTATGATCCAGGCGTCAATTAGATTTAGCCTTTTATTTATATTATGAACTTTTTATTGTTGCTGTGTTAGCTTACGTGAGCTTCTTTATTAGCTAAAAAACTCTTGACCATATGGCGGCAAACGAAAGATCATTCTGTAAGAATCTCGATGTTCATTTGATTGAATCTGATGTGATTTGATTAGGGGCCTAGACGCAGTGATTTATTTAACTTACGTGAGCTAAGATGTATGTGTGTGTGTGTGAGCCTATGTTTCTACGTGCATGTGTATTTGCAGTCAGTCGAATATTATTTGTTTATGACTCGGATGACATCATCTTTGGTCATCCTTGTGTTTGCATCTGCTATTCTCTCACATGCGCCTTATACAAAGTCATTCATTGAAATCTCTTACTCAAGGTTATCGCTAAATCACATAAAAAAAAAAGCTCATCAACTCTGTAGTCTGACGAATATCTGTACATATGTATACAGGTTTTATTTTATTTTATTTTATTTTTTTTTTTTGAATTGTTTCATTCGACGAAAAAGGAACTAAGGACACGCTAAAAAGTGAAAACCAGTTTGACATTGACTTTGCCAGCAGCTTGTTCATATCATTTTGTTTTGTATGTTTTCTGTGTCGTCAGTTCCGAAAATCAATGCCAAATTTTGGGGCACATAAATATATGCATATAGGCTTTTTTAAGGCATATTTATGTCATCAATTAACTTGAAAAAGTTTTTTATTTTTCGTTATTTCTCAGAAATTGTTGAAAATATTTTAATTAATTTCAGAACTTTTTATTATGCTGGGTATCTGCTAGTCTAGGCATCTTTTGCGCCTTTTCAGATGTTTATTTGGTTAATTTAGATCGTTTTTTTCTTTTGGCTGGTGCTATTGACAGATCATCTGGTCAAGTGATGCCCATCTTTAAATTGACTTGAGCTCCATTAATGCGCCAGAAATATCACCTCAGAATGTGAGCTGGCACCATGTTTGTACAGATTGAAATATCCAGTGGGTGTAATGTATACAAGAATGCTTGAAATTCTCATGAACTGCGAATCAACCTGTCAGTCCGAAGCCGTTTACGTTTACAGTTACACCCACACGCGCACACAGCCTAGAATTTATGACTAAAATATCACTTACTCATACACATATAAATATAATATAAATTTAAATATTTCGTCTATGTTTTTATTGATGCTTGATGTCATTCCTGCAGAAAAAACAATAATTGGAAATGCAGTACTCGAGCAGCTCGGAAAATTACTCATCCTCAATAAAAGATTCGCCCTCCAAATGGAACGGACGTGTAAGTCGAAATTCTTATTATTTTTGTAGATCTCATTTAAATCTTAAAAATTTATTTATATCTACAGAACGACAAGAATTATGCGTACAAGAAGTCATCGTACCAATATTCAAGCTCCGGCGATAATAATGTGTCATATCAGAGCAAGGGCGCCGATCAAAACATCGATCAGTTGGATGCCCTGCTTGAGGACCTGAAACAGGAACGCCAGCACACGACAAGAGAACGCGAGATTCTACCCGTTGGAACTACTTATAGAACACTGTAAGTTGGTTGAAACTATAATAATCTACACTATTTTTAAAAAATATTATATATTTAATATTATACTGATTAGATATTATGCATAAATAAATATATTTATAATTTTTGTAATTTATTTAGAGAAATCCTTTCATATTTCATTATTAATTTTTTCTCTTGCAGTGAACGCACTGATCCAGCAGGCACTATCACGAAGACAACGCGTGTCATCAAGACAACGAAACATTCGGCTGGCCAGCAGCCCATCAATGATGATGTCGAAACCTTTAATCCAACCGACTACAGCACACTGCAGTCCACGGCCAAGTACTCTAGCTTTCAGGATAACTTAAAGCGTGACGAGTTCCAGACCAACGAGAAGCCCTACACGCTAGGTAAGACCCATTTGAAAACCTTTTTATATCAGTTGAGTAACTTCTTATCCTCTTTCAGCCCACTCACCCGGTGGTCAGTATGCGAGCAAGACGAAAATCTATGAGAGCAATCGCACGATCAACAACAATGTGGAGCTGGTGCCGAGCACCGTGAGCACCACTCAGACGCTGACCAGCAATGTTGACATAGACAAAGAGCTGCAGGACATTGCATTGGGCGATGGCATCTTGCCGGTACCTGGCACTAAGGTGACCACCACGGTGCGCACCTACACCTATGAGATACCGTCGACTGGTCCCGGCAGCGCCACCAGCACCATCAATCGCACCACCAACAACAATACGCTGAGCAGCAGCTACAAACACCACGAAACACTCAACAGCAGCCAGAACTATACGCAGCTATCGCCGTCTCACGTGCCCCAGACGGTCGTCTATAACACGGAGAGCTACTCCACGCTCAACAGGCCCAACGATCGGCCGCTGGTGAGCAATCAGTCGTATGAGATTCGCGAGCACAAGGAGACGACCACGCGCGGCTTGAGCCCGCAGCCTCGCCAGCTGCCGCTGGGACCAGCGGTCAGCCCGAGTGGTGTGCCGCCCAACTCCAGCCGCACCGTCATCTACAATATACACAAGACGGATAATGTGAATACGGTGAACGACCTGCGCTATCCGCACAGCCCGCCCCATAGCCCCAACTACGGCTCGCCCCACAGTCCCGGTCAGCCTGGTCAGCTGCCGCCGGGTGGCACCAATCGCTACTATTTCAAGGAGACCGAGACCTCAAATACCGTCAATACCATACACGGCCCGCCCAACGGTGGCGTACCATACCCAGCGGAGCCAGCACATCCGGCACCACTCAAGCAGCTGCCCAGCTCCAACTATCCGCAGCCACAGACCGGCAATGGCTATCCACCGAATAATACCACCTATTCATATAAATACTCTTCCACAACGAACATAAACAACCGCCGAGGACCGGACTATGGCTCGCCCTCGCCCTTCCCCGTGGACGGCGTCGAGTATCCCGTGGGAAATGGCAATCCGCCACAGCGTGTGGACGATCTAATGCAATCCTTTGGCACTGTGAGTAAACACTAGCAAAGATTTTAGCCAACTGCTCATACCTTTGTTTTCCGTAGACGGATCACGTGGACCGTGTGGATATTGAGACGCCCGTGCGCAAGCGCGAGATTGAGACAGCCGTCGCATCGCCACAGCAGCAGCACGTGCCCTCCGTCAACAAGGCTGGCAAGGAGGTCTACTATCCGCCTGGTCACGACACAATCATAACCAGGCGCGAGGAGATGCACGCAGGCTCTGCGGGTGGTGTAAGTCTTTGTATTTGTTAACGAATTCCATTAAATTCCGGGTTACTTAAATTCCATTCTCTTTAATAGGGTCGCTGGGCCAAGGGATCTGGCATGTATGAGTACGAATCGGGCTCGAAGTCAAAGACGAAAACCAAGTCCGGCGGCGCAGTTGTGCCCCTCTGTCTGCCCCTCTGCTGTGCCATGCCCTGCTCCATAATGTGAACACCGCAGCGGATCGCAGCGCTTACACTTGTATATAGGATTCTCTAATATTGCCGTTAATAAGTCTAACGCTAATTCCTGCCCTCCCCCCGCGTACAGCTTGTCATTGTTTATATATATATATGTTCGTTTACCTAACCACTTATTGGGTTTTGCCTCTCATCTGGATGCTCTAATTGTTGTAATTTTGTTGACCAAATTGATATCTATTATATTGACTATTTGTATATATTTATATATATATATATATTATACGTGTCCAGGCCAATTGACTACCATTTGCTAGTAGTTACCCCTAACCTAGTTTGCTCCGAAAATTATGGAAAATTATTTGCTCACTATCCAAAAGAGAAACCCAAAAAGCATTTATATTTTACAACGTGACCAGTGAAAACCCCGGTCAGGCCTCAAAAGGTCTGCATAATTTTAAGTTTTTATTTGAAAGCCAATTGTTTTAACTGTATTTTGCATACCAAACTAATAAATGAGCCACGGAATTGAATTCCCCACTCGCCATACTTATATACGTGTTTTCCCGCCCTCGCCCCGCCCCCGCCATCGAATATTATCTACTAATCATTAGCGGCCAGTTAGCCGTGCCACAAAGTAATAAACATAACCCAGACTTAAATGGTAACATAGTCGTTACGAAGCCATAAATATTTTCTAATACACGTACGCACACAAAATGAAACAACAAAGTAACCTAAATAAAAACGAAATCTAACCAACGAAACGATTAGTTGAAATTTTTAATTGGACTCATGGGTTTATATAGTATTTTATAAATGACAGATGAATGAATAGATAATTCGTCTAAAGATAAAACAAAAACTCTGGATTGATAATATAGTAAAAGTTTTATTCTGGTATAGTAAAATGTATTTTTTAATAAGTTTTACATTTGGTATTGTATATTAAAGTATGGTAGATAATAATAAACACCCTTGCAGAGTTTGATATAATTTAAGAGTCATTTCAAACTGAACAGCAACACGCGCTGCTGTCTGCTGCTGCTGCCCTCTGCTAGTTGGATCGGATTACTAAATAGCTGTTCTTGGATTATTAGTCAGTCAGAAAAGTTGATATTGAATACCTAAATATAGAGATATCGGACAAACTCTAAGGGCCGTCTGCAAGGGTATAAGTCCGATTCGGTTTACCGAAGATACGAGAATTCCCATTTTTTATTTAATTATCATTTTTTGATCAAATAACAATTTGTATATCACAAAAGTAATATCTACATTTCACCTTGTAGGAATTGGTGTAGAATTTTTTGTCTTTTTTGGTTTTTTTTTTTTTTTTTTTTTTTGCTTTAAAGAGAGATTTTTAGTAAAAAATTATGAGGAAGAAACAAAAATCAACAAAATCTACATATCCATTAGAATATATAGAATATATTAAATGGGGCTAGCTGCACTACTGAAGTACATATGGTATTTCTATATTGACTGGACATGCTACGTACACAATATTTGTGTGTCTATTATTCGAGATAATTTAGGGCTACTTCGAAAAAGTAATTCTGTCATTTGTACATACATAAGTAAATATTGTACGAAATTGAGATTCCCATTCTGCAAATTTCTTGTCTTTGCTCTAGTTGTTTTCCTTTCATAAACAGACTTTTACTGTATTTGGCTAACTCTTTCGCTCGGAGTTCTTTAGCTCAGCTAAGTACCAAGTGAAAGTAGGGAAATCCTTGATGCTGTAAATCTCATATTTGATCGAGTTGATGCCATCCATTTCAATCTTACTGATGCCATTCTGTAGATTTTCGTAACTGCAAAGAATATAGTAAAGTTAATAAGGTAAAGGGTTTAATTAATTGCAGGCAGAGTGCAAACCGTTTTGGATTGGCTTTTTCCTTCTGATGTTTCAACATCTTATAGCGAGCTATATTTATTGGATATCGTGATATGAATAAGTTGGCATGTTTCAATCTGAAACGAAAATGAAGTTAATAACATATTCTATTGATGATCAATATGAATCGCACTACCTGTTAGACATATCGTCGTCCTCGCCACCCCAGCCGAAGAAGGAGTTAGAAAAGCCATTTACAGCCAGGAAATGCTGGCGTGTCATGGCAGAAACTCCGCCAAATATTGAACGATAAGGCAACCTGCTCAAGTGCAATAAATCAGTAATAAATCAATTAATTAATAAATAAATCAATGGCAGCAACCTACTTGAAGTTCAGCGTGTCAATTGCAACGGACATGTGCCGCGGCTGACGTGGACAATTGTACAGATTGCGTTCATCCAAAGGTAAAAGATCGACGTCGTGGAATATAAAACAGTCCCACTTATAAAGCTTTAAGGCCTCCAAGTAACCAATATTCATCATGGCAGCACGATTAAAAGGCTTCCCATTGGTTTGCTCTATTATAAATATTCGATAAGCAATGCGCTGTTTCATTAGGAACGGATGTATGTTGCGTAGGAAGACCGAGAGGTGTGCGTATCGGTCGCGGAAGGGCACGACAATGGCGACATGATGTTGAGCAATGCAATCAGTTGGCTGATAAGCGCCGCCAGGACGCAGCAAAGGTCCCAGCTCTGCCTCAATAACATCAAGAGATTCAAGGGTTGTGTTGGGCGTGATGGGTCCACCTAAACAAGAGATTCATTTACTGCTGTTACACTTGCATATATATATATATACATTTAACTTCACTTACCATCTCTGGGATCGGGATCAGTGCAGTTTTGTGTAAGGTGCAAATGCGGCTTGAGCGTGCTGTTTGCATAATCTTGCGGATGCGCGTGCGATAAGTCTTGTGGAATGGAAGTAAAGTTTGCAATCGCAATCACAGTCGTTGAGGTTGAGTTGCGACCGATGTGCTGGTCGCGCTCTTTAGATAGCGCCAATGGAGCGGCAGGCAACTTTTGCCCCGAAATATTCGTGTTGACCCCCTTATCGCTGGCAAAGCCACTTACGTTGTTGCTTCGGCTGTGGATGTGTGCATACTTGTGCACACGCCTTATGCTATAATGAGAGCATAGTTTTATATGTATATATGCGTACATATGTACAAAAAGTGTTAAGTGAATGCATTTCTCGCACTTACCTCAGCTTGCTCAGCGACGAGCCGCTGACTACGTCCGACTCTGAGGTCCACAAGAAGTTCAGCACCAGCAGTAGACATATTGAGCCGACCACGAAGCGTATGAGATTCGCTTTTGTAAATATGGTCATGGTCCATTGATTGCATCATTCCTTAATCAAGTTGATTGCTATTTTGAATGCCATTATTATGCTACTGCATCTTTTTCAACTTAAAATTACAAATATTGTTGTTCGATTCCATATGGACCAATCTGACAACAGCTGATTGTGAATTGCGAAAAGCAACAGGGTGACTCGTGCGCATATGCCCATTGGCGGCACATTTAAATTAAATTGTAAATCAAACTACTTTTATGTATTACTAATTTTGCATATACGATGATAGTATGTATAAAGTAAAACACAAGTATGTTTAGGAAATTACAAGCATTTAGCTGAAACTGATGCCAATTTAGAAAAACTAGCCAGTTCATTGACTATCATATATTTGTGTTTCTTTTTTACGGCTACTATTAATTATAAAAACAATTTTAAACAAAAACTGAAGATTTTTACAAATTGCAATGCGTTCTATCCTGGCAGTCGTAATGGTTCATTATCCTTTAGATTGACGGTTTTTAATACATCCTCAAATGTATACTCAATGCGCAATATTTTTTCGTCTCCCAAGCTGGGATCAAAAAAGCCAGGTAAATCGCACTGCAATGGAAATATACGTAGTAGGTAAATATCATAAAAATTAGTTGCAAATTAATTTAAATTCGGTTAAATATACCTTAGACGATTCATACAACTGCAATGTACTATCCCTGACTAGACACTGAATGGGCACGGTGACATCGTGCGATGCCTCCGGCTTGAACTGTGAGGTGCCCTCGTTGATGCATCCATAGATCGCTCTCTTGATGATCAGCCCTCGACGGTCCTGCTCCTCTTTAAGGATGCGATTGTAGGTGCTCTGCATCAAGTGTATTGCTGCCATTGCCTCTGTTTTCTTGGCAGCCAAACGCTGCTCATTTTGCCGCTTCGTCCGCTCCACTTCGATGCTCTTACGATCCGCCTCCATGGGATCCATAATGGTCTTTTTGACGAAAAACCACGCAACTATCGGCGTCACTGTTGCATAGAAAACAGCAGCGGGCACAATTTCGTCGCTCAGATGGATTGGAAACACATACGACTGGTTAGAACGTATTATTCTGGAATCATTAATGATTTGATTTGTTCAATACTCTTTGCACAGACGGGTGGGTCACTCACTTCAATTTGAGTATGACTCCGGAAGGCACGCCTATGGAAACGGTTGCTATCAGCGAACTGTATTTCGAAATTTTTTTCTCCACGCCGTATTCGCCCAGGAATCCAAATGTGCCCACTCTGAAAATGTCAGCCATTGATGAATTAATGCAAATTATTAATTAGCCTAATCCTGTTCATGCTCACTTGGTGGCCAATTTCAGCTTCATCTCGTTCTCAAGCATTTTTCGGGTGTAGGAGACGCCAAAGTACATGTGTGGGGTGCCTATCACAAAGGACGTGCTTATGGCATGCTGATCGTTGGAGTGATCCACCTGCGTGGTCATGGATGACTGCGGTCCGGCATTAAGCGTCAGGCTGCCTACGGTGTGCTTGTCCAGCTGAACGGCCAATGTGGAAAACACAACGGGTATTACACCATTTTCCTGGAAATTCATATTGGTGCCGCCATTCAGGGTTAGCTTCGATGTCAGCGTGCGCCCACCTGTTGCCATTACACATATACAGATCTTCACTATTTAATGTTGCACAATAATCCCAGTCGCTTACCCTTGAGACCTAACAGGAAGCCATTGCCGGCACCAAGGCAAACCTCCAACCAACCTTTGTTGAGCAGTCGCCGGCCGGCAACCATAAAGCCCCCTGTGCCGGTGCCATTGGACGAGTACAGATTGCCACTCATGATGATCATGTCCTTGCGTGTTATGGGCGCCTCAATCGATTGGGCAATGCTCATTGAGCCGATCTCCACACGTGGCATCTCTGTATCATCGTAGGGTGTAAATATTTCGGTAGCATTCACATTGATAGTGATGTTGCCACGTGGATTGGTGCGCTGTTGCAGCCGGCGCTCGGCAGCGGCCTGAGCTAAACGCTCGTACTCCTCCCGTATCTCTGCCGGTGTCTTTGTCCGGTGTACGATTTCCCAGCCCTCTGTTTTTAGACCCTTTTCGCCTACTGAATCGTAAATCGCACGCTGGTGCGGATCGGAAAGAACCTCATAGGCGCGTTTCGTCCGGTTAAACATGATTTCTGCCTCCTTTTTGCTCTCCGGGTCCATATGCTTGTCCGGATGGTAAATGCGACTTTGCTTCCGGTACGCGGTATTAATTTGCTCCGGCGTGGCCTGGTGAAAGGTGATGCATTAGAAGTACCAATAGATATATTTAATTGCAATGCACTTACATCTCGCGGCAAATTGAGAAATGTGTAGTAGTTTTCATCGAGTTCGGCGTCGGATTCGTTGTCCGATGCCATAACGCCGAATTTGAAAGTTAGACAATCGACAGATTACGCTCAGAGTGTCTAAAGTACCGGCTGTACAATAACGGCATAAGCAGCATCGGTCGAACCGACGATTTATTATTCAATTTTGGTGAAAATTTTGAAACGATTTTTTTATACTACTTTACGCAATAATAACAACACGTGTGATGGAACACGAAACGCTGGGAAATCGTCACATACACAGGGTGCCTCGGACAGATCTATTAGAGATGCCGAGCAACTAATGTCATAAACAAGTCTATTCACATATCAGCTAATACAGTTTGTATAGCCGAATTATTAAATACACAAATTTCAAATCAATTCTGAAAAGCTTTGTAAATAATTGGAAGAAATCACACGTACACTTGCCACTCAAAAGCGTTGGCAGCACCGTAGCCGAACACTTAATGCAACTCTGCGTATTTTGTTTCAGTTCCACCACAAACCGATTATTTTGTTGGCTGCTCACATCTTTGACTGTCGTCTTTATCCAGCCCTCGTAAGGGAAACGTGCTCGTGGTTCGCTCTGACGAAATTTTCGACTCAATAGCGGTGCATTTTGCAGCTGTTTTATTTGATAATTAGTGCAAGTGTAAAATAAAAAAAAAGTAAAATACGAAAATGTTGCGCGTACCCAAGCTCATACCACGCCTATCGCGCCAGGTCAGCCTTGCAGCCCCAGCGCATATGTCGGCAGCTTCTAGCATATTCCGCGTAAGTACAAATCAGCTTTACATAATAGTCGGTGCGGCATGTTCTAGCAATTGATGTACCGCGTAATGTTTTTACATTTCAATCACTTTAAATACATACTTTTGATTAATTACAGAATATTCCTGGCGTTTTCAATGGATTGTCGGGTCAGATGCGTTACAAGTAAGTGAACTTTGATACTATAGCACTTATTACACATGATTTGCCGCATTGCAGGGCAAGACACTCAAATAAAACAATATGCCGCTACTTATGTAATACACATTTTCGAAAGTAGTAATATATTTAAATATATTATATTTTGCTATTGGGCAATGTAGATTTGTCTGTTTAAAATATCTTGTTAATATATGCGGCATATATGTATATAAGCGATGTCTGTTACATGACATGCATACATATATATACACAAACATGCAGTTATTGTCAGTGCTGAACAGAGTGGCTCAATTGCAATTAGTAGTTCAGTTCCGCGGGTTGATAAACCAATTTCAAATACAATTTTTAGTTACATAACATACTGCTTTAATTTTTTTTTGTGAAATATAGAACAATGTTTCCAACATTTTTTAAATGAGTAATTACATCAGCTTAACTTATTGTTGATGAATGGAACTGAGCATCTCCATTATAGTCTTATCTCATGTTTCTTTGTATTTCGCTTAGCGTACCCAATCTTATCAGAATTACAAACATCCACTAACACGTGTTTTTTTCTGTTACTCTCAGATCTGGCGAAGTTAAGGGAGCTGTTATTGGTATCGATTTGGGTACCACCAACTCCTGCGTGGCCGTGATGGAGGGCAAGCAAGCGAAGGTGATTGAGAATGCGGAGGGCGCACGCACAACGCCCTCACACGTTGCGTTTACCAAGGATGGCGAACGTTTGGTTGGTATGCCGGCCAAGCGTCAGGCAGTCACGAATTCAGCCAACACTTTCTATGCCACAAAACGTCTGATTGGACGCCGCTTTGATGATCCTGAGGTTAAGAAGGATATTACCAATTTGTCCTACAAAGTGGTTAAGGCTTCCAATGGCGATGCCTGGGTATCGGCGACAGATGGCAAAGTTTACTCGCCCTCCCAAATTGGTGCCTTTATTCTGATGAAGATGAAGGAGACCGCCGAGGCGTACCTCAACACACCAGTCAAGAACGCTGTGGTCACGGTGCCCGCTTACTTCAACGACTCACAGCGTCAGGCTACAAAGGATGCTGGTCAAATTGCTGGCTTGAATGTCCTGCGTGTGATTAACGAGCCAACAGCAGCGGCGCTGGCTTATGGTATGGATAAAACCGAGGATAAAATGTGAGTGAAGGAAATCACTGATCTTTGGCTACATTAATACTAATATATATAATATTAATATCTTCTAGTATTGCTGTATATGATTTGGGCGGCGGTACTTTTGATATTTCCATTTTGGAAATCCAGAAGGGCGTCTTCGAAGTAAAGTCCACTAATGGTGACACTCTGCTGGGCGGAGAGGATTTCGATAATGCCATTGTCAACTTCCTAGTGGCCGAATTCAAGAAGGATAGCGGCATTGATATCCGCAAGGACAATATTGCCATGCAGCGCCTGAAGGAGGCTGCAGAGAAGGCCAAGTGCGAGCTGTCGTCCTCCCAACAGACCGACATCAATTTGCCATATCTGACCATGGATGCTGCGGGACCCCAGCACATGAACCTAAAAATGACTCGCTCCAAGCTGGAGAGTCTGGTCGGAGATCTGATCAAGCGCACCATTCAGCCTTGCCAGAAGGCGCTATCCGATGCTGAGGTATCCAAGTCTGAAATCGGCGAAGTTTTGCTGGTCGGTGGCATGACGCGTATGCCCAAGGTGCAGTCCACAGTGCAGGAACTATTCGGACGCCAGCCCTCGCGTTCGGTTAATCCCGATGAGGCTGTTGCCGTCGGTGCCGCTGTCCAGGGCGGTGTCTTGGCTGGCGATGTCACTGATGTGCTCTTGCTCGATGTCACTCCCCTGTCGCTGGGTATTGAGACATTGGGAGGTGTCTTCACACGTCTGATCTCTCGCAATACGACCATTCCCACCAAGAAGTCGCAGGTGTTCTCAACGGCCAGCGATGGCCAGACTCAGGTGGAGATTAAGGTGCACCAGGGCGAGCGTGAGATGGCCAACGACAACAAATTGCTGGGATCCTTCACACTGGTCGGCATTCCACCAGCGCCCCGCGGCGTGCCCCAAATTGAGGTGGTCTTCGATATTGACGCCAACGGAATTGTCCATGTGTCGGCCAAGGACAAGGGTACCGGCAAGGAGCAACAGATTGTGATCCAGTCGAGCGGTGGTCTGAGCAAGGATGAGATCGAGAACATGATTAAGAAGGCTGAGGAATACGCATCTGCTGACAAGAAGAAGCGTGAACTAATTGAAATTGTTAACCAGGGCGAGAGTATTGTGCACGACACAGAGACCAAAATGGAAGAATTCAAGAGCCAACTGCCCGCTGAAGAAGTACGTAAATCGAAGTTTTACATTTGAGTACAAATACCATAATTTTGTTTGATTTTTTTATAGTGCGAAAAAATGAAGAAGGAAATTGCTGATCTGCGCACTCTGCTGGCCAACAAGGAGACCGCTGATCCAGAGGAGGTGAGGAAAGCCACCAACCAACTGCAGCAGTCCTCATTGAAGCTCTTCGAGATGGCATACAAGAAGGTAGTCTAATTAGCAAAACTAATACATATTTAGTATATTTTATTAATTGAAATTAATGAATTGTATAACAGATGTCCGCCGAACGCGAGAGCAGCTCAGGCGGCGCCGCCTCCGGCAGCAGCAGCAGTTCGGCCGATTCTTCCGGCGACGCCAAGAAGGAGGAGAAGAACTAAATTAGGCAACCATAGTCGTAGTTGTTGTTCTCTTATTTCATAATAATCACATTTGGATTCGGATTAAGTTGTACGTTAAACAAAACAAAGCCCATCATATTCCTGATTCTTCTAAATCATATAAAATGATCCCGATCATTCATAAGCAAAAAGCATTTACCCAAATTGTGTAGTAATATGCGTGGACATTAACAACCTACGAGATGCAAACACCAACGACATACGATCACAACTCAGTCAAAATCAGTTGCATTAAGTTTTTATTGTTTATAATGCACTACTCAATGTCTGGATCGAAATCTATTGTAAATCTGTGGCGTGACGGAGAGTTGTGTTGCTTGTGTGCCTACTGTAAGATTTTCCTTACTTTTACCTTACGTTTATTTTAAACTAGTTGTAGTTGTACAATAACGAGCACAGCAGCACAAGCCCAAATCCTGCAGAGTCCACATGAGATAAGATGTCACTCGTTGGCAGATCGAAAGTTATAATTTAAGCAAAATTTGTCTTTGGTTTCCAGTGGAAAACCAAAAATAAAAAGAGTTGACTGGGTAAAATGCAATTACATAGTCTCTTTACATTTGTAAACTTTAAATATACGTGAACAATAATATATTATTTACAAACTGAAGCATTTTGAGATCTTTTTATTTATGTATGAGATTGTTAATTATGTGCATAGATTTCTGAAATTGCAAATTGAGTGTTTTTTGTGTATTAGATTATTATTATTATTATATTATTTTAAGCACGCAGGCGGAATACTCGATAAGGCTTTTATATATTCATATCTATCGATTGACTTATCAAATTATAGCAATATAATATACATATTTGTATACATGTAGTTGCGAGCATTTACGTAAGGAAATGTAATCGGATGATTGATATAGTTTATATTGCTTCCTATAATGCTTTTGGTCATTTAACAAGCTAGACTATTTTAATGACGAAATTAGAGTTATCATTGATTATAGGTAAGGTAATCTTTCAACTTTGCAAATCGTAGGGTATGTTAGCACCTGGAACTGAGAATGAGACATTTGCTTCTTTGAAGTTTTATTTCGCATTCTGTTTGATATACTTTTTATTTTATTTTAGGAGATCACATGCTTCACGCGCTTGATAATCGTCAAATATTGCTTGGAGAAAGGTGTTATATTTGTAACACCTGGAACGTGAGTGCTTCATAATGACACACTCTCTTAAGTCAGTTTTTTCATTGAATTTTTGTTTTTATTTTGTTTTAATATTTCAGTTTTCTTTATTTATTTGTTTTTCTTTTTAAATTCATTTTTTCATTACTTTTTTTTTATTATATAATTCCAACAAAGTCGGTAAATTCATAAATATTTTCTTAACAGCTAAAATATTACTATCTACATTAAATGTGTCTGGCTTTTCGTTCGTTTTTCTATGTACAGGCTAATACTAATCGCTAGCAAGTAATTCTCATTGATCAGTAATTCTCATTAATCGCTATTTGTTACTCTATGTAAGTGTTTAAATATTGATCCGTGTGTCAAAATTTACATGGAACCAGTTTGCAGTTTGTACAATGTGTAGTAGAGACCACGGGTCTCCAGCAGCTCCTTGTGTGTGCCGCTCTCGGAGACGACGCCGTTCTCGAACACGTAGATCACGTCCGAGTCGACGACGGTGGACAGTCTGTGGGCTATGCTGATTGTGGTGCGACCCTCGGCAGCGGCATCCAATGCTTCTTGAACGATCTGCAGAAATGAGAAAATAATAAATATTAATCATTCATATTTGCTCAATAATAAAACTAGGTTTTTCTTTACGACTTTACCTTCTCACTTTCGGCATCCAGAGCAGATGTGGCCTCGTCCAGTAAGAGGATCTTCGGGTTTCTGATCAGAGCACGCGCAATAGCTATGCGTTGTTTCTGGCCCCCCGACAACTGTGTGCCCTTCTCACCCATGCGCGTTTCGTAGCCCTGTAGAGCATAGATAAAATGTTAGTACCCATCCTCGAGCACATCTAAGCTCCCACTCACCAGTGGCAAATTGGCAATGAACTGATGTATGTTGGACTTCTTAGCCGCTGCAATAATCTCCTGATCCGTGACTATTCTGGTGTTGTCGCCGTACGCGATGTTCTCACGTATGGAACGATCGAACAGGGTGGGCTCCTGGGACACGATGCCCAGCTGCATGCGCAGATTGCTCATGGCCAGCTGGCGAACGTCCCGATCGTCGATCAACACAGCGCCAGCGTCCACATCATAGAAGCGCTGCAGCAGCTGAATGCACGTGGATTTGCCACAGCCCGAAGGACCAACCAACGCCACTTTCTGGCCACTTTGCACGCGCATAACAAGATCGCGCAGCACCTGCACCTCGCGACGCGTCGGATAGGTGAACTCCACCTTGTCGAACAAGACGTTGCCATTGGAATGCCAGGGCTCCAGAGAGACGCCCGGACTGTCGGCAATCAGTGGCTTTCGATCCAGGAATTTCAAAATGCTCTGCGCTGCTGTAATGCCCTTCTGCATGTTGGGCGCAAAGGCCAGGGCACCGGCAATGGAAGCGGTGCCCATGATCAAAGCCTGTGATACCCTGTAAACGAAAATAGAATCGTTAATTGACAACACTTGTTTTAGTTGTTAACTTTGCTTACTTGAACACATCGCCCATTTGTAGATCGCGATTGACCACGCACCAGGCGCCGTAGTACATGCAGGCGGCATAGGCGAAGAACATAACTGATCTGGCCAGGCCATAGACTATGCCACGATAGTGTGTATTCCTTTTCGATTTCTAGAAGAATAACGAGGGAAAAAAGGTAAGAAAACGCTATCCGACTAGGAGATACCCTGAACTCCGAACGTGGTCAAATTAGGAGCTGAATTCATTTGGGGATATCAAGGATCATAGTTAATCTTAGGCTGCTTACCACAACGGCTGGTGTGAGTAACTCAATGTAGGTCTTATGGAACATGTCCTCGCGCGCCAGAGACACGACGGTGCGAATATTGGAGACCACCTCAGCGGCCAGCTTGGTTGTGTTCTCCATGGTCTTGGCATTGCCCATATTCTCCTGCTCCATGACAATGCGTTGCAAATACATGGAAATCAGTATGACGGGCATAAACGCTATGGCTACCAGACCCAGGCTCCACTCATAGTACATGGCCAGGGCGATGCCCAATACCACAGTGGCAACCGATTGAATAATGCTGCCAATACGCTGACCAGTTGCCTACATATATAAATAGAGGTATAGAGATATATGAAATTAAAAGAGTTACACAAATTCCACAGTATTTGTAGTACTTACACCCTGTACGGCGGCTGCATCGCCGGATAGACGGGCGCAGAGACTGCCCGTGCCATTGGAACGATCATCGAACCAGGACACCTCCTGCTTGAGCATTGCACTGAAGACCAGGCCACGCAGACGCTCCGTCAGATTCTCGCCGGCCACACCAAAGAGATAGATTTGCATGAAGGTGGAGATGCCGACGACAATGCCGCAGATCAGGAAGAACAGACTGTACTGGTTGGTGTTGTCACGTACGTAATCATCGTCGTCGGAACGCATCACGTCGAGTATGCTGCCAAAGAGTATAGCGAAAATGGGCATGGCACAGCCCATGATGATGGAGCACGCGCAACCGATTCCAAGATGAAGCCATTCGGGTTTATTTAGCTTCAAGACGCCTGGCATGGGCGAGGGTTCTTTATCCTTCTTGTTCTTCTTCTTCTTTTTCTTTTTATCTGTATGATCTAATGCGTCGTCGATGTCCTCCTCCTCTTCAATTACCTTAATTTCCTGTTCGTCCTCATCCTTAACATCGAAGTTCTTGAGTATATTGCCAGTGGGACTGAGCATGCCGCCATCGTCCTCGCCCATCTGTGTGGTCACCAGATTGAAGTAGTGATTCTTTATGGCCATCAGCTCCTGATGGGTGCCGGCCTCGACAACCACGCCTTTGTTGATCACTACAATCTTGTCGGCACGGCGTACGGTGGACAGACGATGGGCCACAATGATGGTGGTGCGCCCCTGGCTCACCTTCTCCAGGGCGGCCTGCACCTTAGCCTCGCTGGCGGTGTCGAGAGCCGAGGTCGCCTCGTCCAGTAACAGAATCTCCGGGTCACGAATCAGAGCGCGAGCAATGGCAATGCGTTGCTTCTGTCCGCCAGACAGCTGGGCTCCACGCTCACCCACCAGCGTATCGTAGCCCTTGGGCAGCTTCTTGATGAATATGGCCGCATTGGCCGCTGCGGCAGCCGCCTCAATATCCTCCTTGGTGGCATCCTCGCGACCATAGCGTATATTCTCGTATATGGACTGGCCAAAGAGCACAGGCTCCTGTCCCACGACTCCGATGCGCTCGCGCAGCCACTTGATATTGATATCCTTGATGTTTATGCCATTGAAGAACACGTCGCCGGCCTTAGGATCATAGAAGCGCTGTATCAGCTGTATGCAAGTGGATTTGCCACAGCCCGACGGCCCGACTAGGGCTACCGTCTGGCCGCGATGAATCTTCAGGTTGAGCTTCTGCAGAATGGGAATCTCTTTGCGCGTGGGATACTGGAACTCGACGTCGCGGAACTCGATGGTGTTCAGCGGCTCATTGAGATTCTTGCCGCGCGGCTCTATCGGATTGATGGTTGGGATCTGCTCAATGATTTTGAAGACCTTGGCACAGGCGCCCTTGGCAATGCCAAATGCTTCAATATACGGCGCGGCCATGCCAATGTTCATGGAGCCCATCATGATCGAGAAGAAGATGGTGATCATGGTGCCTGGCGAGTAGTTCTCGTAGTATTCATCGTGGCGGCCCTTGATGACGAGGCCGACGCCGTACCAGAATGCTAGAGCATAAGAGGCATAGATGAAGAACCACAGAAGGCCGAAGCCGATGCCGGAGAACATGTTTCGCTTAATGTTCAGTAATTTGGCGGCAACGACCTTCTCCTTGTAGACGGCAACCTCTTTGTTTTCGCCCTCAAAGGCCTTGACGGTGCGGATGCCGGATAAAGCCTCCTCGGCAACAACGGCGGCGCTGGCATAGACGTTGACCTCCTGTTTGGCCAGCTTGGATGTGGCGATGGATACGAAGCCCATGGCAATGAAGGTGACGGGCAAACTGGTCAGGCAGACAAGCGAGAGCTGCCAGCCCTTGTAAAATGCCAGCACAACGGACCCAACGAAGCCCACGATGAAGTTCACAAAGATCACAACCTTCTCGCCCAGGCCGTCCTCCATTTTCGATAAATCTCTGCGGGATTGAAGAGGATTAATAAGAATCTGAATGATTGAAATGATTTGCTCTACTTACTCATTCATGCGACTGGCCACCTCGCCGCTGGGATTCATGTCGTACCAGGTCATGTCCTGATGCAGCACAGACTGAAAGAACTTGGAGCGAATGGCCATAATCTGGGAGTGGGCAGCATAGTTGAAGCACGTGACGGATAAGTAACTGCAGACCAGCATTACAATTCCGATATACGTGTTGTTCAGCGAAAAATCCTGCACCGCATCCAGCAGCATGTCCGATGCGGCATCCTTTACATAGACATTCCTCTCCAGGGTACCACTCATGCTAATCATGTCCTAAGAGCCCAAAGTGTATGAAAAGATATATCGGTTTAGTGGGTAAGGACTGGCAAGATAGAGCTATGTATGTGGCTACTTTCAATTGGTAAACACTTCAAAGCACTTTCTGTTGTGCTTATACCCTGAACTTGAAATTGAAAATTTAAATTTCGGGTATATTGCTTTGGCTAAGATGTATGATTAAATAATATTCATTAGAAATATTAGGCATGGGACTTCAGGACTTCAATTGTTTTCTAAAAATGGAGTGGGGGAAGGAAGAAGGCAGAGAAAATAAACTATATATACTCGTAATGGCAAGACAGAGTTCTTTACGAGTATATATGAAAGTTCGTAGGAACAAATTGCGAAGCTATAAACAAATTACAAAAAAATTCGCTAGGGTATTTGCTGGTCAAGCACTCCAGACTACTGCTATCAGACTTGTTTTCTTATCTAACCATCAATCGGGTGTAGACAAAGTAAATAAGTTTCAGTCAGCCAATCGGAAGAGCTCTGACTCAATCGCAAATAAAACATATAAATATGGAAGCTTTTTAGATATATAAATATACTCACATCAGCGAGATTTCCAAAGATCAAACTGTTCGCTGGTGTTGTCAGGCCCGTGGCTACAGCTGCGAGCAGTCCGATAATGTAGAGCATACGATCCTTCTTCGTTGCATAGCGAAACATTGTAAAGAACCCGACTGGCTTGACATCATCCTTCGGTTTGTCCTCTTTCTCATCTTTTTCCTGCTTCTTCGATTGCTTTTTCGTTTTATTTGGCTCACTGCAATCATATGCAAAGCACGTGCCATTTCATAAGTAAACTTAAATAAAACAATCCGAGTTATAAATGGGGAGCGTAACACCCTCTATCTTAGACGAATCGCACATTCCTTATCGCTAACCCTAGCACCAGTCAAGGCTGTCGAAGTGGTAGCCACGTTATGTTCGCGTTGATTTGCACTATCAGCCCGAGTCTAACACTT